>NC_080704.1:94552862-94871280 GCF_030445035.2 Dasypus novemcinctus | reverse complement strand
CATATTCAAATTAAGAACTGTGCTTTACTTTCCTTTTAAAAGTCTTAAGAGATGTCTGGAACTTGCTTCAAATTAAACCTGTTTGTGTGAAAGGTGGGGGGATGCTTCAAAATAAACCAGTCATGTGTACGTAGGTGAAGAGAGGAGGGGGAATATAAATGAAACATGATCAGCCATGAAGTGATAATTGTTGAAACTGGGTGATAGGTATATAGGGGTTCATTATATTAATCTAGTTGTGTATATGTTTGAAAATTTTCTGTAATAAAAGATACACTGGAGATACATATCTCCTATACATCTTTTTTTTTAAAGTTACATAGATCATGCAAAATGTTACATTAAAAAAATATAAGAGGTTCCCATATACCTCACTCCCCCCACACATACTTCTCCCACATCAACGGCCTCTTTCATCATTGTGGCACATTCATTGCATTTGATGAATACATTTTGGAGCACTGCTACACTGCATGGATTATAGTTTACAATGTAGTTTACACTCTCCCCCAGTCCATTCCATGGGTTATGGCAGGATATATAATGTCCTGCATCTGTCCCTGCAATAGCATTCAGGACAACTCCGAGTCCCCAATATGCCCCCATACATCTTTAAGAAAGGCTCAAGGTTCAAAATGAGGTTGTTCTTTCTGCACAAGAAACCTGAATAGCTGAACTGGCGGGCCCTCCCTGGGTAACCATCCCCGGACACTTTCCTCTCCCTCAAGTTATAAGCCACTTAAAAGTGACAATTAGGCAAGTTCAGTTCCACATAATGGCCCTGAACAGTCCTAGTTAAATGTGTATGGCATATAGAGGCAGCCTGTGCCCGTACAAATCTTTTTTTAAGGCTCTTTTGTTTGTAACCTTCTGGATCCAAAAAAATTCTACCTGAACTGAGGTTTTCTAGGCACAATGTATAAGTGAAAGATAAGAAAATCCATGTACTCCATTCCAACCACAAACAACTGACTCCCTTCCTCTCTCCGGTCCTCTAAGATACATTCCTCACAAAGCCTCCAGAATGAACTTAAAAATGTAAATCAGATCATATTACTCACTTCCTTAAAACTCTACAATAACTTCCCATTTCAAACTCCCACAGGTCACTTTCCTAACTTCAGGTTATTTGTATTTGCAGGTTTCTCTGCATTGAATGATCTTTTACATCTTCATGACTGGTTCTTTCTTACCACTCAGGTATCTGCTCTAATTTCATGTCCTATGTAAAGACTAGCTCTATATCCTTACCCATAGATATCTACTTAAGCAAAATTGCCAAAATGTACCAAGATACACTGGGGACTTTTGTCTAATACTTTACTACTCAAAGTACGATAGCATCACCCAGGAGCTTGCAATTGGAAATGTAGAATCCTATTGAATGACAATCTGCCATTGAAAGAGATCCCCAGATGAACTGTATGCACATTAAAGTTTCATGAACACTGATCTAACATGTAATGGATAATAGATTTCATCTTTTTCTGTTATTGATTATTAAGGAATAATTACATATTTAATTGACAAACTCATAAATAACAATGCTATATATCTAGGTATATGCATTCTACTGAATGCTGACTGGTGAGAATTTATCAAGTCATTTTTATGTCAGTTTGCAGAAATCTTTTCCAAATACGTATTCAATAGTTTTCCTTTTGTATATATAGGGAACATCATTAAATTTCTCACAATTGTGTCCTTTAAGCAAGTTAAGAATTTTCAGATCTCTCTTTAATACAAAACCCAAAGTCTTAAGATGGCCACCTTCTAAGATTTTGTCATAGGTTTTGCAAATAGCATACATTCCTGAGGGATAATCATGCTATAGTCACCATAATTATTTTAAATTACTGGCTTATGCTGTTGTTAATGTATAAAATTCAACAAGATGTTTAAAAAAAGAACAAAATTACCTAAGAGTAATTTTAAGTGAAAAGTCTTTTAACAAAGTGAAATTACAACACAACTTTGAATAAACTAATAAAACCTCGAAGTGCAGTAATGCTTTTTATTGTCTGCACATTTCAATGAGTAACATTTAGAAATAATAATCCCATGTAACAGTGACAATCTTATTTTACAGCGTGTACATCATTTACAGCCACATAACACATTACTTTAGGAGATTTTCCAAATTTAATATTCTGAGATTAAGAAAGATAAAAAAATTATTCTCAAGGAACTGATTCTTATCTGGTGCAAGAACAGAAACGTGAACATTATTTGAAACACAAAGCCACGATATAGCATGAAGTAAAATTACATTTTAATTATATTGAACAGCAGTGTGTAAACATGAAGCAACTAAACTTTAAAAGGATACATCATATGCATTGCATTTATGAACAGGATTTTTATTAAATTGCCCTAAACCGACTTTTTTATATTAAGAGCCATTTTGATTTGCAGCATGCTAACACAAAGCATTGTTAAAGGAGGCATATTTTAAATTTTTACAATGTAAACTGAATATCCAGTTCCAACCTCTATTGGCAACATATTCTGTTAAATACTGCAGAAATACTGCCTCACATTGAAAATGCATGTTAACAATATGGTATATAGATTTTAAAAATCAAAACTTTCAATAATGGCATAAAAGTGCACCTTTAAACATTATAGCAAGTAAGACTAGGGCAATATACTTGCTAAGATTGTATTAAAAAACCCTCTAAACATTATATTTAAGAAAACTGTGTTCTCTAGGTTTAATCTTTAGAACATTAAGAAATACAGTGCTGATTTTGTTTGCAACACTACTGTTGCATCCATTTTACAAAGCCCCATGTGACTCAATTGTTTTTATTATATATGTCACATTAAACATCAATTTGAATATTAAAGGGAAATATATATGTATATATATACATATATATACATACACACGCAAATTTAATCCTCAAACTTCACCTTAGACTTCATCACAGAGTGCTCCATTTTAAACATCCTACCCGGCAATAAAATATTAGCAGCTTTGAAATTACTTTTTTAAAATAATACTGAATGAATCTAACCTGTTTTCCAGTGAAACTTTTTAATGAATACAGGAAACTTTTTCCATTTCTGGAATTCAATTTCCAAGTACAATGTAAAAAGTTTAATGGCTACCTGACTGATGAATGACCGCATTTTATTTCCCCACCCCATTTCTAAAATTGCATAAAAGTGAGGCTTGTTTTCCACAGTGAAGCACTGCTAACCTCCTAAATTTGTATTCTCATTCAGGAACATTTGTCTCTAGTATGATTAGCCAAAGAAACTAGCTGTCTTTACTTTCCCCCTCTAGTTTAACTATGCACATTTATACTACTAAATAAACAGTTAAGATTTTCTGCAACCATTCTATGGTACCTCTTCAATTCTTTAATTAATTTCAAAGGGCTATGAGGAAGCCTTGCTAATTCAAATATTTTAGGATCTTGAATACAAGTTTGTAAAGTTATTATCCACTATCAAGCTTTGAAACCAGATCAAACAGTGAGATTTTCCTCCCAATTACCATAAAATATTTCTAAATAACTTATTTCTTCATACTGATCTTACTACATAAGAGCCTCCTTGTGGTGCCTCATAATATGCTGGTTTTTTTCTGATGGTCTTCGGAATCCCTTCTTGCAGAATTCACACCTATGTGGATAGTCTTTTGTATGTATTGATATCACATGCCGTTTAAAGCCAGATGCATCTGTAGTGCTGTATTCACAAAACTCACATTGGTAAATCTTCCTTCCAGTATGGGTTTTCATATGTTTTTTGAGCTCATTCTGTTGCCTGAACCCTCTCTTGCATCTTTTACACTTCAGGGACTGATCCTTAGTATGAACTGAAAGGATATGACCACTAAGAATAAATGGATCTGATGTTTTAAAGTCACAGTGCCTACACTGATGAATTTTCCTACCTTTATGTATATCACTATGCTTTTTGAGCTCAGATGGACGATGGAAACCTTTATCACAGACCTCACATTTGTGAGGAAAATCCTTAGTATGAACAGATATGATGTGCCGCTTAAGGTCACTTGAGTTGGTGCTCTTATGGTCACAATGAGGACACTGGTGTGTCTTATGTCCTTGAAACAAATCCAGATGGCGTTGAAGCTCCCTTTCATCACCAAATGCTTGGGGACAATGCTCACATTTATATGGCAAATTGTTACCATGCTTAGACTTAATGTGAGTTTTCAGATTTGATTGGTCTGCACACCTGAAGATACAGTACTGACACTGATATGGCTTCTCACCAGTATGGGTTCTCATGTGCTTCTTGAGTTCAGAAGGATGTCGAAAGCCCTTTCCACATTCTACACAAATATGAGGAAAATTCTTGCTGTGAACAGCCAACAAATGTCTGTTCAGTAGTCCCTGTTCTGCAGTTTCATAGTCACAGTATTTGCACTTGTGCATCTTCGGTTCCTTGTCTCTTAATATAAGTTTATTTGAACTCAATGGACTTGCCTCTCTGTATCTTCTTGTATATTCTGTAAATTCATGGGTTTTGTCAACTTTGTTTATAAGCTTATGGCTTTCTAAGTGGTTATGGAAACTTACTTTCTTGTTAGTTGTAAAGTCACAATCTGTACACTGATATTTTTTTCTCATCAAATGATCAGGATGATTCTTCATATGTCTTTTCAAGAATCCCCTGGATTTGAACTTCTTTGTGCAAATATGGCAAGGGTATACTGTTAAAGGCTGTCCATCAGGACCTATTATAACAGCTAGATAAAAAAAAGGAAGTTGTTACATATGGTCAAAGACTGTTGCAATGGGTTTTATAACAAAAGCACCAAAACTAGCTTATATTCACTATGAGATAACTATATTACAGGAATAAAATCCTGTACAATAAAAATGCACTTTACAAGTAATTTATTATAAGATGACTCACTAAGAAGTATTGAACAGCACTCTACTGTAAGGCTTACCTGCAAAATGCTGTATTACATGAACACAAAACCAGAAACAGGCACCCTTTATATTTAAACCAACGTGAACATTCTCTTTAAAACCATCTTTCGAGTGAAGAGCAAGCAAACATGTTTTACTAAGTACCAGTAAGTCACACATGTTTAAAAAATCAATTATCTATATCATATACAAATAGGTACACTGAAGTAGGACTACATTGCAAATAACTTATTTTTTCCTTAGTGACATAAATAATTCCAAATCTCAAATCATTATAATATTCATAAAGCAAAGTAAATTACCTGTTTGCCATTGCCTGGTTTCTCCTCTTCTCCTCTTCTTGGCTTTTGGTTTAAGTACTTTATTTGTACTAATATTATCACAAATTTGCAGGTACTGTGCTGCTGTACTATTTCTGTTTTCTAATGTTGAGTCCAAACTATTTCCTAAAAAATTGATACACCATTAAGCAACATGTATTTATCCTTTCTTGTTTAGGTCAGATGAAGTACTGGAGATGACAGAACACCAAGTTACCATTGTAGTAGTAAATTTCACAAGTTATACCAATTTTCCTACTCGCTTTTCTCTCTCTCACACACATATATGCAAATACCTTGAATAGCATATTATGTGAAATTAATTAACTTTAAAATATTCCAGTTCATTCATCCTAATGGAATAAACTGTACAGGTGAATGTAGCATAAGAAACTGAATTTTATGACCCTAAACCAGGGGATTTTAACCTTTTTTTGTTCCACAGACCCCTTTGCCAGTCAGGTGAAAACCATGGACAGACCCCTTCTCAGAATGTAGTGGCAGACAGTTTTATGACACTCAGCATCAGCATGTCTTTAAATTAAATTTTAGCATTATTCAAAATTACGTTTTACAACTTTCCCATAATTTCAATACCTGATGACCTAACACAGTTCAACATCTGTTCAAAAGGTCATTTTCGGCAAATATTTAGAAATTTGAGTTTTCCTATGGTGTCATAAAACCATCTCCACCATCCTCACCGAACTTTTTGCAGGCAGTTATCCACTGCACTCAGAGCACACTACATCAAAATAAAAATCATACTAAGTCCTCTCTATATTGTGTATTATTTAATAGACCACACCCACACCAACATGTTCCTGCAAGAGTGTTTTTAAATACATAAAATTAAAAAGAAAATCAGTTACATATATTGAAATACAGTTACTAAAATAAAAAGCATATGATATAATAATATACATATGTGCTACTTTCTTAACACATTAATAATAGAATACATCAAAAATATAGGAAAGTCAAAGTAATATTCTATATTTTTAAAGACATGTCAATGTGCAGACTGCTGTTTATCTTGAATAAGAACATTAAACTTTGGTGTAGTATTTCACAAGGCAACACGCACAACATGTTGGACATCTAATCAAGTTGATTTTTTTCAATTCAAACTCATGGACCCCCTGAAATCTTGGGGTTCTGTGGACTCCTGGTTAAGAATCCCTACACTAAACAAAATCCTTCAATCAAACCAACTTCTCAACAATAAAGGCTGATAAAATTAAAGAGATTCAGCAATAAAGTCATGCAGCTATTTGCCATATATAACAGATCTATTGTGAATAAGCTTTCGAACAGTTTATTTAATATGAAAAGTAATATGTATTAAGAATTAAGATTGTTTTTGAGTTCAAACAGATGTGACAATTCCCTGCAATTTCCATGGGATTAACGTACTTAATAAAATCCTAGTTTATATACAACCTAAAACCTAAGTGTTTATATAGAACTTAAAATATAAGTTATGTAAGTTACCACACACACACACACACTCACAGAAGTGTACAATGCAATGGAAATAGTGTGCTAAAGTTAATAGCACAATTATAATAGTATTGTTTCATGAATTATAAAAAAGGGACCACATTAATAAAATGTTAAATTGGGAAAACTGTGAGAAGGGGCTATATGGGAAACATTGTACTTCCTGCATGATGATTCTGTAAACCTACAACTGCTCTAATAAAAAAAAAATAGATGGAAAAAGCTTAGTTTTTACAGTTCTGTTGTGGTTTTTTGCAAGTAAGCCTAAAAGTGTATATCTACAAAATGTCAGTTTGGCTTATATGCTGTGATATATGCCTCTAATTGATTCCTCTGAAATCTACGTTTAAATTTAGAGTTAATTACCTCTCCAAGGGAGAACAACCAGACACTTTATGAGAAAAAATCTCTTGCATATGATAAAAGAAAAAGCTAACAACCATGGAATAACACTCTAAGACGTTTATTAAAACAACATATTAAACTGACACATGGGTTTTAAAACAATTATGTAAATCTTGCTGCCAGAGAAATTGACAATTCTGCTCTCAGAAAGTCATTAAAAAGTGACTGATGTCCCGAATAAATTTTACTTTTTGTCAAAATAATTTCTTTTTATAATTTTTTCCATAGCTACCTGACACTTATATTTTGAGGCAAATCTAAAATGAACTGCATTCATAGATTAACGTGCATTATGTCTACGTATAAAATTAAACAATTTGCCAAAGAGGCAAATTCCTATGTAACCAGCTAGTTAGGTCTGACCAGGCAAAAGTCCCAGTACTGTGACTGTAAACACACACTAAGTACTCTCACTAAGCAGTACACAGCTCACACATAATGCTTTCTCACCTGATGCCTGACAATCCTCATACCTTCGGGAAACTCTTCTTTCATCCCCTAAAAAAAAAAAAGACTAATTTAAAAACTGATATGTTGATTTAATTATTACTAACGGATCACATTTTCATCTACAAAATCTTACTTTGACCACCATTCCCCAGATTAAATTTTTTTGTTGAATCTTCCACTCCCATAGATTTGATAAATCCACACACTGAAAATAAGGACTGCTGTCAGGATCCTTGGAAATGTTAATAACTAAAATAGTTTTATATTTTTAATGAAACTGGATGGATATTTTTGCAGAGTACCACAAACACTGAAGATGCTCAATAAATGACTGTTGAATGAATGAACTTTCGGGAAAACCAAGTAAAGGTAAAATAATGCATTTGAACAAAAAAATTTTCCAAGATGAATAGTATACTTAGATCATCTCGTAAATGAGATAGAATAAATAGAAAGGAAAAAAAAATAACCTGATAAATTTTACCTTCTATATGTATTACCTAAAAGAGCACACCTAGATTTCTGTTCCTTTTCAAAACCCCAAAATCTTATAATCTGTAGTGTTAATACATGAAGTAAGTTTTTCCAACAAGGGAAGGATCAATTTTCAAAGGCTTTTCCTACTTTAGAAAAATAAAATTTTTATGACACTCACTAATATAGGTAGGATTTAAAATAGCCTGTACTGAAAAACACTGCATTAAGCAAGGTTCATTTTAAATAACACAAGGTAATGTGGTAGGAAAATCAAGTAAAGCAACTAGAGATGAATTAGTCCACAGCAAAACATTTTATATTAGCCAACACATGGTGGCATTAGCACAGCATATTTAATGGCCTAAACTCTGGTCAAATATATATGTTATGTACTAATCAGGTGAAAAAATGCCAGTGTCCTACCATATGTCGCAGCCCAGACAACAGGGACAACTGTTTTATTAACATCAGAGTCCTCAAGCTGTGTCTCAGGGAGAGAAGTTCCTTCCTCTTCCCCTACAATGACTTCCATGTAAACTTCATCTGCTATTTCAGCACAACCTAAATTTTGGAAATAATTGTTTGTTTATAACCCCAAATAATTAATAAATGGGTAAAAAGTTCCAAACATTTTTAAATCTTTCAACTTTTCAATTTGATTAAAAAATATATATATATAAATATATATAAAATATATTATATATATATTTTTATATATATTTAGGCACTTTGGGAGGTTAGTGTCATTAGGAAACAATTATTTGACAAAATTCTTATTGTCCTCTTAGAACTTAGTCCCATGAAAATGTCTTTTTTTACTATATAAAATCTGTGCACTTAAAATATATTAACTGATTTTACAGTCCATTGGGCATTACCAATTTATAAAAAGAGTTTGTATTCCATAAGTTTGCTGACAGATCTTTGGAAATCAGAAAGCAATTGCCATAGAAACAATGCTAGAAAGTGTTCTACATACCAAATGAAATGCAGTACTGTACCATGTGATAACAAATAATTTTGTAAAACTAGTAACTGAAAAATAATTTAAATAAAAATATATATGTATACATACACACATATACATTAATCTTGAATGCTGGTGCTCAAGTATATGTGGGCAGCTCAGCCTTCAAGAGGCAAGATTTTAAAAGAGTCACTAATGAACAAAAAAGCACATTAAGTGAGACTCATTTAAAAAAAAATACTAGTATTGTGGTAGGGAAAATATTTTTAAACCTACACATCACTCAATTTATTTTATGTAAAATAATTTGTCTAGCTATATCCTGTTTAAAAATGGCTTGGATTTATGATTTTCCTTTGATTCACATATTGGCATCTTCTACTGACTATAACATAGAAATGTGGGGGAAGACGTATCCCTATTCTAAATTTCCCTTCTTTCCATTAATTAGACAGAGACAGTGGTCTAAATTTTCCACATCCCTATGGAGTTATGGCTTCAGCTAATTTAAGCTTCATTTCCAACTCCCTATTTACCTATTTCCTGACCAAAGAGTTAAGAAGATAAACAATGCAGAAACAAGATAGAAACTATTTCAATCAACTCTTTTCCTAAATGGGACTGGAATTCATCTCCCCATGGTTCTCGAAAGAAACTTGAGGAGTGGAGCACAGGTAAAAACTCATATTGGCAAGGTAATGTAGCAGAAGTGGAGACCCTTGTCCCTCTTGAACAAAACAAAAGCTGTGCTTGAGGACTAAAATAGCCTTAGGGAAGGATTTTGTTCTTGTGCTAAGGTGAGAAGCAAGTAGGCAGAATAAAAAAAGTCTCCTTAAGGAACAGTACAACACAGCAGGAAAGGACACCTGAAGAGCTTCTTTCAACCTGTGGTACTCAGCCCTAAGAAATCTTAGGTAACGTAGCATAATGAGTAAAGATCCTGGCAGCTTGGCTTAGGATAGTTGCTCAGCTAACCCTTCAGTGACAGAACAACCAGTTAACCCTTCCACTGTTGAATCCAGAGAGAGATCAACAGTGCTCATTACCATGAGGAAAGAACAGTAGCTATAGAATTAGACAGATATGAGTTTAAATCCTGGCTTCCCCACTTAATATTGGAATGATTTGGGGCAAATTACTTCCCTTCCCTGGGCCTGTTTCCATCTATAACACAGGTAAAATAATACCTACATCAGAGATGAACTGTGAGAATAATATATATGTAACTTATCCAATAATGCCTAGCACAAAGTAGTTACTCATTAATCTTCTATATATTTGTGAGCTCCTTTGAAATAAAAAAATGTATGTTGATCATCTCTGTATCTTCTAATAGTACCTGAGACATGGTATTTCATGTTTGCACATACATTTATGTGCAAATAGCCAATAGGATTATTCTCCTTACTTACGGCAAAGGGTCAGGCTTATTTTATTGAACTTTATTTCTATATAGGGCTTGTATCTCTAAGATTGCTGTATTTTTTAAAAATGCATGACGGTTGCTACTAAGTTACTACGATGCCTTTTTATTCTTACTGATATCATCTTCTTGAGAAGAATCTTTAACTGCCATGTAAACCATCTTCTCCCGTTGCATCCGGCTCTGGTCAAGCATTCCAGCTACAGAATGTCCACTGGTGTACTCACTCTCTGTGACAATTTCTGTTCCACCTTAAAATTTAAAACACATATCAAAATAGAGAAGCATCATGGAAAAATTCCCTAAATTAATAAGGTGCATTTTATAAAGAAATATATTCCTTAAGAAATTATTTCAATATAAAGTTAGCAATGTCAAGAAAATTTCCATATAGATAACATTTAAAATTTTCACTTATCACTAAGAAATAGTAAAAATTACTAACATATATCACACTTACATTCCAAGTACTGTATAAGTTTATATATATATTTACCCATGTCTTCCTCACAACAGTTCCTTATGTAGTTACTATTATTATGACCATATTATGGATGAGACTAAGGAACAGGGAGGTTAAGAAAGTCACCAAAGAATGAGGATTAAAACTCAAGTAGCCTGCCTCTAGAATCCATGCTCTTACACACTCATTATCCTACTCTAAACCAAATCCTTTCCACTTATTTTGAGATTTTTAGCTGCAATATACTACTCATGCTTGAAAGAATCTAAGAATGATATATTTTGCATTCCTACCTTATATTCAAATATTTTTTATATAACATCTCCAAAGAAAACTATAAAATCATCTGCATTTCGAGGATCATTTCAGAATATTCCCCATAAAAGAATAAATTCTAATTCCTAACTATCATAACAATAAAATTAGTCTTTGTACCTATTTCAACATCATCTTCTGCTTCAGCTTTAAATATATACACTTTTATTACTTCTGATCCAAACCCATCTCCTTTAACATCTTCTTGTGAACCATCATTGCCTATTTTTAATGGTGTGTTCCCCATATTCTCTAATTTCTCCCCAACGTCATCCACTGTAAACACAAAGAGGAAAATATATCAGTCAAAAATTACCACTGGGTGTATAGGCATAAGTGCAAAATAATGTGTTACCCACATACCCACTATAATCATTTGGTAACCTATCATGCAGCCATTAAAAGTTTTAAATTTCTAGGAAAAACTGATAAAAGCTCAGATATATAACAAGATCACAATTATATAAAAAACCTATTCAGATCTCAATTTATATACACAAAATATAAACCATGTAACTTAAAAACCATGCAACTTTAATAAAATTTTTGGGGGAAAGATTCAATAATATTCTATCATTTTCAACATTTTAAATTAAATCACAACACCAAAATTAAATAGAATTAGAATATAAAATACATACTACTCATAAAATAAGCTCACAAACAACAAAGTAAACAGCAGTTACTTCTAAAACCAACTAACATATTAAATCTAGGACTGAATAAAAGAGGAAACAGAAAACACCTGAATGATTTTTTAAAGGGGCTTTCAAAAATTACTATAAAAATAAAATCTCAGTAAATATTTTCATTCCACTTGAGTCAATGGAAAACAACCTCAAATTTGTAATTGTGTATACTTCCTGATTTAGCAATGCAGGCTTCATTTCAAAATCATATAATGTTAAAATAATATTTGAGAACATTACTTACATTTTAAATATACTTACAAAATTTGAATCTCTGCTGTACAGTGTTCAAGGATAACATTTAGTTTAACATTACTACTATGCATGAACTTCGCAATGATTATAGTAAGAAACTTTTTCTCCAGATCATAAATAACATCAAACAATATATCCCCTCTAGATATCTTATGCCTACCAATTTTTTATTTCAACTTTTGTCTCTATAAAAAGAGAATTTAATGAAACTGAAATATAATCTAAATAGAAAATCTATTATATACATTATATATATATATATATATCATATATGGTACCACATATGAAAACATAAACTCTGAAGCCCTTGATAATCCTAGAACTACTGAAAACAAAATAAAGGGACATAAGAAAAGTTTCATTAACTCGATTTTCTTGAAAAATAACTTTCAGGAAGATCTAAATGGGATAAAGCTCAGATTTCCCATACCTCAGTTTCAAATTTGCCATAACTTCAAAAATATTCTTTTGGCTTTTCAAAATGGTGAAAAATAAATGTCAGAAATCCTTTTTTACAACACATATGTACTTTAACTTTGTGATTAAATTTAAATGATTTCATACTATTTAAGAGTTCAAATAATTTATGCCTATGAAACAAATCACCCAACTGATGAAAATAAATTGACTAAAATATTTTATGCCATTAAAGCCCCTAATTCAATGACTACATTTTTGGCAAGTAATTTTAACAATGGGAAAACTAATATGAAGTGAAAAAATAATGATAATGTTTAAGTAGCTGATATTTGTTTAACAGTTTACCTTCTTTTAAAGTATGTTGAATGAAATAATGTGAGTTCATAGAAAAATTAAAAGAGGAAAGTTAAGCTTTCAAAAAAGTACTTTCTTATTTTTGGAAATAAAGATATAATATACAAAAAACTCAAACAATGTCTGAAATATGAATCTCTTACACTGGGAGAAGTACTCTCATTTGATAAACGCTGCTTTATTTTACTTGAATGATTTAAGTGACCACATTTCCTCCTGTGATAAATTGAATTAAAATTATAATTCACAAAATTAAAACTTATGGAATGGTATATACATTTTTGTTACTTCTCATTAGTTTTGCACCACAATTTTAGCTTTGAGTATGGAAATTATTGTTGCTATTCCCTCTGATTCCATTTCTACGTTTCCTTAAGGTCCATATTGAGTCTTAACATATGCATTAGATTAGGTTCCTCTGAATGAACAATTTTGGTATGAAGTAAATATGACATAACTTGATCCATATTGTAAATTTATATGAGGCGATAAGGCTTAATATTAAATACGTTGGCATGGAAGCAGAAATTTTGAGAAGAAAACCATCAACTTGACTAAAATTTATTTATATAGTTTGTTATAGGAAATACAAAATTAACAAAGGCTTAATAGGCAATCAACTGGCTTTAGAAATAGTTTCTCATATTCTTCTTAATGCAAATAACTCTCAAAATACCTAAAATTAAACCTTAACTTTTTTACTTGTTGTAAAGCCCCACATGACATCCCAGCTAGCAACAAGCTGGTAATATTATAGCCACCACAGAATTCTACTGAACACTAAATATAACATAAAGGAGTAAAGTGCATTGTTTTCCAACACTGCAAAGTTTGCTAACCTTAATATTCTTTTATATCCCATTGGTACAGTTTGAATTATTAAAATCTCATCCTAGCTAAATTTACAACATAATATTCTTTTTTAAGAGTAAGTAGGCTTTTTACTTTACCCTGTTAGGTTACATCTACAAAAAGTATATGTTGGATATGTTATTAATATAGGATATACTGATGTACCATAGGGATGAGAGCAGACAAAGGCAAAGGATCAATACTACATCATACTAAGAAACAACGAAAATAGTAACATTTAATTTACAAAGGTATTCCATTCCTACATATATATCAAAGAAATGAAAACACATGTCCACATAAAAACTTATACATGGATGTTCACTGCAACATTAATCTTAATAGCCGAGAAGTAGAAACAATGCAAATGACCATTAACTGATGAATGGGTAAATAAAATGTGGTGTATATATACACCACATTTTATATATATATATATATATACACACACACACACACACACACACACAGAGTGGAAAGTTATTTGACCATAAAAAAAAGAATTACTGATACTTGCTATATACCATAGTTGGACCTCTAAAACATGCTAAGTGAAAGCCGCTAAACACAAAAGACTATATTTTACTTACACACTGTATGATTCAATTTATATGAAATGCTCAGCATAAGCAAATAAATTAAGACAAAAGGTAGATTAGTGGTTGCACAGGGCTGAGGGATGGGAGAATGGGGAAGACACTGCTAAAGGGTATGGGGTTTCTTCTTGGGGTAATGAAAAAGTTCTAAAATTAATTACGGTGATGAATGCAGAACTCTGCATACAATAAAAACACAAAATTACAAACTTTAAATGGGTGAATTCTATGTTATGAAAATTATATCTTGATAAAGCTGTTATACAAAAATATTACAAAGCTGTTCTCCTTTACCCCTGAAATTGGTGAGGTTTGAATAAAATTTCCCATATGAAAATATTTGCTTTATACGAAATTGTGTTCCTGAAAGAAAAATAAAATTGATTTCTAAAAGTAAAAAAAAAATCATTTAAGTATATTATATAGCCTCATTATTTAAAGAAATCTCCCTCCCTGCAGTGAAGCTTTTCATAAAGGAAATAATCACCCATGAATGTCTTATAGGTGTTAGGTATTTTTAAAGAAAAGCACATCTGGACAACTTTAAACAGATATGGTTATTCTATATTAATTTCCAAGTTACTTAAGCACAAGTGGGAGAGCCTAACAATCTGCTAAGATAAAGAATTTGTAAGGTTTGGCCTAAAAGGGAAAAAACACAATGTACTTCACTTACTGAGAGATGACAAACTCCCTATTTCCAAAACCCTGTTACTGATAAGCTTTCCTTAGAGGAATATTTACAGATTCAGGTCTGTTTTAACTCCTCAACTTTATCTCTTGGATATTATGAAAATCTCTATTTTGGAAATATCAAAGAGGACATCTTAAATTAGTACCATCGAGGCCTTTCGAAGCAATTCATTCCCTAACTCCTGAATGATTCAACTATCACTTCTATAGATCTCATTTAAACAATAGGGAAAGACAGTGAAGGTTAAGGAAGAGATGTTTAAAAAAAAAAGAAGTTAAGTCAAAATATTACAAAGTAAAATAAATGAAAATGGTAAGAGAGTAACTGAGTAACCGAATTTTTCTAATACTAAATTTTCCAATTTAAATATAATAACTTTTTAAATGGTCAGGGATCTGAGTGGTAGTAAGAATGGATGATACAGAAAATATTTAACTTCTGTTTATTTGTATACTTTATTTTCTACAATAAGTTTACAGTTTTGAGGCCAGAAAATGTCCAAATCAAGGCAACATCATAGATGCCTTCTCACCAGAGTCAACTACTGGTAATCCTGGTGTCCAGCCACGAGGTGAAGCAAAATGGTGGCCGATCTCTGCCGAGATCCCTGCCTTCCCTTCCAGAATCTACTGTCTCCCAGAGCTCAGTTGTGGGTAACCAGGCATAGGGCTGTCTCTTTCCAGGCCTCCTCTCTCAGTCTCCCAGGGCTTCTCTACCATTCTGCAGCTGTAGGTGAACCTGAAGTCCAATCTCACATGGCCAGATCAAAAAGAACTTTTAAGGGCTGTTTTTTGTTTCTTTATTCATGATTAAGGAGTTAATTCATACCAAGCTCTAAAATGACCCCACAGCAATTCCAACATTATTAGAGCAATACACTCTTCTTTCAAATTTTTAGTCTAATTGTATTAGACTAGGACAGAAATCATTTCATTTGCATTTGAAATATATGATATCAAGATAAATACTCTAACAAAATATTCTAGAAAAGTTTTTTTAAAAGAACTTCTTGCTGAAATCAAATCATAGAAGATATCTTAAGGTGGTACTACTCACAATACATGACATTTAAATTTTAGACAAATTTAATATCAGTTTAATTTGATGAATACCTTTTTGAACTCATTGAATTATTTTAGTATAAGAGATCACAACTTCTACTACAGCATTTTATATGATAACAATAATCAAGTTTTTATGTCATGTTAAGATGGAAATTATGGAATTCTTTTAGTAATCCATATCTATTTAAAGGCAGTTAATAAGATTTGCATAGTCTTTTTGTGGTCTAAATCATTCTTTTAAAAACACTGTAAATATTTACCTTCAAAAGTGCTTACCAAAGAAAAAGGTTAGCATGCTAGATTTCAGAATCATTTTTGCAACTTAAATAAATCTAGGTTGTTTTTAGTTTTAAATTCACTGATACACACATATAATATACAATGATGTTATGCACACAAACTCCATCGGGCAATATACTTCTCAATCACACATTTTTGTATTTTAAAAGGAAAAGAACAAAAAACCTCCCCGGAAAAATGAAAAGTTTGCATTTAAACTTTACTACTTGCAGAATGATCCCTTCAAATTTTACTGAGAAAAGACCCACTTAAACCTCAAGCTCCATAAATAATTTGTTAGGAGATTTCATTATTGTTGCTGTTCAAGCAAACCCACCACTTAAAATGTGAACAAAATATTTCTGTCTTCCTTCTTCAGATGGAATGTTTTAAATTCATTGTCAAGCAGTCTGAAATAAATATGTTAAAGTATTTTTGCATGGGATATATACCCATATAGACAAATAGAATATAAACACAGGGAACTATAGAACCTGGTCAGAGTTTATGATTTGCTTTTAAGTATTTACTAAAAAAAAAGCAATATACACATTAACTTATTATGCTTAAATCCCTAAACAAAACTAAATTGATAACTCCATTGATACCATATTTTAAAAAGCATTGGTTTTGTTAACAGAAATTTCCCATTGTGAAATAAATATATTTATCATTAAATTTTTATATTATCTAATGTTCTTGTCTGAAACTTCCACATATATATTCCTGTTCTAAGACTTTCATAAGTGGTAATATTTTACTTCATTTTGTGCATGAATTTTTATTGAGCAAATTTTTTTAAAAAGCAACTCAACAGCACAACTTTGAAGAAAACTGTTTTTCAGAAAGATTCCTATCATGACTTTTATTGTATATATACTAAATGTCAGAAACTCTTTCTACATTAATCAATCTCCTCAGCAATTATGGGCTTCATGTTTCACTTACAAGATATCATTAAGTAGTCTTCAGAAGTGCTCTTGACATCATCATCATCATCATCATCATCTTCAGTTTTTATAGTAACTGTAGAACCAGGAACACCACCAGCTGCTTGAATCACATTTTCTGTATCTGAATTAGTTACAAGAACCTCCTCTGATACCATTGTGGGAGAGTCAACTCCTGAAACACAATCTTGGACCACATGTTCCAAGTGTCCATCAGGACCAGTAACAAGATCAGCTACAAAAACCTGCTCAGGTACCCTAACAGTTTCTGTAATTAGTTCAGAAGTCAAGATGTGATCACCATCATCTTCTACTAAATCTTCTTCAATAGCAACATCAGCTTCAAGTACACCTTCAGGAACAATCACACCTTCTGTTACTACATCAGTCTCTGTGATGATATCAGGCCCATGGACAACTTCAGCTGCAAGGCCATGATCAAGAGTTATACCATCGTCTGTGACAACATCAGAAACTAATACAGCTTCAGGAACTGAAACAACAATATGGTCTCCATCGATATGTGCAGTACCAGCCATTCCAGCCACTATAATACAAACAATTATCCAAAAAAAATAGTTACATTATTAATTAACAGTACCATATTTAATCCATCAAATAAAACAAAATGCTTCAATATTAAATAGTATTGGCCAATGTATCAATTAAAATATATCAAAGGCAATTTAACCACAATAAAAACCTTCACTAACCAGGAATTTGGGGTGGAGGTAGATGAAAACAATGCTCATGAAATCTAAAGTAAAACCTTAAAAATGATGCACTTTATTGTCAAGTAAAATATAAAATCCACATAAGAAACCAATTTACACCAATTAGAACAGCTAGAATAAAAGCAGTGACAACAACACAGGGTGGGAAGGATGAAGAGAAACTGAATCTTTCATATGTCGCTGGAAGGACTGTAAAAAGGTAGCAGCCGGTCTAGAAAGTATTTTGGCAGCATTTCTCATAAAACTAAACATGCACTTTTTCAGGAGAAATTAAAATTTATGTCCACACACATACACAAAAAAATAGTACATGAATAATTTTAGCAGGTCACAGCAGTTATTACTCATACTAGGAAACAAAGATGAACCACCTAAATATCCTTCAACAAGTGAAAAGATAAACAATCTCTGTTATATCTTTACTATGAAATATTACTCAGCAATAAAAGGAATAAGCTACTGATATTTTCAACATCCTGGATGAATCTCCAGAGAATAACGCTGGGTGAAAAATGTCAATCACCAAACATTACAATAATGTATAACATATAAATCGAATCATTTATATATATTCTCAAATTGACAAGAATCTAGGAAGGAAAAGACTAGTGGTTGCTGAGGCCAGGTAAGTGAGTGAATATATGAAGAAAGCATATTATGAAAATGGAATATTCTGTACCTTGATTGTGGTATTGTTAACAACAATTTATTCATGGGATAAAATTGCATAGAACTCCATACATACACACATAAACGAATGTACATTAATGGTGAAAAATAATGAGGTCTGTAGTCTAGTTAACAGTAACATACCAACATCAATTTACTGGTATTAAAATCATATTACAGGTATATACAATATCTCAATTGGGGGAAGGTAAGTGAAGTGTACATGGTTCTCTACATTTTCAACTTCCTGTAAGCCTAAAATTGCTTCAAATCTGGCCAGCTAACAGGGAGGTGAAGGTCAACCACCACACCAGGGAGCCAAGAGTGCCTACAACTGCAAGCAGGAGAACTGCATCCATCATCCATGTGGAATCTAAGCCACCTCTTGATATAGAGGTGGAGTGGACATCACCATCCCAGGGTCCACAGGATGGAGGATTAGAGTACGGATTAGTGTGGACTTATTGATATTCTCTTATGGAACTGTTGTGATTAGTAATGAAAGAAATTGTAGCATTGATGTGGAGAAAGTGATCACGGTAGCTGCTGAGGGTAGGGAGAAAGAAGAGAAATGATGTGGGGGCATTTTCAGGACTTGGAATTGTCCTGGGTGGTACTGTAGGGACAGATGCTGGACATCGTAGGTCCTGCCATGGCCCACTGGGTGGACTGGGTGAGAGTGTAAACTACAATGTAAACTACTATCCATGTGGTGCAGTAGTGCTCCAAAATGTATTCACCAATTGCAGTGAATGTGCCACGATGATGAAAGAGGTTGTTGATGTGGGAGGAGTGGGGTGAGGGGTATATGGGGACCTCATATTTTTTTAATGTAACATTCAAAACAAAATAAAGAAGGAAAAAAATCTTAACTAAAAAAAGACAAACATTAAAAAGTACTAATATGTTAAATGAAGTTTGTAAAATAGTCTAAGCTTAATACATTATAAAATATGTATTATAAACATGAAAATTCCTGAACTTCTTTAATTTATAAGAATTGCTACACCCAGAAATTGAAAACATCTTTCCAACGTTGATTTGAAAAATAAGACCTATTCATTTTGGACTAATATTTGCTTTTACTACATGATCATATACATGGACTCTAAATTATGTCAAATTCTAAGTCAGTAAATACACAGGAATCAAAATTTAAACAATGTTTTTTTCTTAAGCAGCCTGGGAAACATCAATTCCCCCTGTCTTATAAATATTGTATTAGTGTAAAAATCTCTTTATAGGGAATTCTGGTAAGTTCTATCTTCCTGAGGTAGCACTGTAAGCCAGCTAAGATAGTTTGTGGACATAGTTGTAACAAATTCTCCATAGGAAATAATCCAGTACAAAGCCTTTTCCACAAAAAGACCACTTTCTATAAAGTAGTGCCTGAAAAAGTACCATTTGCTATACAATATTCACTATTATTAAACAATTTATTATGGAAGTTTGTTAACAAGTTAGGACAGAAACATGCAAACACTATCAATACCCTAACCCATCAATAGCGAGGGAGAAATTTGGGGATTATCTTCCTTTCAAGCCTATTGTAACCTTCTCATCAGTCTCTAACTCTCTCATCTAAACTACCAATTACTCCAAAAATATACAGCCCAAGTTCTGGAACTCTGGTGGGGGGCAGGTCTAAAATTTAGCATTCAACCAGACTGGCAAAGAGAAATTAAAATATTAAGCCTGTAAAATTCACTTTATTAGAATTCTACCTGTATAAACAATAAACAAATTATAATTTTATAATATCTTTCCATATTTCAAAGATTTAAAATATATGAAATTCCATTTACTTTGGAGCACTGCTGGAGATTAGTTTGGTTCCTGAGTGTAGATCCTAGATGATGTGGATTGAATGTTCCCAGCAAAAGACTTGGTCAAGTCTTAAACCCCAGTTCTGTGAGTGAGAACCCATTTGTAAACAGGACCACCATTATGTTATCATTAATTACGGTGTTCCCAAAATGAATGAAAGCAGGCCTTAATCCATTATGGCTGAAGTCCTTATTACCAAAGGAAATTGAACATAGACGTAAAAGCCAGAAGTTAGCAGAAATCAGAGGAACAGGCATCAAGAGAGAAAGATCATCATGCAATGGAGGACTGTTGGAACACTACAGACTCCGTGAGAAAGCAAGCCTTGCCAATACCTTGATGATTAATTTCTAGCCTCCAAAACCATGAGACAATAAATTCCTGTTGTTTAAGCCAATTCATTGTGTAACATTTGTCATAGCAGCCTGGCAAACTAAGACAGTAGGGAAGGATAGAAGGATACAATAACTCTAGTGCTGGTCTGGGTTCTGATTATCCTGGTTGGGAGTATCCTAAGATAATAAAATAAGTGGTCTTTTTTTAAACATTTTTAAAAGATATTTAGATTACATGTTACATTAAAAATACAGGGGATTCATTTATGCCCTAATTCCTATGACTCCCAAACTTTCCACATTAACAACATACTTCTTTAGTGTGAAATGTTTGTTACAATTGATGAACACATTGAAGCACTGCTACTAACCATGGATTATAGTTAATATTTATACCTAGCCCCTATTCTAGTAGGAGCTTACAGGTCAAAATCAATCAGATCTAGCCAAAAATAAATTGCTTGTTCACATTGAACAAAATGATCTCAAGGATCCTAGAACAAGAACTGAGGAGACCCCCACTAATAGAGTACTAGCAGGTTACTCAGACCAAGATCCAAGATATCTCCTAGTAAAATTTGCTCTTTATCAGTTTGTTTGTTAGAGTCCATTAATTTTCTAAACAAAGTCATTTATTTAGCTGTATACTACTTATACTTATTGAGCACTATGTACGAAGCAACTTACTAGTTCATTTACATACTTTATCTTATTTAATCCTCACAACCACCCTATAAGGTGGGTGCTATTATCTCCATTTTAAATATGAAAGATCTGTGGTTTAGAGAATTTAAATAGCTTGTCCAGATTAGGAACTGAACCAGCAGTTTGACTCCATGATGGTTTTTTTTTCCTAACTGCCTAAAGGAGAATAGAATTTATTTCCACTAGAATAATTTTTATAAGAGTTAACCAACCAAGTAAGGCACTAGTAGAAGAACAGTTTGAGGAAAAGAATTTTTAAAAGTCTATCACACAGTCACCCCTTAAAATTTTAAAGCCTTTAATAAACAGCATTACATGGCATTAAATTTTCCCACTATCATAAGAAAATACAAGAAAAATTAATTTTAAAACTGTGAAATCAATTAAATAATCAGATAACAGTAAGAAGCAAATCTCCATGTTAAGCATTTCCCATTTTACTAAAGTTATTTCATTAAATGTGAATACCTAGAACTCCACCAGAAAGACAACATAAAATTTGGAATTTATTGGGTCTGTCTTGGGCCACTATCCAAGGCTGTTTAGGTACTTAAATCCTGAAGTAACATAGATTTATAGTTGGACATAAGAGTGCAAATATTATACCCAGACACCAACAAAGTTATTACATACCTTAACTGCTGTAAATTTTTCAATCTCAGATATTATTCAAAATAAATTGTTCTAATGAATTTCTGAATTAATCATTTCTCAGATTGCCTATATAGGTATACTTTACACCCAGTCAAGAACCTTGTACAATTTAGAGATCCTGTACCACACACTGTACTCACTTCGCTAGGTCTACCTGTGGATGTGAAACTCTGTATGCTTTTAAATACCATTATTCTATGGGTTGAAAATAAGTTTTGATGCTAACAGAAATTTAGATATTACGTATTTAATTTCTAACTAAACTTTAGAACTTTGAAAGTTTAATGGGTTGGGGGGGAGAACTAAGCACAAGGGAGTGCTGAATTCATAAGCAACCTAAGTTACCAGGGCTACATTTCCATTGTCAAAAGTTCTCCCAATTAAGATCCCTTTACATATAGATCTGTTTGACATCTTTGCATTTCCTAAAATTATCATACAAAAAATGAAAACACCTATGTATGAAATAAGAAAGATAGAGCATTCCTGCATTCTAAGAGTTCAGAATCTATTACAACCAAGGAAAAATTGTAGCACTGATGTAGAGAAAGTGGCCAAGGTAGCTGATGAGGGTAGGGAGAGGGAAGAAGATATATGATGTGGGGGCATTTTCAGGACTTGGAATTGTCCTGGGTGGTACTGCAGGGACAGATGCTGGACATTGTGTTCTGCCATGGTCCACTGGGTGGACTGGGGGAGAGTGTAAACTACAACGTAAACCATTATCCATGTGGTGTAGCAGTGCTCCAAAAAAATTCCCAAATGCAATGAATGTGCCACAATGATGAAAGAGGTTGTTGATGTGGGAGGAGTGGGGTGAGGGTTATATGCCGACCTCATATTTTTTTTAATGTAACATTAAAAATATAAAGAGAAAAGAAATACAATACATTAACACACACACAAACACACACACACACACACAAAATAAATGAATGAACATTACCCATATTAGCCATTCCTGATCTAACTGGAAATTCAGCAAAATAATCTTACCAAAATGTATTTAGTTGCCATCAATTTGTATATCTAAGTTTATAAAGGCATAAAAATGGATTTAAAAAAAGAAGCAATCTTCAAAGAACTGGTAAGCTCAAGATACTACAGGGCAGTTTAATTATTAATAGCTGTATAACCAAAAAAAAACCTCACGGCTCTAAACTTTTTTCTGGAATAAATTTATTTACTCTATTGAATTCATTTTAGAAAGGGCATTAAATGTTATTATGAAAATACCAACAAAAAATTTGGAAACCTTAAGTTAGTAGTTCTTGAATTTTTCTCTTTTATTACTCCTGAAAAGATAGGGAGCATTGAATGAAAATTTTCTTTTTTACCCCATAACATATCTATGTGAGTATACATGTGGATATGTATATAAATTGTACACAGATAATATCAGTATGTACACATTGTATTTTCAATTGAAATTGAAAGAGACTTCAAGAAGATGTGTTGTTTATCCCTTGGCTTCAGGTAGCCCTTTGCATTTCACCACATGCCACAAATGCACTCATATCCCAGACAAAGATGCAAAGCTTTAGGTCAAACACAAAATTGTTTAATGCATTAAAAATATTTCAACTCAAACCTCCCTTAACTGATGAATAAATAAATGTGATATGTCCACACAACGGATTATTATTCTATAATAAAAATAATGAAATTCTGATACATGCTACAACATGAATGAGCCATGAAATCATGCTAAGTGAAAGAAGTCAGACACAAAGAGCCACTATCACATGATTCTACTTATATAAGATGTTCAGAATAGGCCAATCCATAGAGACAGAACGTAGAAAAGTGGTTGCCTAGGGCTGGGGTAGGGAACAACTGGGAGTGACTGCTAATGGATATAAGGTTTCTTTTAGGATGAAGAAATAATCTAAAATTAGGTAGTGATAGTAGTTGTACTACACTGATTATACTAAATAACACTGAATTGCACACTTTAAAATGAGTGAATTATATCTTAGTGAAAAGTAAAGAAATAAAAAGAATATAAATAAATATTTCAAAATGCAAATTTAACTTGACCAGCAACTAAAAGAAAATGAAGTATTAATGTACCAAGGGATTAATTAGACCTCAAGATGTTGAGGAAGAACAGTGGAAAATAAGGTAAGAGGAACACCAAGTAAATGTTCACCAATACCAATCAGACAATTTGTCATCTTTTGAAAGGGATTACACGCAGGTGCTAAGTGACAATTTCTTCAGGAGTGAAGGGGGCTCTAAACTCTATAAAATGCTACCGCCTAGGTAATATTTTGTATTAAATGCAGGAAATACTGTATTCCTTCCACTTCAAAAATTTCTACCTTATAAGGTAAAAATATTAAAGTTGACATTTCAACCAAAATTTATTACCATACTGACGTTCAAGTGTTCCAGTATTCTGAAAACTATCAAGGCTCTTTCTAAGAATTCATAAAGTCACCTGTAATCTAGCTCTTACTATTCAGTTCTGTGTCCTTCCTCTAGAATTTCTTCCTATATTTTTTACCTAAAATCATCCAAAATCAAATCCTTAATGAGAATAAATCCATGATTCCTTTCTCATGGACTGCTTCCTAAATGATTCCTTTCTCATGACTGCTTCCTAAATATGGTACAGATAAAATGAATCACATATAAATATTCAACAAATTGTTTCTTGTGCCATATCAATCATTTACTTATAAATGTGCAACTGATTTTTTCATTAATGATTAGTAAATTTATGCTAGATTCACGGTACATTTGAAAGCAAGGGTTCAATTAACTGCACATTGATCTCCACCCTCACCATATTAAATCTTGATCTACCCATCTTTATTCATCAGACAGAAATGTCAAATCATAGAACTGGGAGGGACCTTAAATATTATCTAGTCTAAGAGCTCCATTATAAAAGTGAGTTAGGTAATTTGCCCAACTTTACACAGACAGTTAATAGTACTGGCCCAAGACAAGAATCCAGTTCTTTAATTCTCTTTACAGTGGGCATTGCAAAAGGGAACAAAAAGATATATTCAACCACATTATCCTCAATCAATAACAGCATTTTCTTAATTGAGCAAAGCATCACTAGTTCTAGTTCCTTATGCATAATTTCAGCTTCAACAAGTATACACCTCCTGCTTCCTGTTTACTTTTTATCCTAATTTACCATTTGTCTTGTCTGCCTTCACTCCAATCTTATCTTTAATTTTAATCATGCCACTCTGCTTCTTAGACTTCAGATACCTCTATCTCCTTTAAAATTCAGACAAATCCTGCCCAAATTCAATTCTTTGTTGACTGTCAATGGAGTTTTAGCATCTTCATTAAAATGACTACTATTAAAAGGCTACTGAAAAACATGGCCACAATAATGGGAAGTCTCTTCTTTTTAAAAATAAAAAATGTATGTTACTGGTAATGACTTTCTGGGGATATTGTCATGAGAATATAGTCATTCGCTGAGTGTATGAATTTTCCTATCATCTAATTCACCTAAGCATCTAATTTCTTTGATTGATAGAAGCACTTCCTTTTCTAACTTTATTAACAATAGAACTTAAAATATATTTTAGGAGGCCAATTTAATATTTTTACCTGCAAAAACTGATAAATACTATCAGAATGTGTTATAATTATGCAGTTAATTATGAAAATTGACCTTCTCATTTCCAATAACATATTACCACTCCATCCCAAGGTTTCTTGCCTTATTTGCCCCACAAAATTAGAATGATGTTTATTAGTCTACAAACAGATAAGCTCTACAAATGTATATTTATAATAAAAGTACAAGTTTTCATTCTAAAGCTTCTCCCCTTCCTCAATTTAGTTTTGATTTTTAGTATGTTTTGACTTTTAAAACCAAAAGAAAAAACAACAACAATGAAGAAAATGCTTTACCAAAATCCTGCATAATCATGGTATGGGCCATTCTAGATTCTGATGTGTGCAATCCAAGACTTCCACCACCTGAATCCACACTTAGCAAAGTTCATTCACAATTATCTGTAAAAGAAATGGTTTTTAAAATAGTTTAACAACATTTAAGTAAAAGTCAGTTGTTTTGAGGAAAAAATGCAATTCAAAATGTCTCTCAGCCAAGTATACAAATTTCATGACACAGGAAAACAAAACAAACAAAAACCCTGGTTAGATGTTTTATGTGACAACCAAAATAAAAGAATGGCCAGGTGGAAGTAAACCAAAGATGCTGGAGAATAAGACACAGAAGGATGATCAGCCATAGGGAAGTGACAGAAGCAAGGAAAGGAACAAAACTGCAACACTGAGGTTCCACTTAAAAGAATGGCTATGAAAGAAGGGAAGAAAAAGAAGAAAAAGAACAAGATGACAACAGACAATAGTTGGGATATTTATACATTACTAGAGGACTCAGGTGTCTAGTATTAGTGAATTTCATCCAGTGGCTCTCATCCATTTCTTCCAGACCCAGATCAGCCCTGCAGCCGAGCTCTGCAGATAAATTTGTATTCACCTCTGGCTCCTGGGGTTCTACTTATAATGTAAAATGTTCTATACCAGTTTCCCTGGAGTTTCTTTGAACCAGTAAAGACTTCTGGCCTCACTCAACTACATTCTCTTGTCTCACGGTTTGAGGACTCATGAAACATGACTGCTTCCTAAATATGGTAAAGATAAAATCAATGACATATGAACATTCAGCAAATTGTTTCTTGCACCATATTTACTTGTACAACTGATTTTTTCATTAATGATTAATAACGTCATGTTAGATTCATACTAGTTTTGAAAGCAAGGGTTCAAACAATTTCATTTCAAAGGACTTATCCTGTATTTAAGATCATCAGAAACTATGGAAGATAAAGCCAGATGTTGTCATTCAGTCTGTTTCTTACAATTACATACATATATTCCCCCATCAAGGATAAGATTCTAAGCAAATCAACCAAGAAGACTCTATTTTATAAGGCATTTATCTCATTTTCAGTTAGAATGTTTAATAAATTGGGCACAAAAGATGAGGTTGCATCATTGTTTTAGAAAGCTGTGATGTAAAGCAAATTAAAAATCTATTCTTTTAAGTACAGAGAGATCACTACGTTTTTTTACTTGCCTTAAAGTTCTATAGGTATATAAGGAAGGAAAGTCTCACAGGGTAACACCTAAAATTATGAGTTGTGTACATAAATATGCTACAGCAATAGATGACATTTCTATGTATTAAACAATTCGGTCAAAATTGTTTTATCTATGTCTGAGCAAAATTACAAATGCCTTATCAATTCTTAGCTGTATTTTATCTTTTTCAAATGTCACATAGTTTTCTGCTTTGCTATTATATAAAATGAGGCCAAGAGAGACCAAGAGAGTTGACAATAAACTGCCTGTGTGTTCACTCAGATAAATTAAAATGCCATAAGGAGTTATTTTTAACATTTAAAAACTGTGTACTATTTTAACTTTAGAGTAATGTTTCCTTTATCACATAATTAAAAGAATAATTACAAATGTCATTAAAATATTTTTAAAACTTAAGTTTATATAATTGTTAAATAAGCTAAAACATTAAGTAGTTTGTTAATCACCTTAATACCAGCGTCTTGAAGCAATTGTAGGTTTTCTTATATATCATAAAATAAAATCTGCAGCAATTTCTTTTTGTTATTTTTCCTTCTGAGCTATGTTATTTTCATTGGGAAAACCGTTCTCTTTACCTATTGTAAAAATACATTCAATATTAGATATTTGAAAACACTTTAAACCAAATCCCTTACACAACTGAAAAATGTTTTTCTTTACAGGTTGGGTAGGGTTCATATGTCCACACCTGTGCTAATCTAAAAAGTAATGAAAAGAATTCCAGTAATGTCCTACTACAACTACCTATTAAAACATAAGCAACGTTACTACACTTAGAATTCAACCACCTGATTAAACAAAAATCTTTTCTAAAGCACATTTTAAAAATCACTAGCAACAATTTATTTTGGTAAGTGAAAGAAAACCAAGGGCAAGCTTTATCCTTTTCAAATCCGTACAGAAAAACTCTGCACTAGTGCTCAATGAAGTAAGAAAACTATTATATATAGTATTAACGATTATGAGGAAGTATCACACTATATGAATACCAAATAAACAAATTAGAGCACTTTTTTCACATAGAGAAAGTTTCAATAAACTCAATAGTAAGAAATGAGGTATGAGATCAGCAATGTGGTAAGTATTCAATAATAGAGAGATAGGTTGTCTTCTCAGGATTCTCAAGGGTTATCACATCCTTATTGAGTGTAGGTAACCCACCAAGCACACTTCAAGTAAACATCTTTCCATCAATGTATGGAAAGCAGAACATTTTTATAAAGAATATTTTACTCTCAGTTATCTCCTCCAAACAGTTCACTAAAGATCTAGCTTCTCAGTGATATAAACGAGGTGAGGGGTAATAAAGAAAACAGAAGGCGGCAGAACAAGAGAAGGCTAAAGTAGTATTTGCAGAGGTAGGAGACAAAGGAGCCCTGGCAAGTAGCAGTATTGCAGTTTTGGATGCAGCTCTCTTCCCGCATAAGTCTCCCCTTCCCACGACCATGCCAAGTTTCAGTTATTTCGAGCAGAACGCACACACGTGTTCTCTCATATATTATCCATTTGATTGGATCTTAAACAGAACAACGGAACCTTCACCACGAAGACGAAGAGACCGAAAAGACAAGAATAGCCCTTCCCGCCCCCATTCACTTGGTGCAAAGGTCGCTACTGCTGCTACTCAGGCAGGGCTGCCCAAGCCCACATCCTCCTCCCACTCCCTCTGCCCGCTATATGGGAGACAACTGGGAACCAAAATGGTGGTGTTTTAGTGGAGACAATTGCCGCACACGGCCCCTCAGGCTCTGAGGGCTCCCTATTCCCTAAAATGCCAGATTCGTTTGCCAGCCTCGCAAATACCGCTATCCCTTGCACATTCCAAAGGTTACCATTAGCCGCAGGCGGAGCGCGGTGGTGAGGTGGGGGGCGCGCAAGTGTAAGGAATATTGGGAGGGGGGTATCGCCATAGAAAATGTCAGGGGACGCCGCATTCTTCACTTCATGGTTTTGTTTTCCGCCATTTTCTCGTCACCCTAAACCACCGACGGTCTCAAAGACGGTTCTCACTCCCCGGGGTCTGGCCTAGGGGAAGAAGAGGTTGTCTGAGGGAAAACAGTTCTTTCAATTCAACCAGCCGCACGTTGCGGCTGGGAATAAAACCTGTCTGCCTGAGGAGGAAGGAAAGCTTGGGGACTAGACGCCCCTTCCATTGTTCCCCTCGCCCTACACTACACGGAGGGTACCAGCCTCTCCTCCCCTCACAGGAGACATTGAGCGCAATGGACAAAGCCCCTCCAGTTTTTCCTCATGAGTCTCCTTACCCGCTGCCGCCGCCGCCGCCGCCGCCAATTGGACTCTGACCGCGCTCTGGATTTCTGCGGAGGGCGGCAGCTGTGTAGTCGTAAGGTCCTCACATTCGGGTTTCCGAGGTCCTGAAGCTTGGACCAATCACAAGCTACTCTGCGTATGGGAGGTGCGCTGCGCTGCCTCGTCCTGGTTTACATCGCCGCTGACACGCTGAGGTTGCATTACGTCACGCTACCCTCGCTGCAGGGTAGGGGGCCGAGAGGGGCAGCGCGCACCAGCTTGAGTCGGAGACCCTGAAGTCCCGCCTAGATGTATGCTCGGAGACCCGCGGACTTGCAGTGGCGGCTGCACTATGGGTCGAGCCCCAGTGCGCAAGCCCAGATATTGGCGTGTCCCTGAGGAGTTTTCGTGGGAAGATTTTCGCTTTTCCATGTTTCCCAACGGAGAGGAAAGGGGGTGGGGGAGGGAATCAGTGACTTAATGACCTCTCACTGAACCTCTAATACGTGTTGTACGTCGTTAAAAAATCATCGGCCCTATCCTCCAGGATTTTTGAAGGATTGGATTTAAGAGTTATTACTCCCGCACAGTAAAACCTATATATTTTGCAGTTTCCCTATTTCCTTCCCTTCATTCCTTCCTTTATATTTCGTAATAGTAGGCAATTCGATGAAGAAAGGAAAGGATAGTGAAGAAAGACATGGTAGGGAAAGGTGGACATAGTGCAGATGTCAAAGGATCAAAATGAAGTGAACACTAAATATCACTTGAATGAGTCACTCACAGCTTGTGCCTGCACTTAGGTAGGAGAACAGTGAGAAATTCAGTGGGCGAGTGGTGGGAAAAAGAGTGATGAGATGTCGCCAAAAAATAGGTGGTGACTAGATTGCATTTGCAAAGGGTCGTATATTGTGTTATTTTAGGTTAATACCCTAAGCATTTGGAACCAATAGCAGTATTTAAGCAGAGAAAGGGTTCGAATTTGATCCTTCAATCCTAAAAAAAACAAACAAAATACCCCTCATTACTTTTGCCTAAATAATTTGAATATTTACAAGAAAAATGTTATCATTCTGTATTAAATAGATAATTTCTCCAGGTCTCTATAAATTAATATATACATACCACTAAAATGTCTAAGGAAATTATAGGAGGTAAGATGTCAAAGCTCTAGCATAGTGCCTACTCATAGTAGACCTGTAGTTGGGAAACTTTCTTTGTAAAGAACCACATAATAAATATTTTAGGCTTTAGGGACTGTAGGGTCTTTGCCACAGCTATTCAGTTCTTCCACTGTTGCTCCAAAACAGCCATAGACATTTGGTTCTAATAGACCTTTTTGTACACGGAAATTTGAATTTCATGTCATTTTTCACGAGCAATGAAAAATTCTTTTTATTTTTTCAACTATTTAAAAACTAGTTGATACATATATTTAGTAGTGGGCCATAAAAAAACAATCAGCAGTGCACATTTGACTTGTGGGCTGGAGTTTGCTGACCCTTGTAGGTATATTTACTTACTCTTTCATTCTCCCACATAAATGAAGAAAGGTATTTTTATGAGTTTATTTCCATAAATGAGATGTTTCTGTATTGAATATCTTGGTAAATACTACTTGAAACGTCTTTTCCCAATGACAATTCCAATAGGACACGAAAAGAAAAAAATCTGAGAAAGACATGAGGTTTGTACATTAGTTACCTGTGTGAAAAATACACTATGGTAGATAGTATTTGAAAACTGAGGATCATCTCTGTTCCTCTCTCTTTCTCTAAACTTTTGGTCAGTCAAAATGTCCTGAGAATTCTACATCCTTAATATCTCTAATCCATCTTTTCTCCATCTATACCAATATTATTTTCTTCAGACTACAACAGATTTTTGCATGGAGTAATGCAACACCCTCCTAACTAGTTCTGCTTTGTCCATTTCCTCGACAAATCTTGAAATCAGGAGTCACACTAGAAAAATATCTCAAATCAAGCCTCCCCACTACATTTTCTCATTGCTTTAGTTGATATCCTTAATAAACTGGACCATTCAATACCTTCCTGATTCATTTCTCTGCTACTAGTCTCTCTTTATTCTGCTCAATATCATTCAGAGTGTAGAATCTACAAAACTGCAAAGTTCACTTCCATAGCAAAACAAATAAACAGAACTAATTATATCTCTCCTATGCTGAAATACTGCTGTGATTTCCCACTAGAAGTCAAGGATGACATCCCAGGCAAGGACAGGAGGAGACTTGTTGGAATCCCAGATGCATAATAATGTGGAAGACTTCCCAATGTATGATCTTCGGATATTTGCTCAATATTTATTTAAAGGAGTAAACTGAATACAATGTGGAATAAGAACTGTTAAGGATGGTTGTGCTAATTTTTTAACATAGTTAAGTGCTGGCATTATGTCCAGACTTTAGTGTTTTTGCAGCTTCATATTAGCTTTAAGACCAATAATATTAATAGGGTGCTATAAACTCTTTCTTTGTAATTTGTAGTTTGCGTTGTTTTGTAGCTTTCTCACTTCACTTCTTCTACTAATCTCAGTAATCTTAGCCAACTAATAGTGTTCTGCTATGGTACATTTAGAAACCAAATATTGATATCCCCTCTTCACCATATACCTCTAGATTCAGTTTGTTGTTTGCTTCATTCCCTTTAACACAAGCCTTTTCTCTGAAGTATCTTAGACTTCTTGCTTTAACTGTAGAAGATATTCTAAAAAAAATTAACTTAAGAATGTTCTCAGTCATCTAGAAGACCACCTGTTTACTGAATACTATCATATATCCAACATTCACGTTTGCATTTTTGTTTACAAGCACACTGAAACAAGATGATACTACTTTGTTTGGCTCTGATCTGAAGTGAAAGAGTCAGACTTCCTTTGTAAATTATGTGGTACCACCAGGTGTGCTGTATATAATAAACTTTCTTGGTAACTAGAATGAAGTGATGGGGGAGGTGACTCATCCCATGGCATTCAATAAAACAAACTAGGCCGCAGACTTGGCCCAGTGGATAGGGCGTTCATCTACCACATGGGAAGTCCGCAGTTCAAACCCCCAGCCTTCTTGACCCATGTTGGAGCTGGCCCATGAGCAGTGCTGATGCGCGCAAGGAGTGCCCTGCCATGCAGGGGTGTCCCCACGTAGGAGAGCCCCACGCGCAAGGAGTGCGCCCCGTAAGGAGAGCCGCCCAGCGCAAAAGACAGTGCAGTCTGCCCAGGAATGGTGCCGCCCACACGGAGAGCTGACACAAGACGATGCAACAAAAAGAAACACAGATTCCCGTGCCTCTGACAACAGAGGCGGACAAAGAAGACGCAGCAAATAGACACAGAAAACAGACAACCGGGGTGGGGGTGGGGTGGAAGGGGAGATAAATAAATAAATAAATAAATCTTAAAAAAAAAAAATAAAGTTCAGTAGCCTTAAAAAAAAAAAGACAAACTACACCCAAAATATGTCATTGCAGAGTCATATTCATGGTGTTAGCTGCAGTTTAGTTTCAGCAAAACAGTGTAATGCATAACATTAAACTAATATTGTTCATTTATTGGATTGGTTTTATAATTGTATAAGCACTGTAAGCCTGAGGCATTTATTTATACATAGCTCTACATTGTTCATGTTTAAGTGACATTATGATAAAACTAATTGAAATCAACATTGAGGGTAAAATTTTTCCCTTTAAAATAGTCTGTAATAAAAAATACAAAGTGACACAGGAATGATCTCAAAATTTTCTTACCCACGAAAAGTACCAGTACTCCTTGGGGAAACAATGACTGCTCAGGCTGGAAATAAGAATAAATAGAATGATTAAGCTTCATATTGTTGTGTCAGAGAGAGAGGAATTCATCAAAGACTAATGGGATCAAGTCAAGATGTAAGACATTGAGGAAAAAATGGAAAAGTTTGCATTGTCACTTTACACATAGGACAACACCTATTACAGTGATGAAAGGCAAAAGGTCAAAACAATTTTTATGATATTTTTCATTTTTAATACCCCAATTTATTTTTACTTTATTTTGTTTTTTTCTAAATTATTATGTATTTTATTTCTAATCTTTAAACCTATCATGACTATTTCATTTTCCTATTTGAATTTGGCAGTCTTTTAGGCTGAATTTTTTAAGAAGTTTTAGATCTTGGAGGAGTTCAACTATGTCAAGGGAGGAGCATTGGTGTGGGGTGTTGTTGATGGGGGATGCATGGGTGGGAGGGAGTTTGCCAAGGCATGCATATAGGGTATATAGATATGTTTGGATGTTTGTTGGGTATTGATATAGTGGATAGAGTTTCACACAACAACTGAGGGAGTGCTGAATTTCCATCCTATGGAGCTCTGTTGCACTCCCCGACAGAACAGCAGCAATCCCCCAAGTGCAAGGGCAAAGAGAGATAACGCCTTGAAAAAAATCTCATTGGATACCATTTGAAGAAAATAGGACACCAATTCCTTCTCTGAAAATTATGAATGTAAAGAAAATAATTTAATCTGCTATTCCTGTACAAATTATTTCAGGTCAGCAAAATAGCTCTAAAATGATAAGATAAAGTTCTTATTTATGTAAGAAATACATTAATAAATATATATGAAATGATAGATTTAGAAAATCACCATCTTCTAAAGTAGATCCAGGCAAGAATCATCAGTGGGTGAAACATTAAATGAGAGGTTCATAGAAAGATTTCTAAAGGAGTTCATCCTAATCCTAATCCTCTAGTTTTTTTGCATCCTCACCAGCATTTGATATCATCACTATTTTTTATTTCAGCTGATCTAATAGGTATATACTAAAATCTTATTGTGAGATCATTTGCATTTGTCTGGTGGCTAATGATGTTAAACATCCTTTCGTGTGCTTACATGCCATAACTTCTTTGGTGAGGTGTCTGCTCAAGTCCTTTGCCCATCTTTTAATATGGCTTTCTTATTATTGAGTTTTTAAAACATATATTCTGGATACGAATCATTTGCAAATATTTTTCTTGTCTATATGTGCTCTTTTCATTCTCACAACAGTGCCTTTAGCAGAGCAAAAGTTTTTAATTTTCATGAAGTCCAAGGTATCAATTTTGTTTATTTGATATTATAGATTGTGCTTTGGTTGTCAGTTGTAAGAACTGTCTACTTTACCCCAGGTCAGATAATATTCTCCAATGTACTTTTTCTAAAAGTTTTATAATTATAGGTTTTACATTTACTTCTGTGATCTAGTTTTAAAATAGCAGTTTATTGTAAAATGAAATGTAGAAAAAGAAAACCACACAAATCTAAGTTATAGCTTAGGTAGTATAAGGCAAAACTTTATCAGTGTCATTGCTCCTTTACTCAGGAGCTTCTTCAGTTCCATTAGAGAGTGTCATAGAGCTCCCCAGGATGGGAATTCAATATTCTTTTTGTTATTATGTGAATCTTCAACCACTGTGACAATGCCCCATGAACACTTGAAAACATTTATATTGTCTTAATTTTAAGCAGTTTAATTATGATGTATCAGGCTTGGATTTCTTTTGGTTTATCTTATTTGTGGTTCACCCTGTTCCTTCAATTTGCATATTCATGTCAATTAATTTACCCAAAGTGGTATATTTCAGTCATTATTTCTTTGAATTCTCTCTCTTAGCCTTACCCTCTTTCTCCACATTATCTACAACTCTGATGATATAATGATAAGAATTTTAGGTTTTTATTTTTGCCCCACAGGTCCCTGAGACCTCATTCCCCATGTGAATTGTACTATTGGATTTTCATATGCTGAGTAATGTTGGTTTGTAACCTGGACATTTTGTATAATACATTATGAGAATCTGGGTCTTGTTTATAGACTACAGAATATGTTGATATGTATATATATATTATATATATAGTCACTTGACCTACCTTTGTCAATTGAGTGGAGAAAAGAGAGGAAGCGAGCGAGCGCGAGAGAGATATTCCCTTTAACCTCCTTGAGCTTTGTAAGTTCCCTTTTCCTCTCCTCAAGGCAGAACTAGTGGATTTCTTATGGCTCTCTGTGCTCCCCAGTGGTAATTTTTGGATTTTGGGTTGAGTTCAGTCCAGGAAATATCAGAGGGGGAAAACAAGGTAAATTAACTGCTGATTCAGTGGTACTTTAAATGCTGTTGTTGTTGTTTTTTCCCCTAATCCTCTTGCTGACATTTACTTTTCAGAGTTCTCAAACAGCTGTCCATGCAGTCTTTCCAGGACAAATTTCTGAATTCATTGAGAGATAAAGGAAGGCATAGGTTTATACCATCTTATTTGGAAGCCAACGTCTCAAAGAAAACATTTTCAATTGTTTGAAATTTATTAAAAATTTTTGAAAAGTTTTTAATAAAAATGGAAGGAATGACCAACTATCAAATTCTGCTATATATTGAGTAAAAGAACAGCTAATAACTAGTCATTGGAATTGAAAATATGTAACTTTTTGGTAATCTTGGCCATACTTCTTTTGGAAGAGTGGTGGGAACAAAAGCCTTTTTTAATGGGTTCAAGAGAGAATGGGGTGGGAAAAAGTGAGTACAATGACTAGAGACAAATCTTTCTAAAAATGTTGTTTTACAGCGAGCATAGAGATAGTAGTGAACTAATAAGACTTTAGAGACTTGATGCATAGAAGCTTCATATTAGCCATTCATTTAATCACCCAGTCATTCACTTATTCATTCAAAAAAAATTTAGTACTAGGCACTTCTAAACACTGGCAATAGAGAAGTGAATAAAACAAGTTCTCAGTTCTAATAGATCATACATGCTAAGAAAAATCAAGTATTTAAATCAAAGAAGGAATGAACTCAGGTGACCCACTTACTGGCTTAGTATCCATGGGCAAATTTTTAAAACTCCATGTGCTTCAGTTTCCTCATTTATAAAATGGATTGCTTTACCTTATAACGTAGTTAGAATTGATGTGATAATTTAAAGAAGAAATCTTTGTAAACAGTCCAAAGCTTAGCACATAGAAACATTCAATAAATATTAACTACTATTATTAACCTTATTATCATCTTTATTGGCAGTAGAGTTCCGAATATGCCTCTTATCTCCATTCTCTCCTAGGAATCTGAAATGATTTATAGAGTGCTAAATAATTGTGAATGACTACACACTTGCATAAAGTTTGCCTTTGTGGTTTAGAATAGTCTAAGGGGGAGGGGATGGGCTCAGTTTGTGGTGATTATTGATTTCCAGGGTGTAAATACTCACACTACGGGCAATTTTAAGTTACCAATTTAACATCACTGAATTTGGACTTGGAAAAAGGTGCATACAATAGACATTAGTGAGTCAGTATGCAAGCAATTCTAGTACATCACTGAAATGTCCCTATTATTTCCCAAATTTCTCTAATAGGAATCCACCTTATTACAAAACTATTAAAATTTAAGTAACTTGTGACCATCCAAGTATTGTTCTCTGAAATGTTACAACCACTTTGCAAAATACTTTGGCAGTATCTACTATAGCTAAATATATACATACCTTAATGCCTGGCAAGTCCACTTCTAGGTAGAATATACCCATCAGAAATACACTGTAGCAGTTTGATATGATTTATGAATTCCAAAAAAGAATATTGGATTATGTAAACTGATCTTTTCCTATGGGCATATTAGATTATATTTGATTCATAGGTTTACTTGATTAAATAATTATGTAAACCTCTTGTGCCAGTAGGGCTTGGAATCCCCACCCACCAAAGGTAAACATGGCAAAGGACAGAGTTGAGGGATTTTTGATTTTGGAGTTTGATGCTGAAGTCTTAAGCTGGAGCCCCAGGAAGAGAGGAACCCTGGAAGCCTGAACCCTCACAGACATCAGCAGCCATTTTGTTCCAACACGTGAAAATAGACTTTGGTGAGAGAAGTAACTTATGCTTTATGACCTGGTATCTGTAACTCCTATCCCAAATAAATACCCTTTATGAAAACCAACCATTTTCTGGTATTTTGCATCAGCACCCCTTTGGCTGATTAATACATGCATACACATGCATAACAATAATATATACAAGAATAGTTAAAGCAGCATTTGAAATAGGCAAAGACTTGAAGCAAACCAAATGTCACCAAAGTCATTCATTCATTAATATTCTTTGAATGTTTGCTTTGTGCCAGGCACTGGTCTAGTATGTCCCTGCGTCTTGGAGCTTACATTTTAATTTTGGAGACAAATAATATCCAACTGAATACATACATACAAATTGTGTAAATTGCAATGAAGGAAAAGGAGAGGCTATCAGAATGAGTGTTCTGAGGAAGTAATATTTAGGCTCAGACTTAAAGCACGAGAATATTTTAACGAGAGGAAGAGTTGGAGAAAGCACATCACAGAGAAAGAAGGTCATACGGTCAGAAAAGTCTTGATGGATTTAAGAAACAGAAAGTAAGCCAATATATCTGGATCATGGTAGGTGAGGGAGAGAGCAATGCAAGATGAAGTTGAAGCAGGCAGAGCCTAGATCGTTCAAGACCAGGTAATTAATTTGGGTTTTATTTTATTCACAAAGAAAAGTCATTAAAGGATCCTATCAATTCTACATTGTAAATAGTTTTTATATTCTACATTTACAGGATATATATAATTTAGACTCTCACTTGTATTACTGCAATAATTTCCTAACTGGTCTCTTAACTGGTTCTGCCTTCTTCAGTTTATCCCTTTCACTTTCATAAAATGAATCCTTTAATTGTGTAAATCTAATCATTCTACTATCTTCCATAAAAATTCCAATGACTCCCCATTATTTTACAATATAAAATTCCTTAACTGGGCCTCCGAAACCTAGTGTGCCAGGCCACATCATGACTTTCATGGGCCCTAGGTACTGTTGCCTTCCTCCATAGCAAAATATTAAAAATTATATTTTGTGACATCCTTTGTTTAAAGACTAATATAATACAGGCTAGATTCGTTGTAATGTATTCATTATTATTATTACATTCATCTTTCCTCTTTAATTTTTTAAAAATAATTTTAAACTTGCAGGAAAATTGAAAAAATAATACAAAACCCAAAAAAAGAACTCCAATTTAACTTCCATCCAGATACCCACACCCACCAACTTTTAACATTTTGCCGTATCTTTCTACCTATCTATCCACCCATCTATCATCTACTTATCTTCCTACCTACCTACCTACTTACATTTTCTGAACTATTGAGAATACATTTTATACATCATATTCCTTAAGCATTTAATAGTTCTGTGTGCATTTTCTTAAAACAAAGATATTCATCGATGTAACCACCTTAAGTACAGTTATCAAGTTCAAGCAAATGAACATTGATATAAAGCTTACAGTCTATACTCCAGTTTTTTCATATGTCTAATAAAGTGTTTTTGAGTCTTTTCTCCTCCATTATTAGTTTCAATCCAGGATCATGCATTTCATTTAGTTGTAACTGCCTTTCCCTTTTTAAAATTTTAACATTAGTAAAATATATACAAACTAAATTTCCTCCCCTTTAACCATATTCAGATATATAATTCAGTGGTGTTAACTGCATTCATAATATTTTGCTACCATCACCATCATCTATTACCAACACTTTTCCATCTCCCCAAACAGAAATTCTGTACCAGTTAAACTTTAACTCCCCATTCCTTCCCTCCCTACCTCGACATTGTTCCCTGGTAATCTGTATTCTGGTTTCTAACTATAAAGTTGCTTATTCTTGTTATTTCATATCAGTGAGATCATACAATATTGGTCCTTATATATCTGGATTATTTCACTCGACATGATGGCCTCAAGGTTCGTCCATGTGGTCATCTGTTCCCTTTCACAGCTGAATAATATTTTCTGTTGAATGTATATACCACATTTTACTTATTCATTCACCTGTTGATGATCACTTGGTTTGATTCCATCTTTTGACAATTGTGAATAGTGCCACTAAGAACATTATTGTGCAAATATCTCTTCAGGTCCCTACTTTCAAATTTTGGGGGTATACACCTAGCAGTGGGATTGCTGGGGCATTTAGTAATTATACACAAAACTTGCTGAGAAACTGCTCAACTGTTTTCCACAATGGCTGCACCATTTTACTTCCCCACCAACAATGAGAAAGTTTACCTGCTTTAGATTTTAAAATGAATTAAAATTAATCATTTTCATGAATCCATAATGTTATCATAGGCCTTAGGATCTATGCTTATTGTACTTAATGGGTAAGTCAGCTCCACTAGTGTGATTTGGCTTCAGCCTAACTTTCTAAATTCATTGACTACTTCACTTAAAAGTTGTCCTGAATGATATTGCAGGGACAGCTGCAGAACATTCTATATCCTGCCACAACCCACTGAATGGACTTGGGGAGAGCGTAAACTATAATGTAAACTATAATCCAGGAGGTGCAGAAGTGCTCCAAAATGTATTCACCAAATGCAATGAATGTGCCACACTGATGAAAGAAATTGTTAATGAGGTAGGACTGGGGGTTGGGGGTTGGGGCGTATGGGAACCCCCTATATATTTTTAATGTAACATTTTGTGTGATCTATGAATCTTAAAAAATTACAATAAAAGTTTGCTAAATTTTTTAAAAAATGTATTTGATTGTCTACTATATGCCAGACACTCTCCTAGGCACTGGGGCTGCATCAGTGAAAAAAGATTATTGACTTCATATTGTTTGCATTCTATTAAGGAGGAAGGAAGATGGAAGAAAAAGAAATGACCAAGTAAATCATAAACAAATGACCAAGTGAAATAGGTAGTATAGTAGGCAGTGATAGAGCAGGGAGGAAGGATGTACTTTGGGGGATGGTTTGCAATTTAAAATAAGGTAGACAGGAAATACCTTACTGAGCATATGTCATTTAAGCAAACACTTAAAAGAGATGAGGGAGTTATCTAGGTAGATAACTGAGAGAAAAAATATTCCAATAGAGGGAACAGCAAATGCAACAGTCCCGAGAAAGGAGTTTGGCCAGTCTATTATGGAAATTACCAAGAAAACCCATGTGTTTGGTGATGAGGGTTGATTACATCATGGATCATATAAGACTTTTTAATGAGTTTGACTTTTCCTTTCAGAGAAATAGAAATTTTATGATGAAGAGTTCTGACCATGGAGGTGACATATGTTTTAAAAAGGTCATTCTGGTTGCTGTGTTGAGAATAAACTATAACACTGCAAAGGGTGAAACAAGGAAACCATTTAGGAAGCAATTTCAGTAATCCAGATGAGAAATGATGATGGCTTTGACCATAGTGGTAGTAGCAAATGGTGAGAAATGATCAGATTTTGTGAATAATGTTTCGCTGATAGATTGGATGTGGGTTAGAGAGAAAGAAAGCAGTCAAGGATTACTTAACCTGAGCAACTGGAAGGATGAAGTTACTATCAACTAAAACAGAGACATCTACAGAAAAGAAGCAAGTTTTCATGGAATAAACAAAATTTCTGTTGTGGACCTGTTAAGTTTGAGTTACCTGATAAATATCAAGAGGTGGTACAGAGTTCAGGGGGAAAGTCCAGGATAGAAATAAAATGTAGAGATCATCAAGGTGGTGAATATAGACACAGAAGGGAACTAAAAATATTTAGCAATCAGAGAAATGAGAAGAAAACAGCAAAGGAGAGAGAAAGGGAGAATAGCAAGGTAGGAGGAAAATTGGGAGAGTGTGGTGTTTTGGGAAACCAAGTGTTTTAGTTTCCCATTTGCTAAAATAAATACCATAAGATGGATAGGCTTAAAAATGGGAATTTATTACCTCACAGTTTGGAGGCTAGGAGAAGTATAAATTTGAGGCATCAGCAAAGTGATGCTTTTTCCCAGAAGACAGTGGCATTCTAGGGTTGGCTGCCCGTGATCCTTGGGGTTCCTTGGCTTTTCTGTCATATGGTGATATCCTTTCTTTCTCTTCTGGGTTCTGTTAACCTCTTATTTCTTGCTCTTCTTGTGGTTTCTTTTCTGGGTCCAATTTCCTTTGCTTATAAGGAGTTCAGCCATACAGAATTAAGGCTCACCCTCATTTATTTTGGGCACACCTTAACTAATAACATCTTCAAAGATTTATTTACAAATGGGTTTGCACACACAGGACCAGAGTTTAGGGCCTGAACACAACCTCTGTGGTGGACATGACTCAATCTCCAACACCAAACGAAGAAAAATTTTTGAGGAGAAGGGAGTGACAACTGCATTAAATACTGGTTCATGTAAGATGGGGAATGAGAATAGACTGCTGGATGTAGTAACACCGAGGTCACTTTTGATCTTCACAATAGCAGATTCAGTAAAAGCCTAATTGGAATGGGTTCTAGAGAGAATGGATGATAGGAATTGGAAACAGTACATGTAGAAAATTTGTTTGAGAAATTTGGCTAGAAAGGGGGCAGAGAAATGGGGTAATAGCTGGAAAGGATATAGAGATATCTAGAGAGTGCTTTTCCCTCTTTCTTAGAGATGTTCTGGGTTTCAGAACATTCATGCATGAAATACAGGATCCCCATACACCACCCCACCACAACATCTTGCATTTGTATGAAACATTTGGTACAATTGGTGATAGCACGTATTTATAATTGTACTATTAAAGTCCATTATTTCAGTTAGGGTTAACTGTTTGGGTAGTGTAGTTTCATGTATCATTTTCTTTAATTTTTATTCTGGTGCCAAATATACAATCTAACATTTCCCATTTTATAATTTCAGTGTTGTTACTGTTTTCACAATGTTGTGTTACCATCACCACTATCCACTGCCAAAATATTTCCTTCATTCAAAATAGCAATTCTGCACATTTTAAGCTTTAACTTCCCATTCCCTATCCCCACTACATTCTCTGGTAACATATATTTTAGATTTTGACTATGAGTTTGTTTATTATAATTTATTCAAATCACTGAGATCAAACAATATTTGACCTTTGATATCTGGCTTATTTCACTCAACATGGTGTGTTCAAGGTTCATCAATGTTGTTGCTTATATCAGGACCTCATTCCATTTAATGATTGAATAATATTCCATTGTATACACATATACCACATTTTATTTATCCATTCATGGGTTAATGAACAATAGGGATGTTACCAACTTTTGACAATTATGCTAAAAGGCTGCTATGAACATCAGTTTGCAAATATCTGTTCACACCCCTGCTTTCAATTCTTTTGGATATATACCTAGTAGTGGGATTTACAGGTTATATGGTAGTTCTATACTTAGCTTTATGAGGAACTGCCATACTGTCTTCCACAATGGTTGCACCATTTTACATTTGACATCAGAAATGAATGAGTGTTCCTATTTCTATGTATCCTTTCCAACACTTGCTATTTTCCATTTTTTTAAATAGCAGCCACTCTAATTGGTATGAAATGGAATTTCATGGTTGTATTGATTTGCATTTCCTTGATGGGTAAAGATTTTGAACATCTTTCCATGTGCTTTCTGACCATACATATCTATTCTTTAGAGAGGTGTCTGTTCAAGTCTTTGCCAATTTCTTAATTAGGTTGTTTATATTTTTATTGTTAAGTTGAGGGATATCTTTCTATATATTGCATATCAATCCTTTATCATATATATGGTTTCCAAATATTTTCTCCCATTGTTTATGTTGTCCATTTAGTTTCCTGATAAAGTCCTTTGAGAAACAAAAGACTTTAATTTTGAGGAGGTTCCACTTAACTATTGTTTCTTTTGTTGTTCATGCTTTGGGTGTAAAATCTAAGAAAGTTTTGCCTAACACAAAACTGAAGATGCTTCCCTACATTTTCTTCTAGTTCAGTAGTTCTTGCTCTTATATATTGGTCTTTGATTCATATTAATTTAATATCTGTAGATACTGGGAGGTAGGGGTCCTCCTTATTTATTTGGGAAATGGAAGTCCAGTTTTACCAGCACCATTTTTGGGAGAGATTATTCTTTAGCAATTGAGTCTTCTTTGCTACTTTGTCAAAAATCAGTTGGCCATCAATGTAAAGGGTGATTTCTGAGCTCTCAGTTACATTCAATTGGGCTACATGTCTGACCTTGTGCCAATACCATACTCTTTTGAATACTGTGACTTTGTAATAAGTTATAAATTGCGAAGTGAGAATCTTCCAACTTCATTCTTCATTTTCAAGGTGGCTTTTGCTATCTGGGTCCCTTTAAACTTACATATAACTTTCATGATAGACTTTTCCACATCTGTAAAGATGGTTGTTTGTATGTTGATTGGAATTGTATTGAATCTATAAATTGCTTTGAGTAGGACTAACATTTAATGGTTTTTAGTCTTTCGATCCATGAACATGAGCAATACTTCCATTTATTAGGTTTTCTTTCTTTCTTTTGTAGTTTTCTGTGTACAAACCCTTTACATCATTGCTTAGATTTATTCCTAAATATTTGATTCTTTTAGTTGTTACTGTGAATGGATTTTTAAAAAAATTTTGTTCTGGTTTTTCCCTGCTTGTGTATAAAAACACTACTGATTTGGGGTGTTGATCTTGTACTCAGCCACTTTTCTGAATTCATTTATTATCTCTAGGAGCAATGTAGTGGATTTTTCAAGATTTTCTGGTTGTAGCATCATTTCACCTGCAAATAAGGAAAGTTTTACTTCTTCCTTTCCAATTTGGATGTCTATTCTTTTTCTCACCTATTTTCGCTGGTAAGAACTTCCAGCACAATTTTCAATAACAGTGGTAACAACTGGCATCCTTGTCTTGATCCTGAATTTAGAGGGAAAGCTTTCACTCTTTCATGATTTTTTAATATGGCAAATTAACTTTGAGAATAATTTAATTTAAAGCATTATCCAACTCTTCAAATAAATGTGGATGTTAGTTATGTTTAATTTTTTTAAAAAGCTTTAGATTACAGAAAAGTTACATGAAAAAATATAGGGGATTACCATGTACCTCACACCCTTTCTCACATATTCACTTATTAACAACATCTTACATCAGCATGATACATTTATTATAATTGATGAACAAATATTGAAATTTTGCTAGTAACCATGTATATAGCTTCCATTATATTTCACACTTTGCAATGTGCAATTTTTAAGGTTTTGATGAAATGTATAATGGCCTGTATCCATCGTTACAAAATCAAGTAGAACAATTCCAGTTCCTTAAAAATTTGGGGATGATGATGCCTGCCCTGCTTCAGATTGAGAGGTGCTTAGATCATATAAGACAGATGGAAGTAACTGTTTTGTTTGCAGTTGTAGCTACTCTCTGCTTTTTGTGATGATGGTTGTCTATCATCATCATACAGTTAGTTGTCCTAGGGGAGTCTGATGAACTGAAGAGTAGTTGTAACTCACAAGTCTGCTGAGATTCAGGGATCAACTGGCATATGATCCTTAAATCCCATAAGATTTAAGTCTCTGGAGACATATTTTGCAGACATAGTGTTACTTATAGGTTTAAATAAATGGGGTAGAAGAATCATGTGTAGGAAATTATAAATGAGCCTAACTTTGTTACATTGGGGAAATACATTGTCATATATTCCAAGGTAAGGCCCTCTGATGAAGTGTTGATTTCATGGGGTTCTGTGCCTTGCCTATGGTGTCCAGATGTCTCTAGAGTTCTCAGGGGTACCCCTGTTTGAGGTTTTGTTATCTGTGGCTGTTAGTGAGATTCTCCTGAAACATGCATAAGCCTAACTTCTGGAATAACCTCTTGACTCACTTTGAAATCTCTGAGCCATAAACAAAAATTTAAAAAAATTAAAAAACTTTCCTGTATTTCCTTTTCCCCCTTTGGTCAAGGTCTTAGTTCATATGCATCACAGATTGGTGCTTGGTAATAATCCCTTGGTGCCAGGGAGGCTAATCCTCATGAGCCATGTCCCATGCTAGGGGAAAGATATTGAGAAAATTTGCTGAGTTCAACTTTTTGAGCATTTGAGTTTCATAAGGTAACTCACAGGCAATAAGGCAATAGATATTATTAGGCTAAGTTTCAATTTTACAAGAATAAGGCTCAAAAGTGCAAGCATTAATATCAAGAGCTTGGCATATTGATCTGTTGTTTTGTTTTTGTTTTTTAATTAGGCAGAGCCAATGCACTGTAGAGATTCTTGCAACTCTATTAGAGAATGTAACAGGACTCCCCAGCATGGAAATTTAATGTTTTGTTGGTTATCGTGTGGGTCCCCACCTGCTGAGATAATACCCTATGATCACATGAACACATTCAGATTCCATAGAGTTATGTCCCAGTTGCACCCTTTCCTCCCACCAATGACATCCTGCACCGAAAATCTTCCCCTGCCTTAGTTGCCAAAAGAACACTCCCTAAATTGTATTTCCAACCATAATCCTCAAACTCCCCAAAGTTCACTTGTTCCTTCCTCCAGGCCCCGCCCCCCAGCTCTATGGATAGTACAACTCAAACCCCAACTCTATTCACACTCACATTCTGGCATTGTTGACCCCATTAACATCAGAGCAGCACAATCACCCCCATCCACTGCGAAACCTCCCCCATCCACCTTATCATAGATTCTACCCATATTTAGCATTAGCTCGCCACTCCCCATTCCTTTTCTATCGCCTGGTAACCTACCTCCCAGACTTTACCTCTGTAGATCATGCCAATATTTGTCATTTAGTGACTGGGTTACTTCACTCAACATAAAGTCTTCAAGGATCATGCATGTTGTGACGTGTGTCAAAACTTCATTCCTTCTTATAACTGAGTAATATTCCATCATATGTGTGTACCATATTTTGTTTATTCATTCCTTCATCGATGGACACTTTGGTTACTTCCAGCTTTTGACAATTGTGAATAATGCCACGATGAACACTGGTGTAGAAATATCTGTCTGCACTCCTGCTTTCCATTCTTCTCTGTATATTTCTAGTAGTGGGACTGCTGGATCACATTGTAATTCTATACTTAGCTTCCTGAGGAACTGCCAAATTATCCTCCACAGAAGCTGCACCATTCTACATTCCCATCAGCAGTGCATGAGTGTTTTTTATTCTCCTCATCTTCTCCAAAATTTGTAGTTTCGTTTTTCTTTTTTTTTAAATAAGAACCAGTGTAATATGTGTAAGGTGATATTTTGTTGTAGTTTCGATTTGAATTTTCTTAATACTTAGTGATGTTGAACATCTTTTCATGTACTTTTTGGCTATTTGTCTTTTTACCTCTTTGGAGTAGTGCCTATTCCTCTCTTGTACATTTTTAAAAAGGGGTTGTCTTTATATTTTTGAAATGTAAGATTTCTTTATAGGTGCTGGATATTAAGCCCTTAACAGACAGGTGTTTCCAAATATTTTCTCCCATTGATTAGCTATCTTTTACTTTTTTTGAAAAACTCTTTTGATGCACAAAAGTTTTTAATTATGGGGAGGTCCCACTTATCTTTTTTTCTTTTATTGTTCATGCTTGGGGTGTAAAGTTTACAAAATCAATTCATAAATGCTTCTTTACATTATCTTCTAGGAGCTTTATGGTCTTGGCTTGTATATTTATGGCAATTATCCACCTTGAATTAATTTTTTATAGGGAGTGAGATGGTGATCCTCCTTCATTCTTTTGAATATGGATATCCAGTTCTATTTGTTTTTTTTTTAAGGGACTATTCTGTCCCAGGTGAGTAGGATTGGTGGACTTGTCTATTATCAGTTGGCTGAATATGTGTGGGTCTATAAGTGAACTGTCAGTTTCCATTGGTCAGTATGCCTGTACCTTTGCCAGTACCATATTGTATTAACCATTGTAGCCTGGTAGTATGGTTTAAAGTCAGGTAGCATGATTCCTCTCGTTATGTTTTTCCTTTTAAAGATGTATTTGGCTATTCAGGGCCCCTTAGCCTTCCAAATAAATTTGATAATTTGCTTTTCCAGTTCAGTAAAAAATGATACTGGAACTTTTTTGGGGATTTCATTGAATCTGTAAATCAATTAGATGTGTAAACATCTTAGTGATATTTAGTCTTCTAATCCACAAACATGGAATATTCTTCCATTTATTTATGTCTTCTTTGATTTTCACTAACAATGTTGTGTTATTTTCCGTGTATAAATTCTTTACATCCTTAGTTAAGCTTATTCACAGATACTTGATTCCATTAGTTGCTATTGTAAATGGAAATTTTTTTCTTGATTTCCTCATCAGATTGCTCACTATGAGTGTACAGAAACATTAATGATTTTTAAAATGTTGTTCTTATATCCTGTCACTTTGTTGAACTTATTTATCACCTCTAGAACTTTTGTTATAAATTTACCAAGATTTTCTACACGTGGGATCATGTCATCTGCAAATAGTGGAAGTTTCACTTCCTTTTTAATTTGGATGTCTTTTGTTTCTTTTTCCTGCCTAAGTGCTTGAGCAAGAACTTCTAATACAATGTTAAATAAGAATGGTGACAGTGGGCATCCTTTTCTTGTTATAGATCTTAGAAGGAAAGCCTTTTGCCTTTCACCACTGAGCATGATGTTAGCTGTAGGTTTTTCATACATGCCTTTTATCATGTTAAGGAAATTTCCTTCTAATACTATCTTTGGAAGTGTTTTTTTAATAAAAAGTGATGCTGTATTTTGTCAAATGCCTTTTCTGCATCAATAGAAATGATCATGTGATTTTTTTTCCCTTCACTCTGTTAATGTGGTGTGTTACATTGATTAATTTTTTTTAACAAATCAAAAAGAAAAACAGAATAAAGAATGAAAATAAAGAAGAGGAGAAGAAACGAACAATCAAAACTAACAAAACAAAATAAAAGGAAACACAAATCTGGGTCTTGCTCTCAGACCATCAGGTTCAGCTAAGCTTCTCCTCTTATGCTGCCTGTTTAGGCCAATTGATCTCCAAATACATACATACATACATACATACATACATACATACATAAACAGGCCTTCCTCTCAGGCTAGCAGCGACACCTCGTCTACTGCTCTCCAACTCAGTACCAGGATAAAAGAAAGACAGCAAGTAGGAAAAAAGGAGAGAGGAGGAAAAATCCTCCAGCTAAGTTCATTCAGTTCTCCCTTATCTTAAGTGGGCTGGGCACAGACCCTCCTGTGGAATCACTTCTCAGGAGCTGCAGTCTCTCCCAGAGCCCACTGTGTGGCTCCCCCTCCCCCAGCAGCAGGAGCATTGCTCCCTCTCCCCCTCGGCTCATTGGTATGTTCCCTTCTCCTCTGGGGCTGGTTGGTGTAATCCCTTATTCTCCAGGACAGCTGGGCAGCTCTCCTTTTCCTCTTGCCAACTTGGGGAACTCTCCAGCCACTCTTTCATATTGTCCCTTTGACATCCCAGCTTCCCTTATGCCCAGAAAGACTGCTTACCTTCCATCAGTTTCTAGTTGAAGAGTACAGCCAACCAGTCCCTAAATCACCATCTTGGACGCCCTCTTTCAAGATTAATATGGATCTGTGGGCTTTTTATATATGTTATTTATCATGTTGAGAAAGTATCCATCTATTCCTAGGGTTCAAAGTGTTTTATTTTTTTAAACAAGAAAGGGTGCTGTGTTTTGTCAGATGCCTTTACTGCAGTGATTGAGATGATCATGTGATTTTGTTCCTTCATTATTTTAATGTGTTATATTATATTATTTTTTTATGTTGAACCCCTTTTGCATACCAGGGACAAATCCCACTTGATCATAGGGTACAAGTATTGTAATATGCTGTTGGGTTGGGTTTTCTACTATTTTGTAGAGAAATTTTGTATCTCTATTCATAAGACAGATGGTCCTGTAGTTATCTTTTCTTGTGGTATCCTTCTCTGGCATTGGTTATGAAGATGATGTTAGCCTAAAAGAAAGAGTTAAGGATTATTCCCTCCTCTTTAATTTTTTGGAAGAATTTGAGCAGAAATGTAATTACGTCTTCTCAAAATGTTTGATAGAAATCATCTGTGAAACCATATGGTCCTGGGCTTTTCTTTTTGGGAGATTTTTGATTACTGTTTCAATTTCTTTACCAGAAATATTCCTTTTTTGTCTTTATTTTTTTTAAGTTACATTAAAAAATATGAGGTCCCCATAGAGCCCCCACTGACCTCATTCCACTCCTCCCCCCATAACAACAACCTCCTCCATCATCATGAGACATTCATTGCATTTGGTGAATACATCTCTGAGGCACCACTGCACCTCATGGTCAGCGGTCCACATCATAGCCCACACTCTCCCACAGTCCACCCAGTGGGCCATGGGAGGACATACAATGTCCCATAACTGTCCCTGCAGCACCACCTAGGACAACTCCAAGCCCCGAAAATGCCCCCGCATCACGTCTCTCCCTCCCACTCCCTACCTCCTGCAGCCACCTTGGTCACTTTCTCCACACCAATGCCACATTTTCTTTGATTACTAATCACAATGGTTCATGAATACAATATCAGTAAGTCCACTCTAATCCATACTCTATTCTTCCATCCTGTGGACCTTGGAATGGTTGTGTCCACTCCACATCTATATCAAGAGGGGGCTTAGATTCCACATGGATGCTGGATGCAATTTTCCTGCTTTCAGTGGTAGGCACTCTTGGCTCCCGTGTGGTGGTTCACCTTCTTCACCTCCATGTTAGCTGAGTGGGGTAAGTACAATAAACCAGAGTGTAGGAATTGCAAGTCTGTTGAGGCTCAGAGCCTGGCTATCACATGATCAGTCCAGAGATTCAGGTCCCCTGGGTATACATTAAACCCCAGCACCAACTACAGTTCTGATAAAAGTAACAGGAAAGACTTGTGGACAAAGATCACATCTAAGTCCAACTCCATCACATAGAAACTCAAACTCCAAAGTAGGGCCAACTGAGATGGCACTGAAATCCATCTGCCATGACCATAGAACCTGTGGGCCTCTGTAGCCCTCAGAAGAACCAATACCTGGGGTTGTACCTACTTTATCTGTTCTTTTGTTTCTGAGCTCTTCTGTTTCCTTTTGAGCCAGTGCTGATAGTTTATGTATTTCTAAGAATTTGTCCATTTCATCTAGGCTATATAATTTATTTGAATACACTTCTTCATAGTATCCACTTATACTCCTTTTTATTTCATTGGTGTTGTTAGTAATATGCCCCTTTCAAATTATTTTTTTTATTTTTTGACTTTATTTTTTTTAAGTTACATTAAAAAAATATGAGGTCCCCATATACATCCACCACCCTCACCCCAATCCTTCCCCCATAACAACAACCTTCTCCATCATCATGAGACATTCATTGCATTTAGTGAATACATCTCTGAGCACCGCTGCACCTCATGGTCAACGGTCCGCATCATAGTCCACACTCTCCCACAGTCCACCCAGTGGGCCATGGGAGGACAGACAATGTCCGATAACTGTCCCTGCAGCACCACCCAGGACAACTCCAAGTCCTGAAAATACCCCCACATCTCATCTCTTCCTCCCACTCCCTACCCCCAGCAGCCACCATGGACACTTTCTCCACACCAATGCCACATTTTCTTTGATTACTAATCACAATAGTTCATGAATAGAGTATCAGTAAGTCCACTCTAATCCATACTCTATTCCTCCATCCTGTGGACCTTAGAATGGTTGTGTCCACTCCACATCTATATCAAGAGGGGCCTTAGATTCCACATGGATGCTGGATGCAATCCTCCTGCTTTCAGTTGTAGGCACTCTTGGCTCCCTGGTGTGGTGGTTGACCTTCTTTACCTCCATGTTAGCTGAGTTGGGTAAGTACAATAAACCAGAGTGTAGGAGTTGCAAGTCTGTTGAGGCTCAAATTCTGATTTTTGTTATTTGTACCCTCTATCCTTTTTTCTTTGCCAGTCTAGCTAAAGGTTTTTTGATTTTGTTGAACTATTTAAAGAACCAAATTTTGGTTTTGTTGCTTATATAAATTGGGGGAGGGTTTTTTTTTTTTGGTTTATATCCACTCTAATAACTATTTCCTTCCTTCTGCTAACTTGTGTTTAGTTTGTTCTTTTCTAGTTCTTCCAGTTTTGAGGGTAGATCTCTGATTTGAAGCCTTTCTGTTTTTTTAATGTAAGAATTTATAATTTAGACCTGCACTGCATCCCATAAGTTTCATTATGTCATTTTGTCATTTTTATTTCCCTCAAGCTATTTCCTAATTTTTTTCTGATTTCCCCTTTAACTCATTGGTTGTTTAAAATATGATGTTTAATTTCCACATTCTGTTGTTTTGGAGAATATACACTGTAAGTTTTCAATATTTTTTGATTTATTGGGACTTCTTTTGTGACCCAACATGTCGTCTATCCTGAGGACGAGCCACATGCACTTTATTTTTATTTTTTTAAAGACTTATTTTTTACTTATTTCTCTCCCCCCTTACCCGTCCCCCCCCATTGACTGCTTTCTGTGTATATTTGCTGTGTGTTCTTCTGTGTCTACTTTCATTCTTGTCAGTGGCACCGGGAATCTGTGTCTCTTTTTGTTGCATCATCTTGCTGCGTTAGCTCTCTGTGTGTTTGGCGCCACACCTGGGCAGGCTGGGCTTTTTTCACGTGGGGCAGCTCTCTTTGTGGGATGCACTCCTTGTGTATGGGGCTCCCCTATGCAGGGGATACCCCTGCATGGCACAGCACTCCTTGTAAGCATCAGCACTGTGTGTGCGCAAGCTCACCACATGAGTCAGGAGGCCCTGGGTTTGAACCCTGGACCTCCGTCATGGTAGGCGGACACTCTGTCTTTTGAGCCAAATTTGCTTCCCGACATGCACTTTAGAAGAATGTGTATTCTGTTTGTGTTGGGTGAAATGTTCTATATATGTCTGTTAGGTCTAGTTGGTTCAGTGTATCATTCAAGTCCTGTACTTCCCTATTGATCATCTGACTAGATGATCTATCCATTATAGAGAGTGGTGTGGTAAAATGTCCTAATATTAATGTAGAACCATCAAAATCTCCCTTAAAATATGTCAGTATTTAATATATTTTGGTGCTTTGCTGTTAAGTACATAGATAAGTGTTACATCTTCCTGTAAATTGTCCCCTTTATCAATATGTAATGACCATCTTTCTGTGCCCCAAGATCAAAATTGGCAGAGCTCTCTCTTTCTTCCTTGTGTCTTCTTGAGTGAGTGCCCATTTATATCAGCCCACCAAGGGAAAGGGCCTCTACCTGAGTCACACCCTACTGATATGGTCAGATCAAAAGCGCTAAATTAATTTTATCAAGTTAGCTTAAAACCTTTGAATTTAATACAATCAAAGTCTATCACACCCAGAAGAATAGGTTAGTTTACAAGCAGTCTTTTTTTTTTGATTCATAAATAATCTCAAACTGTGACACCAACCATACAATATTTGTCCTTTTTCTGCCTGTCTTATTTCACTCAACATAATATCCTTTAGGTTCATCCATGTTGTCATATGCATCCCAATTTAATTTCTTCTTACAGCTGCATATTATTCCACTGTGTATATATACCACATTTTGTTTATGCATTCATCAGTTAATGGACACTTAGCCTCTTTCTATATTATAGCAATTCTGAATAATGCTACTATTAATATTGTTGTGCAGTTCGTGTCATTGCTTTCAGTTCTTATGAATATATTCCTAGTAACAGGATTGCTGGGTCTAAAGTGGTTCTATATTCAGCTTCTTGAGTTCTGTCAAACTGTCTTCCACAGTGGCTGGGCCATTCTACATTTGCACCAATGAAGGAGTGTTCCTGTTTCTCCACATCCTTTGAAACACTTGTAATTTTCTGTTCTTTAGAATCTAAATCCTCTCTTTATATAGATGTGGAGTGGACACAACTGTTCCAAGGTCCACAGGATGGAGGAATAGAGTATGGATTAGAGTGGACTTACTGATATCCTATTCATGAACTATTGTGATTAGTAATCAAAGAGAATGTGGCATTGGTGTGGAAAAGTGGCCATGGTGGCTGCAGGAGGTAGGGAGTGGGAGGAAGAGATGAAATGTGGGGGCATTTTCGGGACTTGGAGTTGTCCTGGGTGGTGCTGCAGGGACAGTTACCGGACATTGTATGTCCTCCCATGGCCCACTGGGTGGACTGTTGGAGAGTGTGGGCTATGATGTAGACCGTTGACCATGAGGGGCAGCAGTGCTCACAGATGTATTCACCAAATTCAGCGAATGTCTCATGATGATGGAGAAGGTTGTTGTTATGGGGGAGGAGTGGGGTGAGGGGGGTGGGGAGTATATGGGGACCTCATTTTTTTAATGTAATATTAAAAAAATAAATAAAGACAAAAAAAAAGGACTTAAAAATTAAATAAATAATGGTCATTCCATAAGTGTTAAATGGTATCTCATTGTAGTTTAGATTGGCACATCCTTAATGGCTGGTAATGTTGAGCATTTTTACATGTGCTTTCTGATCATTTGTGTTTCCTCTTTAGAGAAAAGTCCATTTTAAAAAAAATTAAGCTGTAGGGTTTCTTTAGATATTCTGAATATTAAACCCTTACTTGATATGGAGTTTCCAAATATTTCTCCCATTGTGTAGGTTGTCTTTATACTTCTATAATGAAGTATTTCAGGCACAAAAGTTTTAAATTTTGATGAAGTCCTTCTTAACTTTTTTTTTCTTTTCTAGTTTGTACTTTTGGTATAAAATCTAAGAAACCATTTCATAATACATGTTCCTGAAGATGTTTCCCTATATTTTCTCCTAGAATTTTTATAATTTTGATTCTTATATTTATGTCTTTGATCCATTTTGAGTTAATTTTTGTATATGGTGTCAGGTTGGGGTCCAATTTCATTCTTTTGCATATGAATACCCAGCTTTTCCAGGATTATTTCTTGAAGAGATTTTTCTTTTCCTGTTGACTGGCCTTGGCAACATTGTCAAAATTCAATTGGCCAGGGGAACCAGCAGGATGGTGGCAGACTAAGAAGCTCCTAGAGTCAGCTCCTGCTACAGGGCAGTTGGTAAACACCCAGACCTATCTGGAGGTAGGTGAAGCACCTGTTTGGGGGATCCAGGAGGCCAGAAGAGCATCCTGCAACATACTTGAAGGAATGGAAGGAGGAGACTGTCCATCTGCAGAGAAGACTCATAAGTAGAGTGCTCCTTCTCACAGAGGCTGGTGCCCATCCTCCACTGCAGGCACAAGCTGTCTTGGGAGATGTTCTATGAATGGAATTGAAAGCGCCACTTCCCAAAAGCAGAGGCGGAAGAGACGGTTGGGCATGAACTTCAGCTACTGAGGAGTAAATTCAGCAAGCTAAAGCATAAACCCGAGAACAGCTAAAGTTTGTGCCTATCCAAGTCAGAAAGAGGCTGGTAGCTGCCATCTTAACTCTGCGCCTGGCACGACGGGAAGCAGGGTGGAATGAGAATCACAGTACTTGTGAGGACTGGCTTCTTTCCATCCAGATCAGACTGCAACTCTAGCCTAAGCCCCAGTGCCACCTTTAGCAGGGAGGAAGCTGTGAGGACCTGTGTCAGCCTCTCCAGGAAATTATTAGCCAAGCCTCAGAGGCCAGTGATTATTCTACTCTGGCAGCATGAGCTGCCCCAGGAGCTATTCTGTGGCTGGAAATGGAAGCTCCATTTCCCAAAAACAGGGGAGGAGGAGATGGTGGGCTGCTGATTTCGGGTACTGATTGGTAGAATAGGCTGGCTAGGATATAACCCAGGGAACAGCTGGGGTGTGAATCTGCCCAACTTGGAAAGGGACCTGTGGCTGCCATTTTGACTCCATCCCCAGCCTGAGGGGAAGCCTGGCTGACCAAAAGCACAGTGATGGTAGGAACCACTTTCTTTTACCCAGAATGGCCTGCAGTCCTAGACTAGACTTCAACCCAGGCTCTGGCAGGGAGGAGACTGACGGGCCCTGCCCCAGCTTATCTAAGTAACTACAGGTACCTTTGGCTGGCACAGAATGCAAATTGGAAGTCTACCAGGGCAACTGTGGTCATCTTGGACCCACACTGCATAGACTGTTGCCCGTACCTGCAGCTCCATCGCCACACCAGGCAGGGGAAAAAGGGGCATGAAGCTTCATCAGTCTCTCTGGGCAACTACAGTCTAGACCTGAATGACTTGGATTATTACACACAGCTGTGACTCTGTCCCTACCTTCGGCAAAGGAGAAAGTTGGGAGAAGCTTCATTGGTCCCTAGGGCAATGAGGGCAGCTTGAGTCTCCACAGCTTATAGCTCCAATTTCAACCTTGGCTTCTATTACACAACCAGCAAGGGAGAAAGGGCAGGAAACCCTAAACTAAAGAGAAAAACTACACCTGAAAAAAGTACTCTAGTAATCCAGATGCTAAGACACCAACAAAAAATTACAATCTACACCAGGAAACAGGAAGATATTGCCCAGATAAAGGGACAAGATAAGCCTCCAGGTGACATAAAAGAGTTGAGACAACTAATCCTAGTTGTTCAAACAAATCTCCTTAATAAATTCAATGAGAAGGATAAAGAGATTAAGGATATTAAGAAGACGCTAGATGAGCACAAAGAAGAATTTGAAAGCATTCATAGAAAAAGAGAAATCTTATGGGAATGAAAGGTGTAATAAATGAAATTTTTAAAAAAAACACATTGGAATCGTATAATAGCAGATTTGAAGAGGCAGAAGAAAGGATTGGTGAGCTTGAAGAAATAACCTTGGAAAGTGAACATACAAAAGAACAGATGAAGAAAAGAATGGAAAAAATTGAACAAAGTCTCAGGGAACTAAATGAGAGCAAATGGCATGCAAGCATACATGTCATGGGTGTCCCAGAAGGAGAAGACAAGGGAAAAGGTCAGAAGGAATATTTGAAGGAATGATGGTAGAAAATTTCCCACCCCTATTGAAGGACATAGATATTCATATCCAAGAAGCACAATGTACCCCCATCTGAAAAATTCCGGACAGATCAACTCCAAGACACATACTCCTCAGAATGTCAAATGCCAAAGACAAAGAAAGAATTCTGAAATCAGCAAAAGAAAAGCAATGCATAACATATAAGGGATACCCAATAAGATTAAATGCTGACTTCTCACCAGAAACCATGGAGGCAAGAAAACAGTGGTCTGATGTATTCAAGATACTCTAAGAAAAAAACTTCCAACCAAGAATCTTATAGCCAGGAGGACTGTCTTTCAAAAATGCGGGCCAAATTAGAATATTCACGGGTAAACAGAAACTGAGAGAATTTCTAAGCAAGAGGCCAGATAATCAGGAAATACAAAAGGGTGTGCTAGAGCCTCAAATGAAAAGACAGGAGAGAGAGGCCTGGAAGAGAGTCTAGAAATGAAGATTATATCAATAAAAGTAACTAAGAGTGTCAAAAGAGTTGTGAATATTAAATATGACCGATAAAACTCAAATAGTCAGGAATAAACTTAACCAACGATATAAAGCACTTGTATTCAGAAAGCTGCAACTCAGTGTTAAAAGAAATTTTAAAAAGGCCTAAATAACTGGAAGAACATTCCATGCTCATGGATTTGAAGACTAAGTATCATTAAGACGTCAATTCTACTTAAATTGATATACAGATTCAATGCAGTCCTGATAGAAATCCCACCAGCATTAAAAAAAAGTACAAAACATGATCATCAAATTTATTTGGGAGGGTAAGGGGTCCTGAATAATCAGAAACATTATAAAAAGGAAAAGTGAACCCTCATCTCCAGACTTTAAATCTAGCTATCGTGGTAAAAACAGCATGGTACTTGCATAAAGACAGACACACAGACCAATGGGATCAAATTGATGGTTCAGAAACAGACCCTCCCATGTATGGCCAAGTGATTTTGGATTAGCTTGTCAAACCCATGCAGCTCAGTCAAAAGAGTCCATTCAATAAATGGTGCTGAAAGAATTGAATATCCATAGCCGAAAGAAGGAAAGAGGACCTCTATCTCACATCTTATCTAAAAATCAAATCAAAATGGATCAAAAACCTAAAAATAAATGCAAGAACCATAAATCTTCTAGAAGAAATTATAGGAAAATATCTTCAAGACCTGGTGGTAGGTGGTGGATTCTTAAAGGAGATGGGAGGAGGACTGAGATGGCCTACTGATGTTTAAAGTTTGTAAAAGTTTTGATTGGCTTTACTGTGAAGGTGTGGAAGTATATAGAGTGGATTGTAACATATATTAAGTAACAGCTAGTTTATAAATGGGTTTGTGTCTGAGGGTGGTGTTCTGGGTGTGTAGATGCCAATTGACAGAATGCTAGAGAATAGTCTGGGAACTGAGAGCACAGTGGGCCAGGAGGTCAGTGGGAGTTGTGGTTAGTGGTGCAGGTGCAGGAGTGACTTTGTGAACTAGAGGAAATGTACATCACTACTGCAGGGTAGTGGGAGTGCAGAGAAGTATGGGCAAAGTGTAGCTGGAGTGACCAGTGGACTGTGGCTGGCAGTAATGGTGTAGTGTTCTTGCATTTGTGCAGGGGATGTGCTATGTTGATGGTAGGCAGTGTGGAAGGTGTGAGCTAAGTATACTCTATGGACATTTGTAACAATCAGATGATATCTTAACTGTAGCAAGTGTTCCACCACAGTGTGGTGTGTTGGTGGAGGAATGTGGTTTGGGAATTCTGCATGTGTGCATGATTGTTTTACAGGTTTATAACTTCTCTCATAAAAGATATATTTAAAAAATAATATTAGAGTGGATTGGGGGAAAAACACATGAAACCTAAGATAAGTAGTAAGATTTTGCCAATATTTTTGAGTAATTTGTAACAAATGTCTCAAGACAATGCAAGGTGTTGGTGAAGTGTTGATATATGGGACCCCTGTATGATATTATGCATGTTTCCTTTGTAAGTTCATAACTCTTACTATACATTTGTTTATGTATGTTCATATATAAATGACATAAAAATAATAATAGGGTTGGTTGGGGGAAAAGTACTTTGGTTAGTAGTAATATTTTGACAATGCTCTTTAATCATTAGTTAAAAAGGTTTAACAACAATGCAAGTTATTGGTGGTAGCATGAATTATGAGATTCCTGTATGATGTTATACATGTTTGTTTTTGAAGTTCATAACTATTATTATACACTTATTGTTTATGTATGTTTATATATGAGTGATATACTTCAATAAATTAATTTTTAAAAATTCAATTTTCCATAGAGATAAGGGTTTATTTCGGAACTCTCGATTCTATTCTATTGGTCTATAAGCTGGTCCTTGTGACAGTACTATGCTGTTTAGTTTACTGTCATTTTATAATAAGTTTTAAAATCAGGAAGTGTGAGTCCTCCAACTTTGTTCTAGTTTTTCAAGATGGTCGTGTTTGTTGGGACCATTTGCCCTTCCATATAAATTTTTGCAGAGTGCCTAAATCTTTATTTTTCATAACCTACATTTGTTTTCAAATTAGATAATTTTACACTGAATGGCACAAAATGAATCTTAAATTACTGACTTTATATGTAAGTTTGATTCCAGTCTTAATAAAAAGTAGTAAAACAAAAACCCTCAAGAAACTGCCTTTTGTGAATTGGCAGCTGAACAGCTTTCTCCTTAAATCTTCAATTGCCTGTTGCTTTCCTTGTAATAGGTTACAAAGTACATAAAATTCATAACTATAGCTAGCTGAAGGGATATACAAAGATAAGTATGCACCATTAGTCACCTGTTGCTCTTGTGAAAAAGTGGACCAGTTTTTAAATGTAAACTGCAGAAATATTGACAGATAATATAATATCATAAAAAAGTTTTTTTTTGTCACCTGCTAGTGACAAGCAGGGATGTAATTATGGGAGGGATTGATTTTGGAGTTTGTGTTCTTGGGTGTGATGGAGTTGGACTCAGATATGACCTTTCTACACATGCTCTTCTGTTACTTTTACCGGACCTGTGGTTGGTGTTTGGGTTGGTGTATACTCAGGAGACCTGAATCTCTGAACTGTCCATATGATGGCCTAGCCCTGGGCCTCAGCAGACTTGCAGCTTCTACCCTCTGGTTTCTTGGACTTACCCTGGCCAGCTGACAGGGAGGTGAAGAGGGTCAACCACCACACTAGGGAGCCAAGAGTGCCTACAGCTACAAGCAGAAGAATTGCAACCAACATCCATGTGGAATCTAAGCTCCCTCTTGATGTAGAGGGTGACTGGACATAACCATCCCAGGGTCCACAGGATGGAGGAATAGAGTATGGATTAGAGTGGACTTACTGGTGTTCTGCTGGGGAAGTATTGTGATTAGGAAGGGAAGAAATTGTAGTAGTGATGTGGAGAGGGTGGCTGCTGATGGTCTGGAGAGGGAAGAAGAGATATGGTGTAGGGGCACTTTCAGGATTTGGAGTTGACCTAGGTGGTGCTGCAGGGATGGATGCTGGAATTTGTGTGTCCTGTCGTGATCCAGTGGGTGGACTGGGGGAGAATGTGGACTGCAGTGTTGACCACTGTCCATGTGGTGCAGCAGTGTTCCAGAATGTATTCGCCAGGTGCAGTGGATGTGCCGCAATGAAGGACGATATTGTTGATTGGGAGGGGTGGGGTGGGTGGGGTGGTGGGTATATGGGGACCTCATATTTTTTCAATGTAACATTTAAAAGAAAATGAAGAATTTTTTAAAAAAGCAACTATTCTACTTTAAATTCATTTCGGGTGAAACAGGACCCGATTCTTATTCTTCCAAATGATAAATATCATCATACAACTTTACAAATTAAAATGTTAGTTCTTTTTTTTTTTTAAAGATTTATTTATTTATTTATCTCCCCTCCCCCTCCTCCCCGGTTGTCTGTTCTCCGTGTCTGTTTGCTGCGTCTTCTTTGTCCACTTCTTTTTGTTGTGTCATCTTGTGTCAGCTCTCCGTGTGTGGGGCGCCATTCCTGGGCAGCCTACACTTTCTTTCTTGCCGGGCGGCTCTCCTTATGGGATGCACTCCTTGCGCGTGGGGCTCCCTTACGCGGGGGACACCCCTGCGTGGCAGGGCACTCCTTGCGCGCATCAGCACTGCACGTGGGCCAGCTTCACATGGGTCAAGGAGGCCCGGGGTTTAAACCGTGGACCCCCCATGTGGTAGATGGATGCCCTAACCACTGGGCCAAGTCTGCCGCCCCAAAATGTTAGTTCTGATTACTCTATTTCCAGTTCTATACCTTAAAATACTGCTGTGGGAAAGGAAATACATTTTCTAAAAATTTATGAAAGCCACATATTTGCTGGGTGTAACATAGCAACAGTCTGCATACACAATCACAGCTTTCTATTTTGATTATGTCCAGTTACTCACATTTTTGTCTGAATGGAAAAATCTCCAAGTAATAACAGGAAGTATTTGTTGTTTTTTTTTGGGGGGGGGACATTATATATCTACTCTTTGCCATATCACCTTTGTTTAATTAAAAAAAGGAATGCTATAAAAATCACATCAGGGCAAGTTTTCAACCTGATTCAACAGACTGCTGCTGGGTAAGTATTTATTGCAGTGTATTGACCACATAAAAATGGCAGCAGAATATATTAGAGTTGCACAAAACACCTTGCTGGTCTCAATATATTATCTTTTTTTTTGTCTTCATTTATTCTTTTAACGTTACATTAAAAAAATATGAAGTCCCCATATACCCCTCACCCCCCTCACCCCAATCCTCCTCCCATAACAACCTCCTCCTCCATCATCATGAGACATTCATTGCATTTGGTGAATACATCTCTGTATCTTATAATGTACCAGTTCAGTATAATGATTAACAGTACACTCTTGCTACAAATAGGTGACCACCTTTTATTTTCCTGTTTGCAGCTGTTGAGCTTTACGCTTTCAGCGGACAAACAAAACAAATAAGTACACCTTACTTTGACCATATCATGGCAGTTGGCTTTGGAGTTCAGTGCTTTGTCAGTGGGCCCTACTTTGGAATTTGTTTTCCTGAGTGTGATGGAGTCGGACTCAGATGTGAACTTTCTACACATGCCTCTTCTGTCACTTTTACTGAACCTGTGGTTCACGCTGGGATTGGTGTATACCAGGAGACTTCAATCTCTGGACTGGGCATGTGACATCTGGGCCCTGAGCTTCAGCAGAGCTGCAGCTTCTACTCTTCAGTTTGTTGGACTTGCACAGGTCAGCTAACAGGGAGATGAAGATGGTCAACCAACACAGCAGGGAACTGAGGGTGCCTACAACTACAAGCAGGAGAATTGCATCCATCAACCATGTGGGATCTAAGCTCCCTCTCGATATAGAGGTGGAGCGGACATATCCAACCCAGGGTCCACAGGATGGGGGAATAAAATATGGATTAGAGTAGACTTACTGGTATTCTACTATAGAACTATTGTGACTAGTAATGGAAGAAATGGTAGCATTTATCTGGAGAAAGTGGCCATGGTAGTTGCTGAGAGCAAGGGAGAGAAGAAGAGATGAGATGTGGGTTTTTTTTGGCGGGGGGAGGAGGACTAGGAGTTGTCCTAAATGATATTACAGAGACAGATGCTGGGCATTATATATCCTGCCATAACCCACTGAATGGACTGGGGGCGAGTATAAACTACAATGTAACTATAATCCATGCAATGCAGCAGTGCTCCAAAATGTATTCACCAAATGCAATGAATGTGCCACAATGATGAAAGAGGTTGTTGACGTGGGAGGAGTGGGGGTGTGGGGTGTGGGGTATGTGGGATCCTCTTATATTTTTAATGTAACACTTTTTGTGATCTATGTATATTTTTTTAAAGAAGACAATGTAATAAAAAATAAAAAATAAAATCTAAAAAAAAATCAAGTTGCAATATTCACTGCATTGGGGGAAGATAGGCCATGCAAGGTAAAATAAAGCCAGGGAACTTATCTTGCTTATCTTTTTATCCCCTGTAGTGCTGCTTAACAAGGTGCTTTCTGGCATGTAATAGGCATTTGATAAATATATATTTTAATGAAAATACCCTCTAACTCTGGCTTGGTGAAAATGTTTTTTGATTCTTAGAAACCAGAATTTTTAAACACCCAAATATTAAATTTTCCTAAGACTTTTCTGCATATAAAAAGCAAAAAAAAAAAACCCCACAAAACTAAAACAAAACCAATGACTTGGGGGACGTGGATGGGGCTCAATGATTAAGCTTCCACCTACTACATAGGAGGTCTTTGGTTCAGTTCCCAGTGCCTCCTAAAAAGAAGATGAGTAGAGAGTGAGCACAAACATAGAGGGGGGAGAAATAAATAAATAAAATAAATCTTTAAAAAACCAATGACTTGGCACATTACAGATTGTTATTTTGGTCATGAAGATGCCTGACATCATCTCATTTCCTCCTCTCACAAAGAATACAACATTAAGGAATCACTACATTTTAGAGTTTGCCTCTCCAACTCTTTTTGAAGTGTTCATTAGTTTGAGTTTAAAAGGTCAATTAATTCTGTTTCAGTGCCTCCTAAAGAGGATGGGCAAGGCAGTGAGCTGACACAATGGGCAGGCATGGTGAGCTAGAGCAACAAGATGACGAAACAAGATACAAGAAGGAAAACATAATGAGAGACACAACAAAGCAGGGAGCAGAGGTAGCTCAAGTGATTAGGCACCTCCCTCCCACATTGGAGGTCCTGGGTTTGGTCCCCAGTGCCCCCTAGAAAAACAAGGAAGATGAACAGACACAGCAAGTGCAAACATTGAGGAGGTGGGGAGAAATAAGTAAAATAAATCTTTAAAAAAATATGACTTGGGAAGCAGATGTGACTCAAGCATTTGGGAGCCTGCCTACCACATGGGAAGTCCCAAGTTTGGTTCGCAGTGCCTCCTAAAAAAACAAACAAGACAATGAGCTGACATGATGGGTTTCTGTGGCAAGCTGACACAATGAGCTGATGCCAGGAGCTGATGCAATGAGGAAACAATGAGAGACACAACAAATAGGGAGTGGAGGTGGCTCAAGCAATTGGGTACCTCCCTTCCACGTGGGAGGTCCCAGGTTTGGTTCTTGTTGCCTCTTAAAAGGAAGAAGAGAAGACAGTGAGTGCTAACAATGGGGGGGGGGGTGGAGCGGGAAATAAATAAATAATCTTTTTAAAAAAACACCAATGACTTTGCTCAATAGAGTTTGCTATTTTGGTCATGAAGATGCCTGACATCATCTTGTTTCCTCCTCTACCAAAGAATATAACATTAAGGAATCACCACATCTTAACTGTTCATTAGTTTGTGTTTAAAAGGTCAGTTAATTCTGATTTTTTTTTAGTTAATGATTTGACAAGAAATAAATCCCCATATTCCTTTTATAGGCATTTGAAAAATATTAACCCTCTATGCATTCCTCTGAACTTGAATAACAACTGATCTGAAGGAAATAACCCAGTGTAGCAGGTATGTATTCCTCTGACAGGATAAACAATGGCTAATTATATATGATTGTACTTAATAGATCATTTTTCACTTTCACTTGAAGCTACTACCGGTTTCTTCTTTCTACCTTATACTTCAAATCCTTTTCACATTAAATACAATACATATATTTTTAAGAGAGTGTGAAAATATTTGACAGCTTTTTTTTAGGAGATACTGGAGACTGAACCCAGGGCCTTGTACATGGGAAGCAGGCGCCCAACCACTGCACTACACACACACTCCAATGAGAGTTGTCTTTATCATTTGTTTGTTTATTGTTTTTTTTTTAGGAGGTAGAAGGGATCAAACCAATGACCTCCTACATCAGAAGCAGACACTCAAACACTTCCCGCTGCATCCCACATTTTCACCCATTAACATGTTTGATTAGTGTGGTACACTTGTTACATTTGTACACATATTGAAACACTGCTACTAACCATGGTCAAGAGTTTACATTATAGTTTACACTTTGCACTGCACGGTTTTATAGGTTTTGAAAAAATGTGTAATGTCGTGTATCTGTCATTGCAATGCCATTCAGAACAATTCCAATGTCCCAAAATTGCCCCATGTTACACCTATTTTTCCCTATTTTCCCCTTCAGAATCTGATTGCCATTGCCTTTATATCAATGTTACATTGTTTGAATAAAAGCAAGTTTACTTTAGTCCATAGTTGCATTCCTACCATATGTTTGTTCACTCCTAAATCTTGAAGATTTTAGGATGTTGATGCCTGATCTGTTTCTGCTTGAGAGGGGGCGTAGATGCTATGGGGCAGATGGTTGGAACTGTCTTGCTTGCAGTTGTAGATACTTCTGTTTTTGCGATGGGAATTGTTCTTCATTATCATTTTGTTGCCCTGGATGAGTCCGACAAACTGGATAGTGGATGTTGGCTGCAGCTCTGCTGAGATTCAGGGCTGAACCGGTCAACAAGCAGCCAGAAGTTTTAAGTCTCTGGGACCAATATTTAATGTGTTTCATTATAGGTTCAATAAAAGGTACAGAATAGCCATGTTAGGGAAATTATAAATGAGTCTAACTCCAATACATTGGGGAGATAGGATATCATATACCAAGGTAAGGCCCCCTGAGTGGGTGCCAATATTGTGGGGCTGTCTGCCCTAAGTATAGTGTCCAAATGTCTCTAGAGCCCTCAGGAGCACCCTTGATTGAGTTAAAGTTTACTGTGACATTCAATGAGATCCTCCTGAGATGTGCCTAAGCATAACTTCTGGAATGACCTCCCAAATCACTTGGAAATCTCTTAGCCATAAAAACTCATTTATATTTAATATTTACCTTTTTTTGTCAAAGTCTTTTCCACATGCATCAGTAGTAGTTGGTGCTTGGTAATAATTCCTCATTGTAAAGGAGGCTCATCAGTGGAAGTCATGTCCCAAACCAGGGGAGAGGATAGTGAGTTTATGCTGCATTTGGCCACATTTGAACAAGGAGGCTTTTAGAAGGTAACTTTTAGATAATATAGAATAATAAGCTATGTTTCAATTTCAAAAGAACAAGGTTCGTATGTTCAAGCATCTATATCAAGGGCCTGGCATATTGGTCTATCCTTTCCTAGGCACTGTTTATGTACTCAAAGGATTCTTTTTGCTCTATTAGTGAATGTAGCAGGAAGATTTTTTTTTAGCTTAACTTGTTTTATTTCTTAATATATTATTTATTTTTTAAAAGATACTTAGTTTACATAAAATGTTACACAAAAAATATAAGAGATTCCCATATGCCCTACTTCCCACACTTCCCACCCTTCCCCACATTAACAACTTCTTTCGTTAGTGTGGTACATTCATTGCAATTGATGAACATATTTGGAGCATTGCCACTAAGAATGGATTATAGTTTACATTGTAGTTTATACTCTCCCACTCCATTCTGTAGGTTATGGCAAGATATATAATGGCTTTTAATAAGATTTTCCATTTCCCTTTGGCAGTGAAGATGCAGAATCAGTTCAACACACCAGTATAAGAAAAAAAAAAAGGAAAAAAATCAATAAATTAAAATAAAATTCAAAACAAAAAATTTAGTTTATCTACATCCAGCTCAACTGCAACATTTTCAATATATCAATTTTTATCAGATTTTTCTCTTCTGGGTACCTTTCAATATATTCTGATTATTTACAGTTGTAAATAATACAGGCAGAGCCACATTTCCAAGAGCATGTATTTAATACAGTATTGCCTTTTTGCATTTACAGGATTTTTCAACCATCTGAAAAAAGATCAGCTGTTTAAGTTCTTTAAGTTATATTATAAAAACTACTGCTAGTTACTACAGTATGCTTACTCAGTAAAACTAGCAGTTAGTAAATCTATGCAGTCATGAGTAACTCTGTAATCCACTCATGCCAACTCAGGGGGCCAGTCTCCATTAACTCTTAGCTCGCTCATACGAAAATTAAGGCAAAGCAAATGTACACTATGACCATGATTGGAGGTAATAGTTTGGTGATATTATCTCATAATCATAACAAATATTCCACATGTTGTGTTGTGTTGGTGAAGGGGTGTTGTATGGGAATTCTACATATGTACATGATTGTTTTATAAGGTCACAAACTCTGTAATAAAAATATATTAAAATATAATAGGGTGGGTAGGAGGAAAAATGCACCACATGTAAGATGTGGACTACAGTTAGTAGTAATATTTTGACAATGCTTTTGCATAGCCTGTAACAAATGATTCACAACAATGTAAGGTGTTGTTGGTGGGGTGATATATGGGACCCCTGTGTGATGTCATGCATGTTTATTTTGTAAGTTCACAACTTTACTATACCCTTATTGTATATGTATGTTCAAGTATGAATGATATACTTCAATAAAATAAAAAAATGTTTACATATAGTTGAGGCATAGTAATTTTCAAGCTTAAATAAAATTCTAGTCTTTAAATATTGGATGGAAATAATTTTCTTTAAAAAACCTCAATCTTGTTAAATAATATTTAGTAAAATAAACTGTATAGTTACATTTAGCAAGAAATCTTATTTTAATGTCTGTGGCTTAGAATATTTAAATTAAAAATTAGGCATTTTAAAATGAAAATAATTTATATTTAACTTTATTAGAAACTTGCTAAATTTAGTGTATCCTCAAACTTCAAAAGTGTAGCACTTCTAGAAATAAATCAATGAATAAACTCATCTTGAAAGTAGGGACAGCAAGGATTTTCATCCTCCACCACCCCAAGTGTGTGTGTGTGGGGGGGACCAGAAAGAACATACTCTCATGATAATATAGCTTTTAAATGTGCCAATGCTGTGGTAAAGGAAGACCTCAACATAGAGCTGACTATGAAAATATGGACTCTTTCAAAGAGTATTTGGAGGAAACAGGGTGAGAAATCTACAAAGAACATGAGTACTAGGTAGGGGCAATTACTAAGTAAGTGGAGAGTTCTCCACCTTCCTTGTCAGCACAGAAGTGTGCCAATTCTCATGTTATTAAAATGACATTATAGGGAGCAGATATACCTCAAGTGGCCATGTTTTGCCTCTCCTTTGGTCATGAGGAACAAAGGATAGAAGGATTTATGATTGCTACTTGACACTGTCAGAAAAGTGAACCAAACTCACCTTCTGGTCTAGTAAGAAGCAATTAAATATGTATTGCCTGCTGTGACATTATCTTGATGTGGCCAAACCTCAGTTGCCTCTGATGGTTCCTCCTCACCTTCCACAACTCTTAATGTGGAAACGTCCACAAATTTAGGCATCAAAACTGTTTACTTCTCTATTTGAACTGATTTCCTAGATGATTTAATTCTCTCCCATGGCTTTAAATTCCATCCGTATATTCATGACTTTCAATTTTAGGTCTCCACCCTTGGCCTTTCCCTTGAACTATAATGTCATATACCCAACTGCCTACTCAACATCTTTGTATGCTTAATAATTATCTCAGATTCAACATGTGCAGAATGATTCTTGATTCCATGCAGAACCTATAACCCACGTACCCAACTTGATCCACTCTCAAGTTGCCAAATCTCAATAAATGGCAATTCCAATTGTCCATTTGCTCTGACCAAATGCTTTGGAGTGAGACTTGATTCGTTTTTGTCAGAGTATGTATCCGATCAATTAGCCAACATTGGCTGATCTCCCTTCCTTAAATTCATTCTCCAACTAATCCTCATGATCCCCACTGCTACCTCCCTGGCTAAGCCACAGTCATTTGTCCTGTAGATCACTACAATACCCTCCTAACTTTCTCTTCTCCTGTCTATTCTCCATGGAGTGGCCAGTGTGATCATGTTTATAATTCTCATAATGCCATTTCCTTGCTCAAAATCCTCCAAAGGTGCAGAATGAAATCCAAAACACTCTAAGTGACCCAGTAGACCATGGTAATCTGATTATTGTCAGCACACATCTTGCCCTAGAATTTTGGCTCATATGCTTTCCTCTCCCCAAATGTCTCCCTTTATACTTGCAAGGCTTACTCTCTCACTTCATCCCATTCTCTGCTCAAACTTCATTTCACCAGAGAAGCATTCATAATTTTCCTCAATAAAATAGCACCTCCACCCTCTGACTCCATCATTCTCTCTCCCATTATTGGCTTTATTTTACTAATAGTGTTTAACATCACCTTGTACTTTACATATGCATTTACATATAATAATTCCGTGATATGCATGGTACGGGAAGAGCTGCCAGTCTGCAATGAATACATACAGAAAGAACGCTTTCAAATTTGTTTATTAATTTGACAGAGACATTTTTGTCCATAAAATCTAATCAATAAAAAATGAGACTTAAAAAAATAAGAACACATTGCCTTTGTGTGGGCATATACACATATATACATATATACATTCATATATGCATATACACAGATACACACATATAACACACAGGGCCACATATACATTTAGGCTATAGCATAGACTGGAAAAGTCAGCTAAGCCAGATATAATTGAGTAAATACAGAAAGTTCAAGTATGGGACTTATTTCCTGGAAAGCCAAGAGAACCTACAGAAGAAGACTTTGTCTACTTTGGCCTTATTCCTCTACTAGGCTATAGCAGATAATAATTGAATATTTACTATTTGCTGAGCACTGTTTTAAATACTTTACATACCTTGTATCATTTAATATTCAAAACAACCCTAAAAAGTAGCTACTATTGACATCTTTACTCTAGAGAGGATGAAACTGAGACATAAAGCAGAGGTAAGTTGCCCAAAGTCCAATAGCTAGAAGTTGAGAAGCTGGAATTTTAAAGCATTAGGCTGATTACAGACTTGCCTAAGCTGTTAACCAATAGGTTATACCCTCTTTGGGATATAGACTATACTTTTGTCTATCCTAGGTTTTTTCATTCTCTGGTTGCAGCACTTAGAGTAGAAGTGTCTGACAATTGTAAGGCTTTTCAGTGTATACAAACAAAACCTCTAACAACTCAAACTTTGTTTTCAGGCCAGCCTCTGCATCAAGAGACTAATACTCTGAACAGTCAATGTGTATTCCTACTTAAACCTACAGGAGTCAACTGGAGCCTGCTCTTGTGTTAGATTAAATACCTACAGAATTCCTACTACCAAGACTATGGTCTTATATGACTCTCAGTACAAATAAAGGAGACTATTTCTAAGGAGGTACTGGGAATTGAACCTGGGACCTCGATATGAGAAGGAGATGCTCAACCACTGAACTACACCCACTCCCCAAATAAAGGAAACTTTTAAGAACCCGAAGATTGTTCCTGTTCTGGACCATGTGGCATTTCGAAGAAAACTTTTATCCACCCAAGAACTTTTTCAGGGCCAAAAACTTAGAGACTTTTCTGGGATGGCCATCCTTTCTAAAGAAGAAGCATCCAAATGACAGAGACATATTTTTGGTTAAGTTATTCAGACATGTATGAAGGTCCTGAAAGTAAAACTGAAAGTCCAGATTGACTAGAGCACAGAGCATGATGGAGAGGAGTGTGTGAAGAAACTGGAAAGAATAAACTGTAATAGACTTTACAGTCAGGTTGGTTATGTCTGAATCCTTGCTCTGACACTAACTGTGTGGCCTTGGGAATACTAGCTAATTACTCAAAGCCCAAGTTTTCTCAACTGTAAAATGGAGAAAATAATAGTATATACCTCATAGGGATGTTATGAGGAATGTGTATAAAGCATCTGGCACAGTGCATGCATAATTATATTTATAAATATTACACTTAGCACACAAACACACACATGATATACATATAGATGATGATAAAGACATAGATTATCATATAGATGATGATATAGATGTAGGTATATTTATAGATACAAAGTGAGAGAGACCCCAGGTCTTGAAGTCTTAGAGGGCTCTGTAGACTATAGTAAGGACTTGAAGATTTATTCTAGGTTAACTGGAAGACATTTTAAAACTGAAGAGTTTTAAAGAAATAACATGATTAGATCTGCATTTTCAAATATTTCCCTCCTGTGTTATAGGGAAAGAATTGGAGGGAGGCAAGTGTAGTTATAGGGAGTCCAATTAGGAGTTTGTTGCAGTAGCCCAAGAAGAAGATGGTGGTATATTAGACTAGGTTAGTGGCAGAGTAGATGGAGATAAAGTGAAGATAGGGGACATATTTGAGATATATTTAGGAAGAATAAAGGGCAGGAATTGGTGAGTAATTACATTGCAAATGAATCAAGATTTGTCAGCTACTTTCCCTCCTCCCATCTATACCAGGAGATTACAGAGAAATAGATGAAAAACAGGAGTAGTAGTTGAGAAGTTAGTGTAGGACACATTGGGATGCACCCTAGATGCAGGATGGGGCAATTTATATTTTATGATAAGTAAGGCCAATATATTTGCATGTGGATAAAGCCTAATTTTAGCTTCTTTAAAGGAGAATTAGCCTCATCATAAGCTAGACTAGAAGATTTTTTCAGTTTGTTCCTTGCTCCTCCATCCATGGAATCTGACTAGGTGTCAGAGTTGACAAGGGAGTTCATGGAATTTGCAAACTCCTAAAGGTGTTTTAAGATTTGATAATATTTTTAGGGCTCTTTTAAAAACTACTTACCCATAAAGTTTGGGAGAGGAGTGATACAAAAAGAAAGGGGAACTGCCAGATTAGAGACAAAGAAAAATGAAGAGAGAGATTGAGTGATTTAGGGACTGAAGTGTATCCTTTTGAGTCTCTTCAAAGGCCTAGAGAGTAGCTACATGCTACTTCTCCTCCACAAAGGAGGCCTAAGCATATCTTACCCTTTAAGCAATACAAGGGAGTAAAGTATCTTCCAGAAGCACAAGGATGTATTTTTCCTCCCCCAACTTTGGAGGAATCACATGAGTTTCTTCAATAAAGAAATACTTAAGCATTCACTATAGTGCAGTGTGTGTGTTCTCTAATGGGAAAGATAGGCTTTACAGTGTCCCATCAAAAGAGGAAGGATATTTCCCTTCTCTGCTGTTGTTGATAAGAGTAGCAACATACTATTTAAGTGGCAAGGAAGATTTTCTTGTAGACAACTGACCAGCTGGATGAAGAGTTAGGTCATTCCCTTATCTAGTCATTTCCACCTGCCTTTCAGTAAAAGAAAAAAAATTAAGAACTACTGCAAGGGATAAAATAGGATCTGAGTCCGGTGGCAGACACTGCCGGGTGTCTTTCTAATATGTATTCTTTCTTTCCCTCTTGCTAACAAAATTGATTTTGATCAAGGTAACAACTTACCCATTTGGAATGCCTTACAATCAGAATTAGTCATGTGACCAGTTCTGGACAATGAGATGTAAAGGGAAGTTGTTGCATGGAACTTTCAGGAAAGTTTTCTAAAAGAGACAAACTCAGCTGAAAAGTACTTTGCCTTTCACTTCTTTATCCCTTTGCCACTACCCTTTCCTCCTGAACATAGTTGTGAGGCCGTAGATGAAGCAGCCATCTTGTAACCATGAGGATAAAAGTAATATCCAGAGAATAATGAACTAGAATGATGATATTCTGGAGTATCTGCACCAGCATCAGACTGCTTAATTTGGGACTTCCTGTTATGTGAGATAAACAAACCTATACATTGAAGATACTGAAATCAAAATTTCACTTATTTGCAAGCAAAAGTCTAAGGAGATTAAGAAGTAAATGATGATTTTTAAATTTCTGACTTGAGCAATGTAGTAAGTAGAATAATGACCTTCCCCCCAAAATTAAAAGAAAGATGTCCATATTCTAGTCCCTGGAAACTGTGAATGTTTTTTACTTTAATTGAAAGGTGGAATTAAGATTGTAGATGGCATTAAGGTATCTAATCTGACCTTCAGTTAGGGATATTATCCTGGATTACCTCGGAAGGACCAATGCAATTTTTAAAAGTGAAAGAGGGAAGCAGAAAAGAAGCTTAGAATGCAATGAGAGAAGGACTCAACACATGTTGCTGATTTCAACGATGCAGAAAGAGGGCCATGAGCCAAGGAATGTTGACAACCTCTACAATCCAGAAAAGGCAAGGAAATTTATTTCCCCCTAGAGCCACCAGAAAGAATGCAGCCCTGCCCACACTTTGATTTTAGCCCAGTGAGACATGTCAGTCCTTTGACCTACAACATTGTAAGCGAATAAATTTGTGTTGTTGGTAGCCACCGAATTCTTGACAATTAGTTACAACAGCCATAGGAAATTTACACAGGCAACTAGGTAGACGAGGTCATTTTTTAGAAATTTTGAGTACAATTCTATTGCAGTATTGAAGTAGAGATGTCCAGTAGGAAGATGGTCACATGGAAAAGTTAGGAATATATCTGAATTGCATATATAGAATTAGGAATCATTGGGATAAAGATCATGATTAAATAATGGGAGTAAATGAAATTGCTTAGGGAGAATGAATATGGTTAGAAGTATAAAAGGGCCTAATTCAAACAGAGAGTAGATTAGGTAGAAGATGCCAAAAAAAGAGGAAGAAGAAGAGGCAAAAGAGAAGGAACAAAGAGTTAGGCATAAAATAAGGAGGAAATATCATCACAAAAATTTTCAAGAAAGGTATAGACATAGGTGATGAATGATGAAAGAAAAAGACTAGAAACTATACATTAGCTTTTGTGACACAGGTAAGTGGTGAACTTAGAGCAGTTTGGATGGGGTTGTGGGTATATTAGATATTGAAACTAAATTTGTTTGAGTTCATGGATGAATCAAAGATAAAGAAATGGAGTCAGAAAGTAAAGACAACTCATTCTAGAAGATTAGTTGCGAAGGAAATGAAAAAGATCAAGTAATAGCTGAAAGAGGCCATGGTGTTAAGGTGGTGTGTTGGTCCAGGCTCTCTCAGGATCAGAGACTAAGATGAGATTACATTGTGCAAAGATTTTATTAGAGGAAACATCTGTGAGAGAAAATGGATGAGAGTAGGAAAAGGTGGGAAGAGTCTGACCCTGAGTGAAGGAGAAAGGGAAGGAAAATTGGCAAGAAACTGTGCAGTGGAAGGAAGATTCAGCAATATCATTAGGGAATTCTCAAGCTGAAATCAGTCTTCAGAGAAGTCCCATAAATTTCAGAAATTAGCCCATATAAATATTCTATCTGCTCTCAGCCAGAGGGTAGGACAAACCTAGGTGGAAGCCTGGCCTCAAGGCAAACACAGGGAAGGATTTCTGAGCAGCTAGGGCCCTTTGTTAATTATGCTTCCTATAGTTAAAGGTCTAGAGAAACATTTTCTTGGCTACCATAGAGGGATTTTCCTTTTCTTTTTTCTTTGTTTTAAAGGTTAGTGTATACATTAGAGCTTATAGGATGGGGCTAGTAAAGAGGGAGAGAAATAAATGAGGATAATTGATGGAGAAGGCACAGATAAAGACTAGGGAGGATGAGATTTAGATAATGGGCAAGAATTTTGCCCAAAGATAGGACATAAGACTCCTTGAAACAAGATGGTAAATACAGGACCATTTGTAGATTTTGGAGTTCCCATCTGGTAGGTTCCATTTACTTTTTAAATTTTGAGGTTGTCACCTGAGAATGGGGTTGCAAGAGTGGGACAGATCAAACCTCAAGGACAGGTTTAAAATAATCACAGCGGGGAGCTGAAGATTGAACTATCACATTTGAATTGCTGTGCTGTGTTTAGGGCCCAGTTAAGATTTGAGGTCATGGCTTTACAGTGGCATTAATCTGCTCCTACACTTCCTTTACTTTCATTCTCTTACCCCACCCATCCTCCTCATCTACATTGACTTGTTTACCTGTTAGAGACTTCCCTACAAGATTAGCACCACCATCCTTTCTCCCAAAATGACTTCTTTCTCTCATCTGTGATATCTCATTAACCTCCAGGTCCTGTCAATTACTTTCTAGGAATTGCTTCAATCTGTCTTTCCTCGGTCATTATTCTTACCGATCCAGTCAAGAACTCACCATCTCTGTTTCTAAAGTGATCTCCCTACTTTTTATCTTGTCTCCCTCAAATCTGTCACCCACACAGCGATCATAGGGTCATTCTGAAATATAAAACTTGACCATGATTATTTAAAAGCCTTCAGAGGGTGTTACAGGATATAATGGCTGAAAACTTCCCAGATCTACTGAGAGAGATGGATGTACATATCCAGGAAGCACAAGACACCCCAAACATCACAAACCCCAACAGGCCCACCCCAAGACATATACTTGTCAAATTATCCAATGCTCAAGACAAGGAGAAAATTCTAAAAGCAGCAAGAGAAAAGAGAACCATCACATACAAGGGAGGCTCCATAAGATTAAGTGCTGATTTCTCATCTGAAACCATGGAGGCAAGAGGCAGTGGAATGATATAGTCAAGGTACTAAAAGAAAAAAATTTCCAACCAAGAATACTCTATCCAGCTAAACTAGCATTCAAAAATGATGGAGAGTGCAAAATATTCACAGATAAACAGAAATTGAAAGAGTATGCCAACAAGAAACCTCCCCATCAAGAAATACTAAAAGGGGTTCTGCAGGAAGAAAGGAAAAAACAGGAGAGGCAGAGCTGGAGGATAGTGTAAGAGCAACAAAAGAGACAAAAAGAGAAGGGAAAAAACAAACAAAATATGACAAACACAAGTCCAATCTAAATATGGCTAACATCAATAACTCCTTGAAAATAATAACACTGAATGTTAATGGATTAAACACACCTATCAAAAGATTCAGACTGGGACATTGGATAAGGAAATATGACCCATCTATATGCTGTCTACAAGAAACACATCTTAGACCCAGGGATTGATGGAGGCTGAAAGTGAACGGTTGGAAAACAATTTTACAAGCCACAATAACCAAAAAAGGGCAAGAGTAGCTATATTAATATCAGACAAAATGGACTTTAAATGTGAAACAATTGTAATTGTGAAAAACAAAGAAGTATACTACGTATTAGTGAAAAGGATGATCTCTCAAGAAGAACGAACAATCATAAATATTTATGCCCTAACAAGGGCACCTCCAAATACGTGAGGCAAACACTGGAAAAACTAAGTGAAAGAATAGATGCCTCTACAATTATAGTGGGAGATTTTAATATACCACTATCAACTTTGGACAGAACATCTCAAAAGAGAATCACTAAAGAAACAAAATATTTGAACAGTATATTAGAGGAGCTGGATCTAATAGACATATACAGATCATTACACATGAATACAGCAGGATATACATTTTTCTCAAGTGCACATGGATCATTGTCCAAGATAAACCATATGCTATGCCACAAAGAAAGGCTCAGTGAATTCTGAAAGATGGAAATCATACAAAATAATATCTCTGACGACAGTGGAGTGAAACTGGAAATCTGCAAGGGCCAGAGGGCCAGATTTTAAACCAAGATATGGAAATTAAACAGCACACACTTAGAAAAACAGTGGGTCAAAGAGGAAATCTCAAAAGAAATTAATAACTACCTTGATACTAATGAAAATGATAACACAACATACCAAAACATATGGGATGCAGCAAAAGCAGTACTGGGAGGGAAATTTATAGCCATAAATTCATACATCAAAAAAGAAGAACAAGGCGGCATACTTGGTCCAATGGTTAGGGCATCCGTGTACCACATGGGAGGTCTGCGGTTCAAATCCCGGGCCTCCTTGACCCATGTGCAGCTGGCCCTTGTGGACTGCTGATGCGCACAAGGGGTGCCGTTCCATGCAGGGGTGTCCCCCATGTAGGGGAGCCCCACGTGCAAGGAGTGCACCCCATAAGGAGAGCCACCCAGCGCAAAAGAAACTGCAGCTTACCAAAGTATGGTGCCGCCCACACGGAGAGCTGACACAACAAGATGACGCAACAAAAAGAAACACAGATTCCCATGCCGCTGATGAAAACAGAAACGGACAAAGAAGACTCAGAAAATAGACACAGAGAACAGAAAACTGGGTTGGGGGGGGAGGGGGAAGGGGAGAGAAAGAAATAAAAATAAATAAATCTTTAAAAAAAAGAAGAAGAAAGAGCAAAAATTGAAGAACTAACTGCATATTTGGAGGAATTAGTAAAAAAACAACAAAGTAACCCCACAGGAAGTAGAAAGAAAGAAATAACAGAGATAAGAGCAGAACTAAATGAAATAGAAAATAAGAAAGTACTTGAAAAGATAAACAAGACCAAGAGCTGGTTCTTTGAGAAGATCAATAAAATTGACAAACCCTTAGTGAGTCTAACAAAGAAAAAAGGGAGAAGATGCAAATACACAAAATAAGAAATGAGAAAGGAGATATCACCACTGACCCCACAGACATAAAGACTATCATAAGAGGATACTTTGAAAAACTATATTCCAACAAAAATGAAAATTCAGAGGAAATGGACAAATTCCTAGAAACACATAAGCAGCATATATTCCTGAAAGAAGAAATTCATGATCTCAACAAACCAATCACAAGTAAAGAGACAGAATCAGTCACTAAAAACCTCCCAACTAAGAAGAGCCCAAGGTCAGACAGTTTCACAGGTGAATTCTACAAAACATTCTGGAAAGAACTAATACCAATCCTGCTGAAACTCTTCCAAAAAATCAAACAGAAGGAACATTACCCAACTCATTCTATGATGCCAACATTACCCTAGTACCAAAGCCAAACAAAGACACCACAAGAAAGGAAAACTACAGACCAATTGCTCTAATGAAACTAGACACAAAAATATTTAACAAAATACTTGCTAACCGTATTCAACAACACATTAAATGAATTATACACCATGACCAAGTGGGATTCATTCCAGGTTTACAAGGATGTTTCAACATAAGAAAATCAATCAATGTAATGCACCATATAAACAGATTGAAGGAAAAAATCACATGATTATATGTATAGATGCAGAAAAAGCATTTGACAAAATACAGCACACTTTCTTGATAAAAACATTCCAAAGATTGGAATACAAGGAAAATTTTTGAACATGATAAAGAGTATATATGAAAAACCCACAGCCAACATCATTTACAATGGTGAAATCCTAAAATCCTTCCCTCTAAGATCAGGAACAAGACAAGGATTACCACTCTCTCCCCTTCTATTTAACATTGTCTTAGAAGTACTTGCTTGAGCACTGAGGCAAGAACCAGATATAATACGCATTCAAATTGGAAAGGAAGAAGTCAAAATTTCATTAATTGCAGATGACATGATCCTATACATAGAAAACCCTGAGAGGTCTACAACAAAGCTTCTAGAACTCATAAATGAGTTTAGTAAAGTCGCAGCTTATAAGATTAATGCTCAAAAATCAGTAGCTTTTCTGTACACCAATAATGAGCACGCTCAGGAGGAAATCAAGAAACAAATACCATTTACAATAGTAAATAAAAAATCAAATACTAGGAATAAATTTAACTAAAGAAGTAAAAGACTTACACATAGAAAAGTACACAAGACTTTACAAGGAAATCAAAGAGACTGAAATAAATGGAAGAATATTCCCCGTTCATGGATAGGAAGACTAAATATTAAGATGTCTATCCTACCAAAACTGATCTACACATTCAATGCAATCCCAATGAAAATCAACACAGCATTCTTTAAGGAACTAGAAAAACTAACTATGAAATTTATTTGGAAAGGAAAGAGGCCCCGAATAGCCAAAGACATATTTAAAAAGAAAAATGAAATTGGAGGAATCACACTACCCGACTTCAAAACATACTACAAAGCTACAGTAGTGAAAACAGCATGGTATTGGCATATGGAGATACATACAGACCAATGGAATTGAATTGAGAGTTTTGATATAGATCCTCATGTATGTAGCCATATAATATTCAAAAAAGCCACCAAACCCTCTCAACTGGGAGAGAATGGCCTATTCAACAAATGGTGCCTGGAGAACTGGATATCCATATGTAGAAGAATGAAAGAGGATTACCATCTCACACCTTATACAAAAATCAACTCAATATGGATCAAAGACCTAAATATAAGAGCCAGGACCATAAAGACTTTGGAAAGCAGTGTAGGTAAGCATATACAAGACCTTGTAATAGGAAATGGCTTCATGAACTTCACACCAAAAAAACGAGCAGCAAAAGAACAAATAGATAAATGGGACCTCCTCAAAATTAAAGCCTTCTGCACCTCAAAGGAGTGTGTCAAGAAAGTGAAAAGGGAGCCTAAACAACGGGAGAAAATATTTGGTAACCATATATCGGAGAGGAGACTTATAACTTGCATATATAAAGAACTCCGTTATTTTGAAAATAAAAAGATAAACAACCCATTTAAAAACGGGAAAAAGATTTAAACAGCCACTTCTACAAAGAAGAAATACAAATGGCTAAAAAGAACATGAAAAAATGCTCTAAATCTCTAGCTATTAGGAAAACGCAAATCAAAACTACAGTGAGATACCGTCTTCCTCCCATTAGATTGGCAGCTATGAAAAAAATAGAAGACTACAAATGCTGGAGAGGATGTGGAGGAATGGGAACACTCATCCACTGCTGGTGGGAATGCAGAAGGATCCAGTCATTCTGGAGGACAGTTTGGTGGTTTCTCAAAAAACTAGCCATAGTTTTGCCATATGACCCAGCAATTCCACTGCTGGGTATATACCCAGCAGAACTGAAAACAAGGACACAAACTGATATATGGACACCAATGTTCATAGCAGCATTGTTCACTATCGTCAAAAGTTGGAATCAACTCAAATACCCATCAACAGGTGAATGGATAAATAAAATGTGGTATATACATACAATGGAATACTACTCAGCTTTAAGAACAAATACACTACAAACACACGTGATAACACGGATGAATCTTGAGAACCTTATGTTGAGTGAAGCAACCCAGGCATTGAAGGACAAATATTACATGACCTCAATGATATGAACTAAGTAATTCAAGCTGCCTCAGAGAGCTAGAGACTGGATGATAGGCTCACAGGAAATCAAGGGGTAGAGGAAGGACATAAGCTGACATCTACATTTGTGAAATCTATGATAAGCTGGAGGTAATTATGTGTACAAGGAAGGGATAAAATGGGGGCATAGGGTTACCTTTGGGTGGGACTTTGCAGGTTTGAGGGGGGCTAGGGATGGGAGGATGAGTAATATTGTCCAAGAAATTTTGGTGTGTATGGGGCAACATACGAATATAGGAGATTGCCAAGGGTTCGTTGAGAGTATAATGCTGAGAAAACTTTTTAAAAAATATAATAAGGAAAGTTACCTGTTTAAGATACTTAAAGGGGATAATCTGACAGGACAGACTCCTAGGGAATATATGAATGCTCATTTTGCCAGAGTGGGTTATATCGTTGGGTACAGACCCATATAATGAGAGTGAAGCTATACCCACATCCTGGGGAGGACTGATGCCATCAAATAGAGGGAAATGTATCTCTCAAGAGAAATGGTGTCTCCCAGGACATTAGGGCAGTTGAGCATATCAAGCCCTCAACACGGTTGCAAGTATCTCTGAACATGGCTCTTCAAGAAATGAAGATTGTCACTCTGGGTCCTAAGGGGAGGGGGAAATAGGTATTGAATAGATGGAACCAATGGAACTGTGTGGGCAATGGAACTGTTTCACAAGAGTAAGCAAGGATGGATATTAAGACATGTAAAATTACATAAAAAATATATAGGGACTGATAGGCTAAAAAGTAAATCATAATGTAAAACATAAGATAACAAAAAATGTAGAAAATTGTATAGGCTAAGTTATAAACCATAATGTAAACACAAATGTTACCTTGTTTGAAAGCTATTGTCTCAATATCTGTACATCAGTTTCAGTAAATATGGTATGAATATGTTAAAAGATTATTGCCATGGAAGGGAAAAGGTTTTATGTTGGATATGTGGGAGTACTGTACATTGTATATATGAATTACTGTGATCTAAGACTCTTGTGAATATAAGCTTAATAATTAGAAAAAAGAAAAGAAAAAGATAGGATATAGAGTTTTTCCAAATTAATATGGATTCTATACCTAACCTTTAAGCTCATCGCTATATTCCATTTTTCTATTAAGGGAAACTGGCAATATATTGGGCTTCACTTTTCAGGAATTTTTGATCACAGAGAGGTTCAACAATGGCAGCGGAGGAATACTAGTGTGGGATATTATTGACAGGGGACACATGATTGGCAGGGAGTTCTCCAGGGCATATATCCAGGGTACATAAAAATGTTTGGATATTTTCATAGTGGAAACAATTAAAAACAACAACTGAGGGAGTGCTGAGATCCTAGACAACGGAGCTCTATCTCAGTCCCTAAAGGAACAGCAACAATCCTCCAAGTGCAATGGCAAAGACCAAAAAAGAATGAAGGTCCAACAATGAGCCCTTGATAATAATGACTATGCCTGTGAGCCTGTGCACCTTAAATAAGAACAAGGCCTAGAGCAGCAGTGTGCCTAAGAGTTACCTCCTGAGAGCCTCCGTGTGTCTCAAATGTGGTCAGTCTCAAAGCCAAACTCAGCATGTAAATTCGTTGCCGTCCCCCCAGCATGGGATATGACTCCCAGGGATGAGCCTCCCTGGTGCCAAGGGATCACTACCAAGTACCAGCTGATATCGTAACTCCAAAATGACCTTGCATAAAAGGTTCAACTTGGACCAGCAGAATATCTCTGTCTACATATAGTAACAGGAGTTAAATATGCTTTTTGACCTAAATTAAGGGAGAAATGGAAAGGAAAAATTAGTTTGTATGGCTATGAGTCTCTGAAAAAGAGCCAGGAGGTTATCAGAGGCATTGCCCTTATGCACACCTGAGCAGATTCCCAGAGACAGATAAAGTAGATACAACCCCAGGTATTGGTTCTTCTGAGGGCTACAGGGACCAACAGGCTCTATTATATGGTCATGGCAGATGGAGTTCAGTGCCATGTCAGTTGGCCCTTCTTTGGAGTTGGTGTTTCTGTGTGATGGAGCTGGACTCAGATGTGATCTCTTTTCACAAGCCTTTCCTGTTACTTTACCAGAATTGTAGTTGGTGCTGGGGTTTAAGATATACCCAGGGGATCTGAATCTCTGGACTGACCATATGATTGCCAGGACCTGAGCCTCAACAGACTTCAGCTCCCACACTCTGGTTTATTGGACTTACCCCTCTCAGCTAACATGGAGTCGAAGAATGTCAACCACCACACCATGGAGCCAAGAGTGCCTACAACTGAAAGCAGGAGGATTGCATCCAGCATCCATGTGGAATCTAAGCCCCTCTTGACATAGATGTGGAATGGACACAACAAATCCGAGGTCCACAGGATGGAGGAATAGAATATGGATTAGAGTGAACTTATTGATATTCTATACATGAAATATTGTGATTATTAATCAAAGAAAATGTGGCATTGGTGTGGAGAAAGTGGCCATGGTGACAGCTGGGTGTGGGGAATGGAAGGAAGAGATGAGATGAGGAGGCCTTTTCGGGACTTGGAGTTGTCCTCGATGATGCTGCAGGGACAATTACCAGACATTGTAGGTCCTCCCATGGCCCACTGGATGGAACGTGGGAGTGTGAGCTATATTGTGGACCATTGACCATGAGGTGCAGTAATACTCAGAGATGTATTCACCAAATGCAATGAAGGTGTCATTATGATGGAGGAGAATGTTGCTATGGGGGGAGTAGTGGGGTGAGGGGGGTGGGGGGTATATGGGAATCTCATATTTTTTTAATGTAATATTTAAAAAATGAATAAAAAATAAAGGGACTATCATAACCTCAATAAAAAAATAAATAAAACCCTTCAAGGATCCACATAATGGATCAGTTTTAATCTAAGCTCCTTAACATGGCCTACAGGACCCTCCATGACCTAGTCTTTGGTAACTCTTCAGTCTTACTTCTTATACTATTCTTTTCCTCATATTTATATTCCAGTCATAGTTGAAGTTCGCTTCATACTCCATGTTGTTTTTCATTTCTGTGCTTTTCTCTCATTCCCTCTGTCTCAAAAACTCTCTCTCAACCCTCCTTAATAAATCTAACTTCCACCCATCTTTCAAGACTCAGATTAAAAATCACTGTTTTTTAAAAGCCTCAATTATCATTACCATTCTCCCCATGCTTGGTTAATTATTCTTTCCTTTGTTATTTTCTTGTGTGTGTGTATATATATACACACACATACACAAGGCTGGTAGAAGAGACAGAGACAAGAATCAATGATTATCATAATAAGTTCAATGGAATGAACTTATATATATATAAGTTCCTTTGTTATTTTCCTTTGTTATTTTCTTGTGTATGTCATACATGTCATTGAACTTATTATGATAATGATTGATTCTTGTCTCTGTCTCTTCTACCAGCCTGAGCTCCAGGGGCTATTTCTGATTCATGTTTGTATCTTAGCAACTAACCTGTTAGTTGCAACTAACAGGTTAGCAACTAACCTGTGCTTGGCACACAGTTGGTGTACAACAAGAGCCTTGTGAAGGAAAGTCAAATAAAAGGAAAGAAGAAAGAATTGAGGAGGAATAAAAGAAGGGAAGGAAGAACGCAGATCTTCAGATCATTCTACTGTCCCACCCAGTTTACAGAAATTGTTTAAAATTAATTTATTTTAAGAAATTAAACTATAACCAAATTGCACATTTCACATAAAATCCATTTTTTATATATTGATGCTTACATGCAATTCCTTAGATTTATCCAGTAACAAAAAGCAATCAATATTCTATATAAACAATTTGCAGCCAATCTTCTGGGCTTCTCACTCAGCACTTTATAAAGATACATGTCATAAATCCTTTAGCAAGTGTTATTCTTAATTTTGGAGATAACAAGTATTTGCCATACCTGCTGGCCCAATTAAATTGGATATTGGAAATGAAATTTTGATGTGGTTTGGGGGTTGGGTGAAAAAGGAAAGTTAAAGGTAAAGAGAGATAAGAACTGATGGAATAAATTTAGAAAGAAAGCAAAGTATGGTTTAGAGCATAGATAGATCACACTTATGTAATTTCTAAAGTATTCCAATTTGCTTTCAAAAAGATCAGATGATTGTATTTTTTATTCAGGAAACCTTTATTAGTGTACTTCATCTGCACACATCCTATCTATAAGGAATTTCTGGCTCTTCAGGAATTGGGTATCAAATTTGTTGACTCTTTCTTTGAATGTAGCTTGCCTTTGGATCTCCTAGTGTAGAAAAACTTTGCAAGGTATTTAGAAACATCAAATGTAATTAAATGGCATTCAATAAAATTTTATTCTCATTTACATGTAGCTAGATGTTGGAAAATTGGTCATATAATATCTGAGGACTTTGAGAAATTTGTTTAATCACCATTAGAAATTTGTAGTGAGCTAAAACAACAACATTTAAAATATTTTTTTTTGCAAATGAATTGTTTGTTGCTGTTAAATAACAATCTAATACTGTACCTGTAATAACATTCTACCAGGCAGTCTTAGATATGCAATCCAGCTTCTCTGTGCTAAAGTAGGAAGCCAATATTATAGGACCAAACTTACATAATGAATTTTTTTTTCTTATCAATTTTATATTATTAAAGTTCAAAATCTGATCTTGCTTAGTGATGACTGCTAATACTGTATAACTGCAAAATTGAATTTGCTTTTTGGGAAGCATCCCACTTTTCTTTCATTGTATGATTATATGCACAATTTAAATTATATCATTGAGTAATTGCTTTCAAATCATGTTATTATAACAGTATTGTTCTTGTCATACTAAACAGAGTTTTGTCACTACTATAGAATTGTTTTATGATGGAGTTAATACTAAAGCTCATTTTCCCAGAGTGACATGTTACTTTTTGGTAATTAAATATTTTCATTCACAAATGCACTTTTCTATTGCAGAGACACGGAGGAAATATGACAAAGAGGATTTATGAAATAATTTTAAAGAGATTTGAGAAAGTATGAATACTATGGGTCTTTATTTTAAGAATTCTTTATTTTTATTGGAAAACCATATACTGATCATCTCCATTTGTAAGAAAAAGGTTCACATTTTTTAAAAATAAATTTGTTGCCCACCACTTTGTGACAGGCACTGTAATTTTCATTGAGAATACAAAACTGAATAAGAAGCTGTCACTGATATAGACAAATTCAATTATGTGGGAGAGACAAACTAGTAGTTAAGTAGACAAATAATTGTAATATGATACCTTAGTACAAATATGGAGACAAGCACACACTACTGTTGGGAGAGCAAAGGACAGAGCACTGACTGCTTAGAGATTTGGGAAAGTCTTCATGAAGAACATGATACCCAAAATGGTATTTCAGGATGAGTAGGAGTTTCCTAGCCATGGAACCATGAAAGTGCATAGTATGCTTGGGAAACAGTTTAGTATGGCTGGAACATACAGTACAAGAGCAGCAAGAGATGAAGCTGGAAAGATGGAGATGTAAGAGAGGATAGAATATGGAGGACCTTTTATGCCTTATTAAGGAGATTTATCTGACCTTTAGGTGATGAGGTTTGAGTAGAGATTTTAAACTGCATTACAAAATCAAATGAATACTTTTTTTATTATCACTTTGATAGCAGTGGGGAGATAAGCCTGAAATAGAGAGAAGAGGTGGCAGAAAAACTAGTTAGCAATAATATAGAATGTACATGATCAAGACCTTAACGAAGTCAGTGGCACAGAGAATGGGTTTTCCCAGGACTGAAGGGATTCACAGGATGTGAGACTTTTCATTTTAAAACTACCATCCTCCCAAGAAAACTGCAATGAATTGGTCACCCTAGATTTAAGGCAAAAATTCCATATGACTTGAGGAATAATTAGATTTAGGAAGAGAAGTAAAGAAGATAAAATCTCCTAAGGTACGAAGAGATTTGCCTTAGATGATTTTGTAGATGGTACCATTAATGATAAAAGAGGAATAACTTGGGTTGTGGAGATGATGAGTTCAATCCCATAAATAATTTGTTTAAGTGATGTACTAGCAATATAAATGTACAATTATCCTATGGGATATTGATGCACTTGTTTATTTATACCTAGAGAGATTTTTATAAGTTTAAATTAGATTTGTAAATCACAAGAGGAAACCATGGGAAGGAACAAAATTTAAGTTGTGAACAGTATTGGAGGCATTTCAGTAGTTTGGGGAGGAATAGTCAGAGAGGTAGGCAGATAATGAGGAGAGCAGTATCTTGAAAGGCAAAGAAAGTTCAGGAAGCAAAGTGTGTTAAGTGCTGCATATACAGATGGGTCAGATAAGGTGATGCCTTAAAGGATGCAACTACTAGCAGATTACTGATGTACTCAGTAGAGAAATCTTTATGATGTGTTTTAATATAATGTAGGGCATGGTTTCCATGCATTCTTTAAAACACGACAAAAGTGATGTCATCAACATGGTGGCATAATACATCCCCTTGAAGAGTTTCCCCACAGAAACAACTAATAAAAGGATAAATCGCATTTGTTTGGAACTCTGGAGTATGATAGAGACTGGAGAAGGTCTACACAAATGCTAAATCAATGAATAAGGGGAAAAACTTAAAATAAGGTAGGAGACCTAGACCTCCAGGCTGGACCCCTGCCCCTTACTTGGTCCCATGCAACTTAATAGTCACACAGAGGCAGCACAGGCCAGGTGCCTCCTGCAGTGAATGCACACCACTGAGTTACCACAGAAGTGAGTTAAAACCCTATGAATATCCAGGCATAGGGACCCAAGTCTGAAGAGATGCAGGATAGAACACAAATGGCTACCTAGCACATGCATACAAAAGGACCCCCAGGAAGTAAAAGACATCATAGCTGAATTGTTGGCAAGAGGTACACACACTTAGCTTAGATTCTTATTGTTGGATTAATTACAGACCTTTTTGAATTTACTCCATCTGGCTCCCTGGGGTGGGTTACGCAATTGGGGAAGTAACAAGAGGGAGAAAAGTCTCACAGAAGAAAAAATGGGGGGGTGTGCTGAACTGCTGTAAGTCAAGACAAGCCCCAGAATGGAAAAGCGTAATGAAAAGGGGGTATTGAGTGGAGAAATTTAACAAATCATAGGAGCTGGGAAGAAATTTCCACACAAAACAAACAGATCAGGATTCCCAGAGGATGGATAGAGGAAAGTCAGCTTTCCCCTGGAGATGAAGCAACTGCACATAAAAGGGCAATCTTAAAAATCAGGTGCAGAAGAACTGAGAAAATCAGAAGAGTTAAACATGGGCTATTCTGAAGGTCCATTATAAGTTGGACAAAGAGTCAAAGAAGGGCCTTAACACAGAGCCAATCTACAATAAAACCCCAGACAAAAGGGAGAAACTGACAGTCAGAGTCAGAACATCAAAACAATCAAATGTACAATGTCATGTGTCCATCATTGCAACCTCATACAGAACAATTTCGCTGCTCTAAATGTGTCCTGCATTCCACCTATTCATCCCTCCAGTTTCCTTCTGAACACTTGGCAACCACTAAATTTATATCAATACTACAAGTTTTTCCATTAGCATAAGATAATAACTACAATAACAATAAATCTACTTTTGTCCATGGTTACACTCCCTCATAAAGCAAATAAAACTATACAGCACAAAGTGTAAACCATAATGTAAACTATAGACTTTGTTTAGCAGCAATGTTTCAGTATTTGTTCATCAATTGGTACAAAATTATCACAATAATGCAGGAGTTATTAACCATTTTTGTTCCATGGACCCCTTTGTCAATCAGGCGAAATGCATACTACTGTAATTTATTTATTGCATGCATTCATAAGTGAAGGAAATACTAGATTTCAGTTCGAGGTCAGAGAAAATAAAGATAATAAGTTGATTTCTTTAAATTTAAGCTCATAGATGCCCTCAAATCTTAATACCTGGTTAAGAACTCCTTCACTAATGTAAGATGTTAATAATAGAGGAAACTATGTGTGTGGGTGTGTAGAGGGTAATTATATGGAAATTTCCCATACTTGCAGTGTACTTTTTCTGTAAATGTAAATATGAAACTTCTTTAAAAATAAAGTTTAGTTTTACAAAAAATTCAGAAGGTCAGTCAGGAGCAAAAAATTACAAGTCATAATAAGAAACAGGAAAATATGGCTCAGGAAGGGAATAAATTAAAAATGCAGAGGAGATGAATACTTTTGAATAACTAATTAAAGAAGTTCAAACAAGTCTCCTAGATCAATAAAAGGAGATGAAGGAAAATATGGATAAAAACAAACTAATGGAAGGGAGGGGCAGGATGGTGGCAGAGTAAGGTGTTCCAAGTGCCAGCTCGTCCTACAGGCCAGTTTGTAATCACTAAGAGCCATCTAAAGCAACTGTTTGGGGACCACAGGACCAGAAGAGCATTCTCCAACATCCTTGAAAGAATGGAATGAGGAGACTACCGATATGTAGTGAAGATTCTTGAGTAGAGCACTCCATGCTGTGGAGGCTGGTGGCCATACTCCACTGCAGGCATAAGCTGCCTCAGAAGCTATTCCATGGCTGGAGTTAGAAGCTTCATTTCCCAAAAAGAGGGGAGTATGAAACAGTTATCCACCAACTTCAGCTACTGATTAGTAAATTCAGCTGAGTAAAGTATAATCCTAAGAACAGCAAAAGCAAAACTGCAAAGTCTGAACCTGTCCAACTAAAAAGATGCCCATAGCCACCATTTGGTGGGGCTGACTGAAAATCACAGTGAAGGAAAGGACCAGCTTCTTTCCACTCAGATTGGATTGCAGCCCTAGCCTAGGCTCCAGGCCCACCTTGGGTGGGGAAGAAGCTGGGGGAAACTGCATCAGCCTCTTTGGTAACTGCAGGAGCTTTTGGCCAGCACAAACTGAATAGTAAGACACCTGGGGCTTGATACCTGCACCCCAATAGGATATGAGAGTAGCTGAATTTTCTTGGCCTTTCTGGGCAATTGCAGACACTTTCAGTCCACAAGCACTGGTTTGCTGAGCTCCTTTTATTCCATCTCCACTCCTCTTCCCCCATAGGATAGGAGGGGCCTGGTGTTTCCTCAGGCTTTATAGAAAACTTCAGGAGCTTTCAGTCCACACAAACTGGTTTGTTGAGCACCTTCAATTTCATCTCCACCTCTGCCCCACATAGAATAGGAGGGTGTTGGTGTTTCCTCAGTCCCACAGAGCAACTGCATGTGTTTTTGGCATGCATGAGCTCATTTTTTTTTTTTTTTTAAAGATTTATTTATTTATTTAATTTCACCCCCTCCCCTGGTTGTCTGTTCTTGGTGTCTATTTGCTGTGTCTTGTTTCTTTGTCTGCTTCTGTTGTCGTCAGCGGCATGGGAAGTGTGGGCGGCGCCATTCCTGGGCCGGCTGCTCTTTCTTTTCACGCTGGGTGGCTCTCCTTATGGGTGCCTCCTTGCGCGTGGGGCTCCCCTACGTGGGGGACACCCTTGCGTGGCACGGCACTCCTTGCGCGCATCAGCGCTGCGCATGGCCAGCTCCACACGGGTCAAGGAGGCCCGGGGTTTGAACCGCGGACCTCCCATATGGTAGACGGACGCCCTAACCACTGGGCCAAAGTCCGTTTCCCATGAGCTCATTTTTTTGGTGCCTGTAGCTCCACCTCCATCCCAATAGGACAAGGGAGGTACAGTGTTTCCCAAGCCTCTCAATTGCATGTGCTTTGGGCCCACAATGACTGAATTGTTGGACACCTATAGACTACACCTATAGGATAGCAGGAGAGATGTTTCCTAAGCCTTTCCAGGTAATGGCAGAAAATTTCAGGCTGCATTGATTGAACTGTTGGGGTCCTGTGGATTCATACCCACCACCTAATTGGATCGGAAGGGACTGGTGTTTCCTCAACCTCTCTGGTCAACATCAGGAACTTTCAGCCTACAAAGACTGAATTGTTTGTACAAGTGGTTCCATTCGCACCCACAAAAGGCAGAAAGGACAGTACTTCCTCAGCCTCTCAGGACAACTACAGACAGATTCAGCCCACACAGAATTAGATTTTTGGACACTCCAGAGGATCTAGCTCCACTTCTGACAGGGAGGGTGTCTGGTGCTACATCAGCATCCCTGGGAAACTGCAGTCATTTTGGACTCACATGGCCTAGATTACTGCCCACACCTGAAGATCCATCCCTGCCCCAGGCAATCTGTCTGGATAACTACAAACTGTATGACCTTGGTCTGCATGACTTGGATTATTACACATGGCTACAGCTCTGTCCTTAACCTTGGTAGAGGAGAAAGGTAGGAGAAGCTTCATCTGTTCCTGGGGTAATGTGGGCAACTTCAGCCTCCACAGCTTACAGTACCAACTACCTCCGCATCTCCTATTAAAAAACCAGCAAAGGAAAAAGGGCAAGAAAGCCCTAAACTAAAGAGAGAAACTTCACTCAGAATAAATACATCTAGTAAGCCAGATGCCAAGACACCAACAAAATATTACAATCTGTACCAAGAAACAGGAAGATATGGCCCAGTTAAAGGAACAAGTTAAGCTTCTGGATATTATAAAGGAGTTGTGACAACTAATCATAGAAGTTCAAAGATATCTTCTTAATAAATTCAGTAAGATGGCTAAAGATATTAAAGATATTAAGAAGACACTGGGTGTGCACAAAGAAGAATTTGAAAGCATACATAGAAAAATAGCAGATCTTATGGGAATGAAAGGCACAATAAATGAAACTAAAAATACTTTAGAGGCATATAACAGCATATTTGAAATGGCTGAAGGAAGGCTTGTGAGCTTGAAAACATGGCCTTTGAAAACAAACATGCAAAAGAACAGATGAAGAAAAGAATAAACATTGAACAGAGTCCCAGGGAACTAAATGATGGCAAGACACATGCAAACATACATGTCATGGGAGCCCCAGAAGGAGAAGGGTAAAGGGCCAGAAGGAATATTTGAAGAAATAATGGTAAAAAATTTCCCAACCCTATTGAAGAACATAGATATCCATGTCCAAGAAGCACAACATAGTCCCATTCAAATATAACCAAATAGACCTACTCCAAGATGAACACTAATCAGAATGTCAAATGCCAAAGACAGAGGGAGAATCTGAAAGCAGCAAGAGAAAAGTATTGCATAACATATAAGGGATACCCAATGAGATTAAATTCAGATTTCTCTTCAGAAACCATAGACGCAAGAAGGCAGTGGTGTGATATATTTAAGATAATGCAAGAGAAAAAACTGCCAGCCAAGAATCTTATATCTGTCAAGATCGTCTTACAAAAATGAAGGTGAGTTTAGAATATTCACAAATAAACAGAAATTGAGAGAGTTTATAACAAAGAGACTAGTTTTTCAGGAAATGATAAAGGGAGGGCTATAGCCTGAAAAGACAAGACAGGAGAGATTCAGCAATCCAACTGCTAGGAACATATTCAAAATAACAGAAAAGAGAAACATGAACAGATATTTGCACACTGATGTTCATAGCAACATTATTCACCTTTGGTAAAACATGGAAACAGCCTAAGTGTCCATTAATTGATATATGGATATACAAAATGTGGTATATGCAAACAATGGAATACTATTCAACTGTAAGATGAAATGAAACCAGGATGCATATGGTAACTTGGATGAACCTTGAAAACATTATTTTCAATGAAATAAGCCAGATACCAATGGGCAAATATCATAGGATCTCACTAATATGAACAATAACTAAACTCATGGAAGTAAACTCTACAGTATAGGTATCTAGGAAATAAAATGAGGATCGAGAAGTGACAGCTAATGCTTAGTATATGTTTATCTTTTAGTAATGTTGACTGTAAATTTGTGGAAATAGAGGTGATGGTAACATATTATAGTGAGTATAACTGACACTGCTGAATTATAAATGGGATTGTGGCTGAAAAGTGTAATCTATGGACATAAATGTCAATTTAAAGGAAGCTGGAGGATAATCTAGGGACTGTATAACATAGTGATTTTGGTGGTGGATGAGGATTGTGATTAATAGTATAAATACAATAATGTTCTTCTATTACAAGGTGTTATGAATATTGTGATGGACAGGGAAAAACAATTAATTTAACTTTTGAACTATAATTACCAGTAATATTGTAATATGTTTGCAGCAATGGCAAAGAAGATACTATATCATATTTAAGGGACAATAATAGTGGGTATAAGGGGGTATGGGATGTTTACTTTTGGAGTAATGAAAATGTTATAAAAACAACTGAAGTGATGACAACACAACTCTGTGATGAAACTGGAGTCACTGACTGTACACTTTAGATGATTGTACAAGGTATAGGACTGCATAATAACACAGCGAACCCTCTGGTGGATGATGGACTGTGGTTAACAGTACAAATACAAGAATGTTCTCTTATGAACGATAACAAATATACCTTATTAATACATGGTATTAAAAATTGCTTGGTTTGTGGGAAAAATCGCCAAATGTAAAATATGGACTATAGTTATCAGTGATATTTTGATGATGTTCTTTCATAATTTGTAACAAATGTTTCACAGCAATCCAAGGTGTTCATGGTGGGCAATGTATGGGGATCCTCTATGCTATGCATGGTTGTTTTTAAACTCATAATTTCTCTAATATTTTTAAAAAGTTGATTCTTGGAAAAGATCGCTAAAATCAACAATCTTTCAGCTATATTGATCAAAAAAAGAAAAAAGAATGTAAGTAAAATCGGAAATGAGAGGGAGACATTACTACTGACCTCATAGAAATATGGGCATAGCTCAGAAGTTTGAGCACCTGCTTCCAATGTACCTGGTCCTGGGTTCAATCTCCAGTACCTCATAAAAAATTATCCATATGAAAGGAAAATATGTACAACTGTTCACCGACATATTAGAAAATCTAGAAGAAATGGAATACTTTCTCTGAACATGCAAACAACTTACACTGACTCAAGAAGAAAGATCAGATCTCAATAGACACATTACAAGCAAAGAAAATGATAAAGTAACAAACAATCTCCCAACAAAGAAAAGCAAAGGACCACATGGCTTCACAAGTGAACTCTAACAAAAATTTTCCGAGGAATTAATACAAATCCTGCTCTAATTTTTCAAAAAAATTGAAGAGGAGAGTACATTCCCTAAGTCATTTTATGAGGCCATTATCACCCTAATACAAAGCTAGACAAAGATACTACAAGAAAAGGAAATTACAGTCCAATTTTTCTTATGAATAGGGATTCTAAAATTCTCAACACAATATCAGCAAATCCCTTTATGATGATATGCATCTTGGTTTTGTAAGTTCACTGCTTTTACTATACACTTAACTGTTTACATATGGCATGTATGTATGATAGACTTCAATAACATTTTATAAAAAATACTAGCAAATTAAATCCAACAGCACATTAAAAGTGTTAATACAGCAAGTTTAAGTGGGATTTATCTCAGTTATGTAAGGGCTGTTCAACATAAGAAAATCAAATAATGGAATACACCACATTAACAGAATGAAGGGGGAAAACACATGACCATCTCAATTAATCAGAAAAGCCATCTGACAAAACACAGCATCACTTCTTTACAAAAACTCTTAGAAAACTAGGAATAGAAGGGAACTTCCTCAACATGGTAAAGGGTATATTTGAAAAGCCCACAGCTAACATCTCACTTAGTGAAAGACTGATAGCTTTCCCTCTAAGACCAGGAACAAGGCAATGATGCTCACTGTCACCACTGTTATTCAACATTGTACTGGAAGTTTTTGCCAGAGAGTTATTAGTCCAAGTATAAAAACGTTTTTTCATGAACTTTAACAAATGTACCACACAAATGCTAGGTATTAATGATAGGGTGGTATTTGGAAATCTGTATTTTATGCATTTTTTGATAAGCCTACATCTCTAAATTAAAAAATAATAATTTTCTGGTTATCAGAAATTCAAAACAAAAAATCTTGTGAGGAGAATAAAAATTTTATTTTTTGCAAATCTATAATGGCTAGTTTAATAGAAGATAGCTGGATTCTCATATCTGCCTCTATATTCACTTATTTTTTCTGTTGAAAGTATGTTAAAATAATATAGTCTTGCACATATAAAAACTTGGAAAAAAGGAGAATTTTAATAGCCTTTTCAAATAATTGTGCATATTCTTCTTTGATACTATACCAAATGGACACTGTTCATAAAGGTTAGTTGTAATGTGGAATCTGAAATGATATTAATGTACTTGTCAAATTATTTTTCATTAAAATCTATTAGCCTATATTTATTGGATTTCTTTACCCATTCATGATTTGTAACGTCACACATGTGTCATATGGAAAATATTGGTTCAGCAAGTTATGTAGATTTTCCAAATGTTGAAACTTTTCATTATACAATATTTAAAACTCACCATTATTAAATCATGTATTCAAGGGTGAAAGTTTAATTTTTAAAAATCCTTCTTCAAGGATGTTTCTCTGAAAAAAAAATCTTCACTTCTTAATTACATTATTTTACTCTTATCTATGCTCTTAAGCTATAGTGGAAATATTATGTAGGATGTTGCTACTGTGCATTTCTTCCCAACTCTATGGCTAGTGATGTCACAATGGTATCTTGAAACCAACCACCATGGGAACAGCCAGACACTACAAATCAGGACTCTTTTTCCTCCAAGGGACTTCATTTTTAGACATTTGCCAGTACACTGTTGCGGATAGGGATATTGAGGAAAAGTTGAAATCTTAAGTATAGCAAAAATTTGTGATTTTTAAAACTGCCTAGATTCTACACACCTCCACTCTAAGATCCATATTTTCCTACTGGTGGAAATCTCCATTTTATATAATCTTGGTGAAAGGGCAGATCCAAACAGAGAGGGGGAGATATTTCTTTTGAAAAACACATTCTTATACAGTGTGAGGAGGAGGACAGGAAGAGGGGGACTCTGATATAAATTCAGCTAAATAGCTTGAATTCCAGGACAGTGAAGCTCTGGAGTGGCTGGAACAGGAGGGAATGCTTAGAGGTCAGATGCATACCAGAAGCAAGGAAGTTCCAAAGGACAGATTAGTCCTGAAAATGACCTGGGTGTGATGTCTGCTGCCTGTCTTCAGAACTTCCTTGGCTCTTGCCTTTTTCCCAAATAAGGCCCTTCAGTCTCCTGCACATTCTAAGAGCTTCAGCTGCTTTGCCAGGAAATGTGGGCTTGCAAATCAGAATACTGACTAAGAATGCATTAAATATATACTTGTACATGATAATTACTCATTAGCAAAAAAAATAATACTCTATTTGGCATATTACCATCAAGGTATCCAATCCATCAAAGGACAGATTTGAAATAAAGGGAAGGGGGAGGGTTTCTTCTTTAATAAAAGAAATTTAGCTTGACTCTGAGTTGTGTTTTATAATCTATCACTAACAACGGGTTCACTACATTTTCAATTTGTACTATAAAATAATAAATAAGTAGTTAACAGTTTACTAGTCCACAGTTTACATAAAAGTTCACTCCTTTATTGTACACTTGCATGTTTTATTAAGAAAAATTATTGTAATAAATATGCAACCTAAAATTTCCCATTTTAACCACCTTCATATATACAATTCTGTGGTGTTAAGTATATTCATTTAGTGCTACTATCACCAACATACACTTACCAAAATTTTCCATCACCCTAACCAGAAACTCTCTGCCATTAGGCATTAAATCCCCATCCCCCACCTTAACCCAGTCCCTGGTAAACTGTATTCTAGTTTCTGACTCTATGAACTTGCACTTTCTAAATATTTCGTAAAAGTGATATCATACAATATTTGTGCATTTGTGTCTGGCTTATTTCATGCAACATGTCTTCAACATTCATCCATGCTGTCAAATATATCAGAACATCATTCCTTTTTACAGTTGGATAATATTAAATTTAAAGTATACCTCATTTTGTTTATCCATTCATTTGTTGTTGGACACTTGAGTTGCTCCCACCTGTTGGCAATTGTGAATAATGCCACTATGAACATCAGTGTGTTTATATGTTTTCAAACTCCTGCTTTCAATACTTTTAGGTATATACTTAGAAGTTGTATAGAAAAACATGTTCTAAACATCATCCATTCCTATGGGAGTGAACCCATTGTAAGTGGAATCTCTTGACTAGGTTATTGCAGTTAAGTTGTGGCCCACTTCAGTCAAGATAGGTCTTGATTTTATTACAGCCATTCTTTATAAGGAGAATGAAATTCAGACTCAGAGAGCAAAAGCCACAGAAATTGAACATCAAAGAAATTTGTTGAGAAAGCCAAGAGAGGCCAGCCTGTGCATTGCCATGTGACAGAGGATCCAAAGGCCAAGGGTCACTGGCAGCCAGATCCAGAACGACACACCCTTTGGAAAGAAAGCATCTCCATGATCATGCACTAATTTGGACATTTTTTTCCTAACCTCAAAACTGTGAGCCATTAAATTCCCATAGTTTATGCCATCACTTTGTGTGGTATTTGCACGAGCAGCCTAGGAAACTAAAACACCAGGTCATATGGAAATTTCTACATTTAACTTTACAAGTAACTGCCAAAGAACTTTCCAAAATAGACACACCATTTTACATTCCCACCAAAAATTCACTAGGGCTCATATAAATATTTCTCCACATCCTCTTATTTTCTGCTTTTTAAAAATAGTAGCCAGTTAGTGGGTGTCAGTTTTACTGGAGTTTAACCAACTTACATTTAACATAACTACTGATAATATGGTCTCTCTTCTTCTTTCTTTTGTTGGTATTATATATTTTAGTCCCTGAATTCTTCTATTACTACCTACTTTCATATTTAAATTATTTTATCTAGTTAACCATTTTAAGTGTCTTGTTATTTCCTTCTGTGTATATTTTTCAGATATTTTCTTTGTGGTTACCATGGAACTTAAAGTTAACATCCTAAATCTATACCAAAGGTATTTGATTTGACACCAACTAACTCCAAAACCTTACACAACCTATGTTCCTATATACCTCCATCATACCATCTTTTTGTAGCTCTTGTTAAAAATTATATCTTTTTACATTGTGTTTCCAAACTATAGATGTATCATTATTTTTTCTTCACTTGCATATTAGAACCTGTAAGAAGTAAAAAGTGTCATTGCATATTAAATAATACAATACAATGTACTGGCATTATAATTCCCCATGTAGTTACATTTACCAGAATTCTTTATTCCTTATGTGGGTATGATATATTGTCTTGTGTCCTTTCCTTTCAGTATGAAGAACTCTTTATCATTGCTTGTTGGGCAGGTCTTATGGTGAAGTATTTCCTTGATTTTTGTTTATGTGGGAATGTCTTAATCTCGTCCTAATTTTGAAAGACAGTCTCACTGAATATAATATTTTTAGTTGGCAATTATTTGCTTTTAGCACTTTAAATATGTCATCCTATGGCATTCTTGCTTCCATGGTTTCTAATGAGAAAATCAGTACTCTAATTTGAGTGATTTGATTGATTGCACATGAAACATTGATTTTCTCTTGCAGCTTTTAGAACTCTCTCCTTGTCCTTGGTGTTTGACTACTATGTGTCTGGGCATGACTCTCTTCGAGTTTATCCCATTTGTGGTTTGTTAGGCTTCTTGAATATGTCTTTTGTTAAATTTGTGAAGTTTTCCACCATCATTTCTTTGGATAGTCCTTCTTCCCCCATTTTTTTCTCCTTCTGGACCACACATAGTGTGCATATTGGTATGTTTTATTGTGTCCCATAGGTCTCTTCAGCTATGTTCACTTTTCCTCATTGTTTTTACTTTCTACTACTCAGCCTGAACAATTTCAACTGGATTATCTTTGAGTTCACTTATTCTTTCTTCTGTTATCTCATATTTGCTAATGAAAAATTCTAAGGAATTTTAAATTTCCATTTCTAAAATCTTCAACTCCAGTGTTTTTCTTTGGTTGATTTCAATTATTTCTATCTTGTTATTGAGGTTCTCATTTTGTCCACTTGTTATTTTCCTCATATGTTGTTTTCTTTTATGTATTTGGACATATTGAAGATGAGTTTTTAAAGTCTTTTTCTGATATGTCCAAAGTCTTGTTTTCTTCATTGGTGGTTTCTGAAGTCATATCTTGTTCTTTGGATAGGCCATCACTTCCTGTATCTTTGTTTTTCTTGTAATCTTTTGTTGCACACTGTGTATTTTAATATTTTAATGCATTAAGTCTGGAATTTAATCTCTGAATTGTCTTTTTCCTTAAAAAGTGTGTATCCAAGTAGTGATATGATTTCCTTGAGTGCCAGGACCAATAAAAACAATAAAATAAATGTAAGAATCACCATTCACAGTCTTTACTAATTGGATCTGTGTTGCTGTTACTCTCCTACATAATTTAGCTTTCCTGCTGAAAAAGAACAGACTGAGGCAAAAGTGTGGACTTCTTTCCATCTTTTCTTACCATGCATCTTTTCTTGGGCATGTGCTCATGGAATTAGTAATTCCCACATTTGCAGTGATCAAATGCCCCTCCTACTCCCTATGAAATACACTTTCCCCTCTCCTGAGTGCACTATTGTATATCTTGAAGCTGGTAATCCTTTGCTCCAGGACATTTTGATTTGATTGTTTCTTTCACTGCTTTAGCTGTCTGCAAGTTGCTTCTATTTGCAGGCAATTTCTAGAATGTTGAGCCAGGAAAAAAGTGCCCTGAATCATACCTTCAGGCTTCCACCTGCTAGATTGGCACCAAAAAACAGGCACCTCAGTATGCACATAATTAGATCTTCCCTCTGGAACAGGGCCAGAGACCCATAATGAGAACTAATGCTAGCTCTACACAATGCCAGGGAGAGGGTAGGACAGCAGCCAACAAGAGAACCACAAGCCTATACTACCCTTTTTTAAATTACAGAAGTAAGCTTACAGAAAAAAACATGCATAAATTACAGAGTTCCCATAAACCATCTTATTATTATTTTTTAAAATTTATTTCTCCCCCGCCACCCCCACCCCAGTTGTCTGTTCTCTGTGTCCATTTGCTGCGTTTTCCTCTTTTCCCTCTTCTGTTGTTGCCAGTGGCACGGGAATCTGTGTTTCTTTTTGTTGCATCATCTTGTTGTGTCAGCTTTCCATGCGTGTGGCTCCATTCCTGGGCAGGCTGAACTTTCTTTCATGCTGGGCAGCTCTCCTTACGGGGCGCACTTCTTGCGCGTGGTGCTCCCCTACATGGGGACACCCATGCGTATCCCTGCACTCCTTGCGTGCATCATCACTGCTCGTGGGCCAGCTCTACACAGGTCAAGGAGGCCTGGGGTTTGAACTGTGGACCTCCCATGTGGTAGATGGATGCCCTATCCACTGGGCCAAGTCCACTTCCCAAACACTTTGCATTAATATAGTGGATTTGTTACAACTCATGAAAGAACATTTTTATTATTGTACTATTAACTATAGTCCATGGATTACCCTAGGGTTCACTGTTTATATTGCACAGTTCTATGTTGTTGCTTTTTATAATGTTATTCTAGTAACTTATATATATATATATTATATATAAGATATATATAAAATATATATATATAATATATATAACCTAAAAATCCCTTTTCAACAGTGTTCAGATATATAATTCCATTTTTAAATTATACTCACAATATTGTGCCACCATCTCCTAAAATTTTTAAGTTGTTTTTTCTTGATTCAACGCTTACCCAGTTACAGCAACCATTTAAGAAATCTGAGTAAGATGGCTTTGCCAGTTTTTGCTAATTTTTCAGAGATTATGTGGGAAAATGGAACATATTTTGCCACCATCTTGGTTGACTGGAAACTGTCATTAATTTTGATAACCACAAAAGGCAGCTGTGGCCCATTTCTTTCCTTTTGTATCTCTGGTCCACTTTTATATTTATTTACTTAAATTTTTATGTTAAATTGTCTTTTTTAAAAAAAGATATATAGATCACAAAAAATGTTACATTAAAAAATATAAGAGGTTCCCACATACCCCACCCCCCACTCCTCCCACATCAACAACCTCTTTCATCATTGTGGCACATTCATTGCAATTGGTGAACACATTTTGGAGCACTGATGCACCACATGGATTATAGTTTGCATTATAGTTTACACTCTCCTCCAGTAAGTTCAGTGGGTTATGGCAGGATATATAATGTTCAGCATCTGTCCCTGCGACATGCAATTTTTTTTGCCATTATTGCTTACTTTTCTTTTAATGGCCATAATCAAAGGTAATACTTATATATACACTATACTACATTTGATTACACTACCCTTGCATTTCTTGTATTATACTCTCTGCTATTCCTTCATAGCACTTAGTACAATTTTTAATTATAAATGTGTTTATTTGTTTGATATCTATTTACACTTACTATTGATCATATGTTTCATAGGGCAAGGACAATAAGAATTCTTTTGGCAGTGGACTTGGCCCAGAGGTTAGGGAATCCATCTACCACACGGGATGTCCGCGGTTCAAACCCCGGGCCTCCTTGAACTGTGTGGAGCTGGCCCAAGAGCAGTGCTGATACGCACAAGGAGTGCCCTGCCACGCAGGAGTGTCCCCCGCATAGGGGAGCCCCACACGCAAGGAGCGCGCCCCGTAAGGAGAGCCGTCCAGTGCGAAAGAAAGTGCAGCCTGCCCAGGAATGGCACCGCACACACGGAGAGCTGACACAACAAGATGATGCCTCCTCTTGACATAGAGGTGCAATGGACACAACCAATCCAATGTCCACATAGAAGAGGTGGCATTGGATTGGGAAAAGTGGACATGGTGGCTGATGGGTATGGGGAAAGGCAGGAAGAGATGAGAGGTGGAGGCGTCTTTGGGACATGGAGCTGCCCTGGATGGTGCTTCAGAGGCAATCACCGGACATTGTAAATCCTCACAGGGCCCACTGGTTGGAATGGAGGAGAGTATGGGCCATGATGTGGACCATTGACTATGAGGTGCAGAGGTGCCCAAAGATGTACTTACCAAATCCAATGGATGTGTCATGATGATGAGAACGAGTGTTGCTGGGGGGGGGGAGTGGTGGGGTGGGGGGGTTGAATGGGACCTCACATATATATTTTTAATGTAATATTATTACAAAGTCAATAAAAAAAATAAAATAAAATAAATTAAAAAAATAAAAAAAATAAAAAAAACTTGTATTGCTGCCTCAGGCAGTTGTATATTAAATAAATGTCATTGATTTCTTTCAAAAAAAAAAAGATGATGCAACAAAAAGCAACACAGATTCCTGTGCTCTTGACAACAACAGAAGTGGACACAGAAGACACAGCAAATGGACACAGAGAACAGACAACCGGGTTGGAGGGCGGGGGAGAGAAATAAATAAATAAATAAATCTTTATAAAAAAGAGAATTCTTTCATTTAAATTTCATATTGTTTAAACTACTACAGTACTTGTCACATAATAGACACCCAATGAATATTGGCTGAATGGAAGAAAAATGACATATAATTCATTTAGTTTCATTAGGTTTTAAAAGAGTAATCCATCCTGAGCTTCCTAAAACCTTGACCCTTTAAAATTACTATGTTCTTCTCTGTTCATCTTGCCTTTCAGTAAAATACATAGCTATTTCAGTTATTACCATTGTAGTCCTCTTTAAAGAGTAGGATGTTATTTAACTGGACACAACCTAATGAGTGACCCCCAATATTTTATGCCTTTGTCTTATCTCCTCCCTTTAATTGTTGGCAGAACCTGTGACTTGTTTCTAGTCAAAAGAATATGGAGAGGGTTATGGCATAGTTACTTCCTTGTTTAGGCTTTATTATATAACACTCTATCCTAGCAGAATGGAGTGAAAGATTCTTCAGCTGGTCTTGAAGCTGCAGTGTTTCAGAGGGTCTGTTAATGGCTCCTTGGCAACTGCAGGTAGAGCTGGCAGTGGCCCCTAGCTGACAGCCAGCAAGCAAAAGGAAGGGACACCTCAGTTCTATGACTGCAAGGAACTAGATTCTGCCAATAGCTGTGTGAGCTTGGAAGAAGATTCCAAACTCCAGGTTGAGAATGCAGCCTCCTAACACTTTGATTGTGAGACCCTGAGCAGAGGACCCAGTTAAGTCGTGCCCAGACTGACCCATGGAAATTGCGGATAATAAATGCATATTAAATGGCTAAGGCTGTTATACTTTGTTGTTTAGCAATTTAGAACCAATACACTGATGAGGCCATAACACTTAACACTATAAATGATTTTTTAAAGTCATTTAAAAAGTCAAGGATGAGGCCAATTGCATTCAAACTCAGCCAGGTGTCCCTCTATATTCTCAATATTAGCATTCTTCTTTTTCTAGTCAGGTTTTCTCTTTTAGGATATTCCCAAGTATTGACTTATGAGTTCATTCTCACTATTTCTTTTTTCTTTTCTTACTGAATTCACATGCTCGTTAAAGGTTGCCAGTTTTTTTCCAAGTTCTATCTTGCAAAATCAGTAATCCACATAGATGGAACATCTACCTAATGTCTGCTAAGCACAATGGAAAAATTAGTTTTTATTCAACCACACATCCAGCATTTTGTCTTCTTCTTGTATAGTTATCATGCTTAACACCCGACATTTCATTTTCTTAATTTACTTTTTAGAGCTCATTCATCCATTAACTCACAGTGACTTTTTCAGGCTTAGTTATTTTGCCATGCAGACAGCTCAACCACAATTGTCCCTTTCCTTCCCCCTAAAATCCTCACAATGTCAACAATCACTAGGCATTCATTTTGTGAATTAATTCCATGTTTCTATAATTCAGTGCATTTCTCAAGAAAATTCATAAAAATAATATTCAGGTGATAATCCATGTTATTAAATTTTTCTCTGATTGCTGCTTTTATAAATTTCTACAAATAGTTTGCACTTTTTATTCATTGTTAATATATTTTATAAGTAGCGATTAACACTTAGCTAGTGCCTAGCATTAACTTAAACAAAGTAAATAAACTAAACATGGAAGTTGCCTTGTTAAATTATGATAATTTAATGATATAAAAATATAAAATGAGTCTCAAATCTGAGTTAGTCTCATGGTATCTAACCAGTCTTTCTTTTATCTTACATCTTTTCTAATATTCAAAAATTTAAGTATTTTATATATAAAAATATATTATACCTTTTGCTCCTCATATTTTCTAATACCATTTTACAAAATGAAATAGTAGTGACAGTCATACAACTCAAACTCCCCATACCTTTTTCTCATCTGATTCTGTCATATTGTTTTGTTATTTGGTGAATTCTTAGCATTCATTATATTTTCTTTAATTTGGTTATGGTGATGATAACCACATATAGAAATTGAGATGTGTAATACATACGAAGACAGGCTTTATGTAAGAATAATTGTTTCCATAATTTGCTTCCAGTTTAGTTGTTCCCATAGAGTCATCCCAATTGTAAGATGAATAAGGATTGTCGTCTTTGCATTCATGTGTCATAAAGCTATTTTAAGTGAAAAAACAAAAGGAAAAATATGAGAACACTTTAAAAAGCCATTTATATAGGGTTAAGTGTTATGATGAAGTAGATTTTTATGGCTATATTCTCTAGGAAGCAAATAAATGAAGTTACTCAAAAGTTATGTTAGATTAATATAGCAGATACAGTAAAGTAATGGGAACTTCATAAAATTAAAAGAACAGAACCTTCTATTAATAACTAAATCTAGGGATTTTGTTGGGGAATATTTCTTACTCTCTTTTTTTCTCAGAGTGTCTAAGAAGTTATGATATTTAGAAAGAGAAATGAAGTACACTTTAAAGATCTTATAGATTAATTTCAGTCAACTCTGGCTTTTTCTCAGAAAATGTTTTACAGAATTATCTTCTACTCTGTCATAAATGCAAATATGTATATAGTCATAGTTAAAAACATTGGTATCTATGATTACACCCCTTCCTCTGCGACCCCACTTTCTACCAAAAAAATGAATACATAACTTAAAATTCTTTACCAAAATTCTTTCCAAATAAGATTCTACTTTATCTCTTGCTCAAATTTATCTTCCCTTTAAAGAGATAGCTTACTTGTAATTTCTTGCAGAGAACTGTGATGGTGGAAACACAAGACTTCTAGAAAGGACCCACTGAAGAGATGTGCTCCAGGAATTCTGTGTATGGTTGTTTTGTTTGTTTGTTTGCTTTATTTTTGTTTCCACAAGGGAGAGAGAAGAAAGTCAGTCACAATTTTAAGGAAATTTGAAACACAATTGTTCACTTTGACTGTACTTGGTTTTTAAAAATTTTGATAATTTTCTAAATATCAAGATACTTTGAGGCCTGATCCTAAAATAAATACAAATAAACAAAGACAATTGCTCAAATACAATGGTTTAGATATTATGTTGATAATTTAACAAGTCTTTCTATATTGTTATATCTATCTAACTTTCTATCTATCATCTTTCTACCTATCATCTTTCTATTTATCATAGAGAATGGCTTAATGAAGCAGAAATGTAAATGGAGTATGTTTCAGCTTCCTGTCTAAGCAACAAATGACCCTTCCAGCTAAAAGGTTTAAATTTAAATCCCACTTACCATTGATGGAATGTGAAGAATACTTATCCCCAGAAGGAACACAGTTGCCAAAAATAATTAGGCACAGAATACATAGGTTGAATATAGAGAAATGCAGAATGGAATGGCCACAGCATACTGCAAAGAGTATTGGAGAGAAACTGATGTACACAAATCAAATGATAAAGACTTGGTACTTAAGGACTATACTCTGAGTAAGTAAACAAAAGTAATATTACTGAAATAAGAAATTAGGATTTTAGCACACATATGAAGCATATAGCAGTATATCCAAACCAGGGCTATACAAAGCTTATTCTTATAGCCACATTAATTATAGGTATGTACATAACATTTTGACATGGCCATTTTGATGAAGACATTTTGAAATTAAAGATATTTTTATATAGCCTCTTTGATGCAATTATTTTGACATATGGAAATTTTGATGCACCTTATAAAATTTTTCTCATTAAAAACTATTTAATAGTACATTACATAGATATCATCACTCATTCCTAAATTTCAGTTCATCCACACAACATCTGAGGGGGATTCTGGGGGAAGTGGGGATTGGGAATAATATCAGGGATGAGATAGAGGTTAAGTATCATCTGGAAAGACAAAGTGATAGAAACAGGAAGATTAAGACAGACCCAATATTTCGCCTCTGTTGTTTAGATATCTTTCTTTTGTCTTTGGGCTTTTTTTTTCTGTTTTGTTTTTGCAATCTTCTTTAAAATAAAACAAAAAACCACAACAAAACAAAAAAGGAAAACCATGATTCTTCAAATTTTGATTTCAGTGAAGCTTGGCAAGAAAGCTTCACTTATATCTGAAGACAGTCCTTCTGAACTTTTCTCCCTGATGTCATAGTAGCCAAATTCAGAGTTCCTGACCATTCCATGCTTCAAGTCTTAAAGGGGCGACCTTTCCTTCTATAGAACAGGTCTCTTTCTTTAGCAGGCAAGAGGGAATTGTATGTCCACAATAAGTAGTAGGGTTCTCAGCATATAGAGGGACTGTTTACCTCCCATTTGTCTAGCGTTGGCTTAAGTTAAACTCACTAATCAAAATCTGATTTTTGTTTCACCTAGGTAGATGTGTAATAGTGTTTCAGGCAGAAATTGAGAGTTGAAAAGAGTAGAAGGCAGGGCCAAAGGGAGTCTGACATGTGAGATTTTTTTTTTAGATTAGGATCCAGGCGTGATAGTGAAGGGACTGATGATAAGAATATGGTACATCTCTCTTATGAGCATATGTGACCTCAGCTAGAATAGCAGATAATTAATGATGACAGTTTCCTCCAGATGAAGTGACTGTATCAGGCCCTTGAAGTAAGGTGACAATATAATTTATTTTCCAAATCAGAACACTTATGAAAGTGATAGGAGAAACTATTAATATTTAAATTTTAACAACAGTCATAAATAGGAACTGTCTTGGTCACCCTACCTTGAAGTCGTTATTGTTAGTGCCAAAGCTGAGCCTCCCTATGTTTTCCAGAACATAGAGTATCCACAACTGCAAGCAAGACAGTTCAACCCATCTGCCCCATGGGATCTAAACCCCCTCTCAAATGGAAGTTGAGTGGGTATCACATACCAAAATCCTCAAGATTGAGGAATGAACAAACATAAGGTGGAAATGTAACTATAAACTAAACTAATTATTATTCTAGCAATGGAAAAACATATCATTGATATAAAGGCAGTGGCCACCAGAAGTTCTGAGGGGAAGGAGAGGGATTAATAGGTGTGATATAGGGCATTGTGGGGACAATGGAATTGTCATGCATGACACTGCAATGATGGATACAGGCCATTACACATTTTGTCAAAGTCTACAAAATTGTGCTGTGTAAAATGTAAACTATAATGGAAACTAGAGACCATGGTTAGTAACAATGTGTGTTCATCCATACACCACACTAATGAAAGATGTTAATGGGGGAAACTGGGAAAGGGGGAAGGTGTGGGGTATATGGGAATATATATATATTAAGAGGTAACAGGGCTTGATCCTGGAACTTTGTACATGGGAAGAAGGTGCTCAACCACTGAGCTACATCCACTTCGCTCCCCTTTATTTTTGATGTAATATTTATGTAATATAAAGTTCTTTAAAAATAAAAAAAATATATAAAGAAATTCTTCTTTAATATCTTATTTCAGAATACTTTGAAAAAACCTGTTCTGTTTTACTTAGGTACAATTATGAGTTTCATTTTTCAGCACCCACAGTGAAGTTCACTCTGTGAGGGTGTGGGGTATATGTGTCCAGTATAGCATTAAGCCATGGTCCAGCAAGAAATATCAAAGAACAAAGACAAAGCTATTAGAGGGATCATTTAGTACATGATAAATGTAGGAAAATCAGCAAATTCCCATCTAAGTTCATGATCAAAGATCAAAATATCATCTGGAGGTTAGAAAGAGTAAATAAAGCAAGAGAAATTTCTGGGACTTGCTGAAGATATTACAAAGAGCAAATAATTTGCATGCAATAAGACACACTGGAGTCCTTCTGGGCCATGTGATCCACATTGGAACAGACTGACTAGATAAACCATGTTTTGACAGTCACAGTAAAAGTAATTTCCCTATTCATTCTCCTCTTGAAGTCAATGAAGTTTTTCCAGTTTTTACGGAGTAAAGGCTGTTTTCTAGGGTAGCAACACCAGAACTCGGAATACACTGCATCGTGGAGGGTTAGATGAGTTTCTCAGACAATTTCTCATGAACGTACAAATGTGCATTAAACAAAATGTCTCTAAACTCCACATTTTTCCTAGCAATGGCCTCATTTTTCTGAAAAAAAAAACAGGGTAATTGTCTACAGTAATTATTTTCACCAGTCCCTCACCCCTCTTTCACTTTTTCATCCACACTGGAATTCCTTCTATCCGTACCACGTTGTTGAAACTGCTCTTGTCAAATTATCAATTACCCCTATGTAGCCAAATCCAGTTATTTCTCTGTCCTCAGCTGACTTGATCTCTCTGTAGCATTTAATATGTGGACAATTCCCTAATTCTTGAAATACTTTCATATCTTTTCTTCCAAAACACCACACTCTCATGATTTTCCCCCTGGTTTTTCTCTTACTGCTATGGCTGATACGTCCCAGTTCTTTTTGCCAGCCTGTTTTTTCACTTACTCCCTGATCTATAAATGTTGGAACATCTAAAGCACTGGTACTAAGCTTTCTTTACTTCTACAGCTATACTCTTGCCATAAGTCCAGTAACATGACTTTAAATAGTATCCATATGTTGATGACTCCCAAATTTACATCTCCAATACATACTTTTCCCTCATGATTCAGGTTCATATGGCCAACTGCCTATTCAGTATCTCCACTTGGATATCTAATAGTCATCTCCAAATGAGCATGTCAAAAACCAGAACTTTTGATTCCACGACTCCAAATCCCTGTTCCTCCTCCAATGTTCTTCATCTATACAGTTGCTCAAAACAAAATCCTTGAAGTAATCTTTGGTTCCTCTCTTTCACTCATGCCCCATGTTCAATCTATCAGCAAGTCATATTCTACTTCTAAAATAGATTTTAAAGTGCACTTCTCTGTATCTCCACTGTCACCACCCTAGTACAAGACATCATTTCTCTCTTGGACTCCTGTCATTTCCCAAGCTCTTCTCTTTATGCCAGTCTTGACTCCCTCTAATCCATTCTCTACTTAGCAGCCAGCATCATTCATATGGAGAAAGTCCTCCAGTGAGACTTTCCACTGGAAAACAAAATCCAAATGTTACAATATTCTACAAACTCCAACATGATCTCTCTACCTTGTCAACATGCTGAACTTTTTCTCTTCTTTGAACACATTAAGCCTGTTTTTCCCATAGGGTTTTTGAATTTGAACTTCCCTTTCCTCAGCAAGCTATTTTATTGACTTTTTTATGGCGGGATTTGTCTCAGTCTTTCAGTCTCAGTTCAACCCTCTTAAAAGAGTCTTCCATAAATATTCCATGTAATATTGCTCAACCTCAAGACACTATTACATCACAATATGAAATTATCTTATTTTTCTTCCTTAATTTTTTAATTGTCTGTCTCCTCCTGCATCTAGAATAGAAGCCCTGTGAGCATAGGACTTAATCTTGGATACCATTGTATCTACAGCGTATAGAAGAGTTCCAAAAACACAGTAAGCATTCAATAAGTTTTTGATGAATGAATAAAAGAATTATTATATCTAATATGCACTACTGAGTACATTTTCATGCTAAGGAACAAAGGGTACAACATTGCTTCCTTCTCTTAAGGTGTCTGCAATCCCTTTCCCCCCAAATAAAGAACTCATACCCATTAGCAGTCACTCCTCATATCTCCTCCCCTCAGACCCTGGCAAACATTAATCTACTTTCTGTGTCTACAAAGCTGCCTATTCTTGTTCATTTTATTGCTGAGTCAGATTAGAAATCAAGATCTTGTTGATTTGTTTGTGTGGTCCATGCTTCTGGGGTGTTATTGTTTCCATGTTCCCTTGGTTGACAGAGTAAGGAATCATAAGTGTATATATTAACTCATACATATACATATAAATACAAATATTTCTTTATGTATCCATATGCACCTATATTAAGCTAAACATGAATTTATATGGTCTCTAAATCTAAACCATTACCACATGTGTTATTTTTTTATTCATTTTTAAAAAAATATTACATTCAAAAAAGTTTCTCTTCTTGCTGACCAGTAAATGTCTAGACAGTGAGAAACCTGGCTCCTACCATCTGCCCTCAATTTACTTATTTATTCAATCCAATATATATATATAGCAGTATCAGAATATTTAAACTATAACCCCATAGGAATCAACATTATCAACTGGAGTCTAGTGCTTATGTACAGTTACTTTTGCCTTGAGTCTTACTGGTTCCACTCATTTTCCAAAATTACTTAGGTCAGCACTTTTTCAACCCATCCCTGAGGTAGTTTAATATAATTGTAATAGAGTTAGCTACTCTTGTCACAGTCTGAATTTCTTCTTGGGATACCCTGATCTCCTAAATGATCTAAATGATTTCTTTTTAAATTTGCCTAAACAATGTTTCATTCTTTGTTCTGTATATATCTATGGATTTAGATAAATTCCTAATGTCACGTATCCACCATTACAATAACAAAGAATAGTTTCACAATCCTAAAATCCCCTATCTTCCACTTATTTAACCCATTCCTAGCCTGAACACCTGGCAACCACTGATTTTTTTTACTGTCTTTATAGTTTTTCCTTTATCCAGAATGTCATATAGTTGAAATCATAAAATATGTAACTGTGTTAATTTGGAGCTATGTACTCCAGAAAACGTGTTCTTAAACTTAATCCATACTTGGGGGCGGGGAATTCTTGGAAATGGAAACTTTGGATGAAGATACTTCAGCTAAGGTGTGGCCCAGATAAATCAGGATAAACCTTAATCTTATTACTCAAGGCCTTTTAGGGAAGGTCACAAAGAAAAAGTTGAATGGAGGAGCCAGGAGCTACTCTCTTCTGGAACTCAGAAAAGAAGGGAGAAGCCAGGAGATGCCACCATGTGTATTGCTACATGACAGAAAAGCCAAGGAAAAACGATTTCTGGCAGCCAACCCCAGAATGCCACAGTCTTCTGGGAAAAAGCATTGCCTTGATGATGGCTTGATTTTGGACTTCTCATCTCAAAACTGAGCCAAAAAATTCCCATTGTTTAAGTCAACCCCTTGAATGGTATTTGCTTTAGCAATGAGGAAACAAAAAAGTAACTTTTTATTATCATAATGGAGCAAAGGATCTTTGATGTCTGTTTGTGGCTTGAGAGTTCATTTCTTTTTATCACTGATTACTATTCCATTGCATAGATGTACTTTTATTGCGATTCACATTCCCCTGGTGGCTAATGATATTGAGCATCTTTTCACATGTTTAGAAACTTCTTGTATATATTCTTTGGAGAAATGTGTATTCAGATCCTTTTCCAATTTTTAATTGGGTTATATGTCTTTTTATTACTGAGTTGCAGAAGTTCTTTATGTATTCCAGATACAAGTCCCTTATCAGATATATGATTTGCCAAAATTTTCTCCCACTCTGTGGGTTGACTTTTCACATTCTTGATGATGTTCTTTGAAGCACAAAATGTTTTAATCTTGATGATGTCTAGTTTATCTATTATTTCCTTTCATCACTTTTGCTTTCAGTGTCCAAGAAACCATTGCTTAACCCATGGTGACAAAGATGTACACTGCTTTCTTCTAAGAATTGTTAGTTTTCACAATTACATTTAGTTCTTTCATCAATTTTGAGTTATGTTTTGTATACAGTGTGAAGTTTGGACCCAAATATCATTCTTTTTCATGTTGATATGCAGTTGTCCCAGCAACATTTTTTGAGATTATTCTTTCCCCCTTTGAATTTTCCTAGCACCCTTGTTGAAAACCAATTGACCATAAATTTGGGATTTAATTTCTGAGTCCTCAGTTCTATTTCATTTTCTATGTCAGTATCACATTGTTTTGATTACTTTAGCATTGATGGGAAGTGTGAGTCCTCCAACTGTTCTTTTTCAATGTATTTAGGATAATCTGGATCCCTCATAATTTCATATGAATTTTTGGACGAGCTTGTCAATTTCTGTATACATGTCAGCTGGGATTTGGTAGGGATTTGGTGGAATCTACAGAGCAATTTGGGGAAAATTGCCATCCTAACAATACTAATTCATTTTAGTGATTTAATTCTTGATTATTAACAATATTAGGCGGCGGACTTGGCCCAGTGGTTAGGGCATCCGTCTACCTCATGGGAGGTCCATGGTTCAAACCCCGGGCCTCCTTGACCCATGTGGAGCTGGCGCAAGTGCAGTGCTGATGCACGCAAGGAGTGCCCTGCCAAGCAGAAGTGTCCCCTGTGTAGGGGAGCCCCACCCACAAGGAGTGTGCCCTGTTAGGAGGGCCACCCAGCATGAAAAACAAAGTGCAGCCTGCCCAAGAATGGTGCCGCACACATGGAGAGCTGACATAACAAGATGACACAACAAAAAGAAACACAGATTCCCGTGCCACTGACAACAACAGAAGCGAACAAAGAAGACATGGCAAATAGACACAGAGAACAGACAACCGGGGGGGGGGGGAGGGAAGGAGAGAGAAATAAATAAATTAATAAATCTTTAAAAAAAACAAAATTAAGTCCTCCAATCCATGAATATGGGATGGTTTTCAATTATTTAAGTATTCCTTAATTCATTCAAAATTATTTGGAGTTTTCAGAGTATAAGTTTTTCAGTTATTTTGTTAAATTTATTCCTAAAGCATTTTAGAGTTTTTGATGCTATTGCATATGGAATTTTATTAATTTCATTTTCGAATTGTTCATTGTTAGCATATAGAACTACAATTGATTTTTGCATATTGATCTTATATCCTTCTCACTTTCTTATCATTTTCAGTCTTGTGGTTAGTGTGAGTTTGTAAAAATGTGTTGGGCATGTTCAGCTTCTTGCTTGATGAGCTAAAACTGTGTTTTTTTCCCCCAGCATTGAGGAATAAAAACAATTTTGAAATTAATCATCTAACTCCAATTCAATCTTCTCATGTTGTCATGGTAATCTTTGTGAAATGCAATTGTGAACTTGCCCTCAACTTTCTTAGCCCCCACAGACAAAAATATTTTCAACCAGACACACTTTGACCTCCTTGTCTCCAATTTCAACGCAAAATATATTTTTCCTTATTAATCCAAACTCCGTATCTCCTCTTAAATCCTAGATTTTCTCCAGGAATAACACTATTTTTTGAGCTCTTCACACTTGATCTCTTAAACATTTCTTAAACAACACTATCTCCACTTTTTACAGTGCACTCTTTTCTCAATCTACTACTATGATCTTCTGTCATTCATAAGTCCATTGAAAATGTGTATTCACTGAGAGAGAGCTCAGAAAAATTGCCTGGGCTAAAAACAAAATTTGGGAGTCACTTAATCCACTGGTTTTTAACTACCATCTCTATGCTAATGTCTCCCAAATCAACATCTATAGTCCAGGCAGTTCTCTTAAGCTGCAAACCCATATATTAAACTGTCTATTGTATGTTTCCACCTGCATGACCCACAGATCTTTCAAACTTAATAGGACCAAAACTGTTATTTCCAAATTTCTTCTCCCTTTCTTATTCCCAGTCTTAGCTAATGGTACTACCAAACACCCAATAACACCACATCAGAAACATACAATTGTATTCTGGACTTTACCTCTTCCACAATGTACACATCATATCATACCTTCAGTCATGTCTTTAAATGTCTTCATCATCCCATTACTACTAAGTCAGTTCAGGCCAAAGTCAGGCTTGAGTAGAGCCCTCATTTCTGTCTCCAATATTATCAGTTCCCTACACACCCATTCATTATCCGATCAACAATCAGTAATAATTCTAAAATGCAAATCTGATCATGGCACTCTTCTATTTGAAATTTTTCAATTATTCTAATCAACTGCTCACCCTCTGACACTGTCTTCAGGACAAAGTCCCTTACAATGACATAAACAGTGTCATTCTCCATTTCTCCACATGCCTCAGAAAAATTGGAAAGGAATAAATTGTTTGCTGCTCTTCAAATAAGGCACACTTTCACTCACTTCTGTGCCTTCATATGGACTCTTGACTTTGTAAGGATTATCTTTCCTTCTTTACCTAGGTAACTTCTACTCATCTCTGGAAAGCCTTCCTCAACATTTCCTGGGTTAAGTGCATATAAGTTCACATAGCATGTGAGTATCTCTTTATTACAGCATTGATCACATTGCATTGTTATCATTTTTCTATCCACAAGACTGTGGGTTTGAGTACAGAGATTGTGTTATAATCATCTCTTTGTCCCTAGCACTTTGCATAGTTTCTCATTTCCCAAATGTCATCTATGAATAGTCAAGCAACCCATCCAGCTTTGAGAGCTTACTAGGTTCTGGGAAATTTGCTAGGAACTAGTAATAAAGAAAAACGTGACAGTTTCTGGCCTCAAAGAGCCATAAACTAATGGGGCAATATAGGTGTATATCCTTGTAAATTAATGTAGCATTTACTATAGTGGTAGTGTATATGAAGTTCTGTGGGAGCAGTCAATGAAGAAAATGACTTCCTAACTTCATCAGTATGGGGTTCTACATAGATGTGTATTTTTAACTGTTTTGAAGGATCAGTATGAGTTTGTCATGTGATGTGTGAGTATGGGTCAGAGAAAAGGGAAGGCATGACAGGCATAGAAAATAGCAAATGCAAAAAATGGAAAGCATGAAAATGTAGGGAGTGCTTACAGAACTGAAATGACCTTGAAATGGTTAGATTGCTAGAATGATGAGCAGAAGGCAAGTCATAGAAAACAGGTTTAGAAAAGAAGACAGGGAATCATTCAGGAAAGACATGATAAGCATATTTTTGGAGATGTAATAATATCACCCACAAAAGGCATGCTCAGGTCACAATTCTTGTTCATGTGGTTGTGAATCTATTTGTAAACAGGATCTATGAATAGAACCCAAACTGAATGAGGGTGGGTCTTAATTCAGTACTGCTGAAGTCCTCAAAAGCAAAAGGAATTGGACACTAAATTGAAGCCATGGGGAACAGCCAGAAGATGGAAGTCAACAGAACCCAGAAGAGAAAGCAGGAAATGATGTCATGTAGTTTTCCATCTGACAGAAAAGACAAGTTTGCAGAGATGACCATCTAGCACAAAGATATATACTCTAGGAGGAAAGAAGCATCTAGCCCCTAAAACTGAGAGCAAATAAATTCTTATTGTTAAGTGAACCTACTGTATGCTATCTGTTTTAGCATCTTGGATACTAAAACCCACACCAAGGAAATATGACTTTTATTCTTTAGATTTCTGGGCACCATTAAGAAGTTTTCAGTCATGAGACTAACAGGATTTGATTTGTTTGGAAAACCATGCTGGATCCATTACGGAGAATAGAGGGTGGGGCTTGGGGTGGGCAGGAGTGGAAGCTGGTAGTAATAGGCTAGGTAAAAGATGATGGTTGCTTAAATTAAAAAAAAAAGGGAATAGAGATGGAGACAAGTTGATTAATTTAAGAGCTATGAAGAGCAGAGGTGGGACTTGGTAATTGATGTGGCAACTGAGGAAGAAGGAAGAATCAAGGATCAAGCCCATGTCTCTGGTTTGGGGAATTTGGGTGAGTAACTTTTATTGAGACAGATTAAACTTTTAATGGGATTACACTGTTATCTATGTATTTACAGCAGATATATGGCATTTTGAAAGATCATTTAACAGGGATTTAAAAAATAAAGTCATTAAATTGTTTCAGGGAATATAGAAGAGAAAACACAACAAGAAATCCCTAAATAATCCATATCCCATTATATTCTATCACAAAAACATGAATAAGTGCCAGAGTTTTTACCTCATGACCCAAACACTGCCATTGACTGTTCCCAATTGTATCGCTGCTTCAGAAGTCTGGTTGTATACTTCATAATGATATTTCTCACTAGGATATAATCTTCAATCATAGTTAGGGTCGGCCCATCCAATGACCTCTCTGCATTGTGCCCAGATCACCACCTTCAAATCTGGAGAACATTCTCTTCCTCTATCTTGAAACTTACGTGATGTGTTCACATTTTAAAAAGAAACAATTGATCTCAATTGATGCTGAAGAATGTTTGCCAAGGAAACAATTATATGATCACCCATTTGTGCTTGTAATACTGACCTTGAGTCTCATTCAATATTTTAGCAATTTTCTTACAACAGAGGTTAACAGATGTCACATAATGTACATTTGACTTTAATTTTTTTCATGGTAACACATGGTTTGTATTTGTTGATACATCCTTTTTTCCCTCCTGAACCTATATGCATGTAAATTTAAGTTGTATCTTTTTAGGCTAGTAGTGACTTTCCTTTAATTTGTTGTATTAGTCCATAAGATCAAAGCAAAGAAAGCTCAAATGTGCATTCTATTCAGGCTGAGCTTGTACTCTATTTGTACTTTAAAAAAGAAATACACCACATACATGTATATGGCATTTTAATTTTTATAGTTTGATGTGAACCTTTCAGCTGAGAAAACTACAATGATTTATTGCTGGTACATCATCTTACGGTGATGCCCCAAGAACTAACTCATGTTATACCTTTACCATGATTAAGCTAACTACTCTAGCTCACACTGATTTTTCTCTGAACTACTATTGCTGTATTGTAAGTTTAGCTCTTAACTGTGCATATGTTGCTTTGGTTTTTCCAACTTTATTGTGAGGTAATAGAAGGGAGGAAATATAGCTTATATTTATTGTCTCACCTGTACAATATTTTGCACAGAAATATTGGATTGGTTGATGGAAATCCATGTATATAGAAGTACTGACTTCTAGGGTACATTAAGATACTCAGTTGCCTATAATATGACATTATTTTAACACTCCTCCATTTTCACATATTCATTAGCTCTTCTGCATTAGTCACAATGGGACTGCAATAATATAATTAGGCTAGATTTTTGTGTTTGGCATATAAGAATTGTCCTCATTATTTTATAGTGGAATTGTAAACTTGCTTTTTTATTTGAATGAATGATATTGTCTTGTGATAACACTATTAAGAGAAAGTGCTAACTCAACTTCTGACTTCTATTAAAATTATCAAATAGCGGTATAGATGAGCAAATATTTTAATGGCTATTATCTAAGAGATTTTATCATTCATGTTGATAGTTTGGTTACAGTACATTTATATTAATTTTTATTTGAAAACTAATCCTGTAAATAATATATTATTATTATCTTGTGATTGAGTAATCTTAACAAGATTATTATGGCTTTTATTGGTATAACACAAGCTGGATTGAGTTTCTTGAGAAATAAGACCACAACCTTTATCCAACTGAGTTAGAAGTCAAAGTGTATGGATTATATATCAGTAGATACTCATAAGTTGGTAGTATTACTACTATTGCTATTTTACTTTATATCAGATGACTATGACTTTGACTTATTCAAACAGGACTGGTACTATTGGGCATTGGTTATTTGAAAAGAACCTTACTGGGGAGACACAGAAGTTCCTTAGACACTAAGTTTTATTTCATTAATTCTAATGTTATGTATCTTACAGCCTAGAATATTTTCTCTGTAGTTCATTATAACAAATACAAGTATCACAAGTCAAGTATAGCTTTGTTATCATAATAATATCAGAATAAATCTTTTAAAATAATTTTACTAAATCCCAACTGGAAATAAATTTAAAGACTGGTACTGTACATTCTATTTATTTTTAATTCAACAAAGAATATGTTTAAGCACAAATGTTTTTGTTTTTGTTTTTGTTTTTAAATATGGGACTTTTATTGTATGCGATAAATACCTTTCAAGGATATAAAAAAGGACTAACTTTTCCCTTCTGTCGATACAATGGTAGCTATCTATTCACTTTTTCATCAGTGATATCTGTTACACACCTACTATTATCTGGACACACCTGCTCTGCTGGCTTCCCATTAATTACAGGGTAAAGTCTAAACTTGGCCTCATAATCTTTAAGAACCTGATCTGGCCATTATTTTCCTGGCTGGTCTCATTTAGTAAGCTTAACGACGTTTATCAGGCATCCAATGTATGTTAGTACCATTTTATGTGCTGGAGATGTGTTTCACTGTTATTATAAGTAATCATAATTTTCAAATTTTATTTTCCAATTAATTATTGTTAGTAGATAGAAATGTAATTCATTTTTATATTGAGCTTATTTCATGTAATATTGCTAAACTCATCTTTTAGTTCTAATAGGTTTTTTCAAAAATTTATTATTATTTTTTTAATTGATTTTGTAAAAATATTACATTAAAAAAAATATATGAGGACCCATTCAACCCCACCCCCCCCACCCCACCACTCCCCCCCCAGCAACACTCATTCCCATCATCATGACACATCCATTGCATTTGGTAAGTACATCTCTGGGCACCTCTGCACCTCATGGTCAATGGTCCACATCATGGCCCATACTCTCCCCCATTCCATCCAGTGGGCCCTGTGAGGATTTACAATGTCCAGTGATTGCCCCTGAAGCACCATCCAGGGCAGCTCCAAGTCCCAAAGACACCTCCACATCTCGTCTCTTCCTGCCATTCCCCATACCCATTAGCCACCATGTCCACTTTTCCCACTCCAATGCCACCTTTTCTCTGTGGACATTGGATTGGTTGTGTCCATTGCACCTCTATGTCAAGAAGAGGCTCAGATTCCACATGGATACTGGATGCAATCCTCCCGTTTACAGTTGTAGGCACTCTAGGCTCCATGGTGTGGTGGTTGTCCTTCTTCAACTCCATCTTAGCTGAGTTAGGTGAGTCCAATAAATCAGATTGTAGGTGCTGGAGTCTGTTGAGGCTCAGGGCCTGGCTATCACATTGTCAGTCCAGAGATTCAGATCTCCTAAATATATCTTAAACCCCAACACCAACTACAACTCCAGCACAGTAGCATGAAAGTCTTATGAAGAGAGATCCCATCTGAGTCCAGATTCATCACGCATAAACACCAGGTCCAAAGAAGGGCCACCTGACATGGCAGTTAACCCCATCTGCCATGACCATAGCACCCATGGGTCTCTTTAGCCCTCAAAGGAACCAACACCTGGTGGTTGTATCTACTTTATCTGTCTCTTAGACTCTGCTCACTTGTGCATAAGGGCAATCCTTCTGACAACCTCCAGACTCTTTTTTAGAGACTCGTAGCCATATAAACTCATTTCTCCTTTCCATTTCCCCCTTACATTAGGTCAAACAGCATTTTAAAGTCATGTTATTTTATGTAGACAGGGATATTCTGCTGATCTGCATTGAACCTTCCATTCAAGGTCATTTTCCAGTTGCATCATCAGTTGGTAGTTGATAGTGATCCCTCCATGCCAGGGAGGCTCATCCCCGGGTGTCATGTCCCACGCTGGGGGGAAGGCATTGCATTTACATGCTGAGTTTGTTTAAGCACAAATATGTTAATGATCACATTTTTAAATGTTACATTTCTAAAAAGGAGCTTGGCAATCATATTTTTTAATTTAGTACTACATTGGTGTGGGAAAAAATTAGAACTCATTAGCAATAAAATGATTATAGAAGAGACAAGAGGTTACTTTCTGTGTGTATTCACTTTTCTAATATTCACTTTAGCTATTCTATGTTTTTTGGTAGCAGTTTTCTGTCTCCAACTGTATAATATCCATATTAGATTGATAAATAACATTTGAGTACTAAACCTTGCCAAGTAGTATTCATAGCCTTGTTTTACAGATGCCTTGCTGTGCCTGATTTCTGAAAATTCTATATATGATTCAAGTGGATATTAGCATTAATTTCATAAAGAACTTTTATCTGATGGGAGGTACTAAAGCAACAGATAAACAAAGTTGCTCCCTTTTTAGGTGCCATAAAGTGGGCAGGAAATCCTTATGTGATTTCATTTAAGCTTTCAATTTTAGGGGGGCTGAAAACTATTCCAAACACATTCATAATCTACCACATTTCAGGGCTGGAACTGAGATACAATACAACAAATTTGCCATATCAAAATCTTGTCTGTTTCTAAAAGGGACTCTTTTTGTGGCAAGTTTTCTGGGAATTCATGCTCATAGAACAAGGGATAGAAAATTTCAGAGATAGAATGTTCTAGCAAAGCTAACAGAAAAGACATTTCACACTATGTATTTGGCATATATGATTAAAATAAGTGGAGCATGAAAGAATTTGGAAGAGTTATTTTGATTATTCTAATGGATGGATTATATTGCTGCATGGGTAATCTAAAAAATTGTGTGATCAAAAAATCATTCTATAATTCAAATCCAAAATCCAAGTATATGGGCTAATTTGGTAGCCACACATTGATGTAGATAATTCTTTGCCTTTCATACAGTATGAGATTTGGGAGTGGGAAGTGAAAAGTAGCAATATTTTCTAAGTGTATTAGTCAGTCTAAGGGGTGCTGATACAAAACACCAGAAATCTCCTGGGTGTTAAAAAGGGTATTTATTTGGAGTAGGACCTTACAGCTACCAGGTCATAAAGCATAAGTTACTTCCCTCATCAAATTCTATTTCCATGTGCTCCATGTGTTGGAGCAAGATGGTTGCTCATGTCTTTGAGGGTTCAGGCTTTCTGGGTTCCTCTGGGCTCATCTCCTCTGTTTCCTCCACATGGTCAGCTGTAGACTATCAGGAGAATGGCTCTTTTTCTTTCCCCGGGTCTCCAGCTTAAGACTTCAGCATCAAACTCCAACATCAAAACTCCAACATCAGAAACCCGGCAACTCTGTCCTTTGTCATGCCTTTTATCTGTGAATCTCCACCCACCAAAGGGCAGGGACTCAATGCCTTAATGACGTGGCCAAATTAAAGCCCTAATCATGACCCAATCAGGGCCAGGTACAGATCAGATTACAAACATAATCCAATATCTATTTTTGGAATTTATAACCATATCAAACTGCTACACTATTTCAGTTTTTCATCATCACTAAATAATATTATTTAAGCATCCACTAGGTAAATAGTACTTATATAAACATGAAGGAATATCAAGATGAATGACATATCCTGGTTGTTAAGAAATGTAATCCAAGAGGAAAAATAATGAAGATATTTCCTCGAAATATTTTACAGTATTTACTTTTTAAAATACCCTGTTTTGCATGTGCAAATATGTTTGAGAAATCTAATTCTTCATAAAAAAGTTATGGCTAATTTATATTAACAACTACTTTCATTTAGAGATCTCCAATTATAGTTTTATCTATTTTTACTTCCTATTTTAATACATGCATACATATACATATATTTCCCCAACTTCTTCCTACAAATCTCTCCAACCTCTTCCATTTTCCCACACCCCATCCTACTCATAGACATATAAAAGGACTTTTAAACACATACAGTTTTGAAAATTTAATAATTATTTTGTATTGAAAGTAAGAAAACCAAGTGTTATATTCACACCAGATTAAGACATTGGCATTTCCATGTGTAAGCTATTGCTAAATATCTTTTTACGTATTACATTTTTTATAAGAAACAAAGGTTACAAAAAATTATTTCCAAAAGGAGATAATGGTAGAATATGCTAAAATGTACCAAAGACCTTTCACAGAATAACAGTATTTTTAAAACGAACAAACTGGACATTGAACTCTGCTACTTTGTCTTCTTTTTACAATTATAGTGTAGGGGTTAGAGGTTTAAAAAGTAAGTTTAGCACTTTTTTTTTAAGTTGGTTTGCTTTGTTTTGAAAAGTATGTATTTTAAATGTATGAAAAAATTCAGAATAAATTAGCACATTACTTTTAGCATTTAATGCTAAAAAACTGGTTTCACTTCTCTGCCGATAATAATATTAGTTTGTATTATATATTAACAATATATTTGATATATATTATTATCTCATATATTATTATTGTGAATCTTCACAACAGCCTTTTGAGACAGTCAGGGATGCCACATAATCCTATCTTCATTTTATAGATGATGAAATATGATGAATTGTGATTTGACTGTTGTTACATAGCCAGCCCCATAGCTCTCTGCTTTTTTTGAGAGATTCCTGTCTTTCAAAATTGAAGGATTTAATTTTGCAAATTCAAATGATGTTTTGCTTTCAGAGTTAAAGAAGAGAGACTTTTAACTAAGACTCAGAAAAATTCGCCTGTACCCACAGAAAGCTGGGCAGGCTCCTAATCTTAGAAATGTAGTTTTCACACTGAAGATGTTGCTTTGGCCTCAGGCAGTCACAACAGATTTGACTCAGAGGTTGATCATTTTGACTCAGAGGTTGATCATTAACCGTTCAGAAGAATAGAGTGGTTTTGAGACTGACAAAAATTATTTGAGTCTGTTCTGGGGCAGGCTGGAACGTTCCAAGAGATCTTATTCTAAATTGAAACCCTCAATTTCTCCCAAAATAAGATTGAAGTATTAGGTTAATCTGGAAATTGTTTCAAGTTTCTAAGAGTACGCATATTGAAACACTCTGAATTTAAGATTATCCTCTGGTTCCTCCCTGGACTGGATCAGAAATGCATTGTCTAATGAGAAAATGAGATAAGCAACATTTCCCATTACATTCACCTAGAGGAGTTTTTCTCAATTTTGAGCTCAAGAGAGAAATATATATAATGTACATGTACACACACACATTCACAAATATACATTAACTATTTTTCAATTATTTTTTCCAGTTGACTGATATTTTCAAGTGACAGATTTTACGAATGCTAAATGATTTTTATGAGCTTGCACAGTTCCGGCTCTAATCTTTCAACTTAGATTGTATTTAATGTCTCCTAGGGCAAAGAAAAGAATTAAAATTAAAGATATTAGAGAAATTCACTATAAGTTTATTGAGAACATCTACAATTACCTTTTTTAGTATTATAATAAAAATAATTCAAAGCCTGGAAAAAGGAACATTGGAATGCATGAGACAAGGCATCTAAGTGATGAAACAGGATAGGAAAAACTGCATCAGGGACTTAATAAAACGAAGCCTCTTGCTTCATTGGTAATTTTGAGTTCAGTTTAGCAGCCCTAGACATCCCCCACCTGGATCCTGGACCTTCTTATCCAAATATTACAACTCATAAATCAGGAACCAAATATGAACTAAGTAAAAGTTAAGTATCACTGACTTGGTTTTCAGATTGAATAACATTTGGAAAATTATATAGCATGTGAATATGAGAGGGATACTGAAGAGATTGGAAGAGAAAAAGACTTTTGAAGACAAGAATCTGGTTTTATGTATCTTTGCAATCTGCCCACCCTCCCCTAACCCTGTATAGCACATTATAAATAATAGACACTCAATAAATATTTTGTAGATCCAAGATGGCAGAGTAGAGATTGGCAGACTGCACTCCTCCAGAAACTGCAGTAAAGTAGGAAGGTTTACCTGGCAGAAGGGAAGCCACGGGACCACGGGAACAATGGGAGAGGACAGCTAGAAAAGGGAGACTCAGTTAGCCGGGAGTGAGGGAAGCCATTGGGAGATAGGGCAGACAAGCCAATAACAGGCCAGCCCAGAAGGAGACGGAAGCCGGAGAAATGATTTGGATGGAAGACCACTGATCAGCCGGCTCCGAGATTGAGAAAAGCCACTGTTAGACTGCGGGTGCATGCCGGTGCCCAGCAGGTTCTGGAGGTGGGGGAGCTGTGGGGCAAACTAGTGTAGGGACCGACAACCAAGCTGGCTAAGGGGAGACAGGAGTAGGAGGAAAGGGTACAGCCTGGGTGAGAGGGAAGCCTAGAGAGGAAGAAGGAGAGCTGTCAGAAGGCCAAAGACCAGAGTAAAAGGGGGCGGGGAGAGGAAGACAGTAAGCTGTCAGGTGCTCAACCAGCCCAGAAGAGAAGGGAGCCAGAGAGCGATACAGCGAGTTGTCAGGCACACAGACAACTCCCAGGGGGAAAAGAAACTCCGGGAGAAGTAGCCACGCGACAGGGAACTTAGACTAAGATTTTTAAAATTAGTTTATTTTTTATTCTTAATCTTTTTCTCTACATCCGGGTACCTTACTTGTGGACGGCGGGCCAGAGGGTGACTGATGGGTGAGCACTGGCACCCTGAGACTGTTGCTAGTGGCCTGAGAGGAAGTAGTGCTTTTTTCTGGATTTTCTATTCCTTTCTCTCTCTTTTTTTTTTTACTCTTTATTTTCGGAATTTCTTTTCTTTCTTACTTTCTTTCATTTTTCCCTCTACCTTTTCTTTTCTTTCATTCCACCTTCTCTTTTTTTTAAATTTTATTTATTCATTTTTTAAAAAATATTACATTCAAAAAACATGAGGTTCCCATTCACTCCCACCGCCCCACCCCACAACTCCCCCCACAGTAACACTCTCTCCCATCATCATGACACATCCATTGCATCTGGTGAGTACATCTCTGGGCATCGCTGCACCCCATGGCCTGTGATCCACACCATAGCCCACACTCTCCCGCATTCCATCCAGTGGGCCATGGGAGGACATACAATGTCCGGCAATTGTCCCTGCAGCACCACTCAGGACAACCCCAAGTCCCGAAAATGCCTCCACATCTCATCTCTTCCTCCCATTCCCTGCATCCAGCAGCCACCATGGCCACTTTTTCCATACTAATGCCACATTTTCTCGATGATTAACCACAATAGTTCATGAATAGAATATCATTAAGTCCACTCTAATCCTTACTGTATTCCTCCTTCCTGTGGACCCTGGCTTGGTTGTATCCATTCCACATCTATGTCAAGAGGGGGCTTAGAATCCACATGGATACTGGCTGCAATCCTCCTGCTTTCAGTTGTAGGCACTCTAGGCTCCATGGTGTGGTGGTTGACATTCTTCAACTCCATGTTAGCTGAGTGGGGTAAGTCCAATAAATCAGAGTGTAGGAGCTGAAGTCTGTTGAGGCTCAGGGCCTGGCTATCATATTATCAGTCCAGAGATTCAAATCCCCTTGATATATCTTAAACCCAACTACAATTCCAGTAAAGTAGCATGAAAGGCTTTTGAAAAGAGATCACTTCTGAGTCCAGCTCCATCACGCAGAAACACCAGCTCCAAAGAAGGGCCAACTGACATGGCAGTGAACCCCATCTGCCATGACCATAGAACCTGTGGGTCTCTTTAGCCCTCAGAAGGACCAATACCTGGGGTTGTATCTACTTTATCTGTCTCTGAGACTCTGCTCAGGTGTGCATAAGGGCAGTCCTTCTGACAACCTCCAGACTCTTTTTTTAGAGACTCATAGCCATATAAACTCATTTGTCCTTTCCATTTCCCCCTTACTTTAGGTCAAAGAGCATTTTTAACTCCTGCTATTATATGTAGACAGGGATATTCTGCTGGTCCGCGTTGAACCTTTAATTCAAGGCCATTTTCTAGTTACGTCATCAGCTGGCACTTGGTAGTGATCCCTCGGTGCCAGAGAGGCTCATCCTCAGCATTCCACCTTCTCTTGCTTGGTTTTCATTTTCATTCTTCTCTTCATATCTTTCCGGTCATTTTATTTTATCCCTGTTTCTCTTTTTTCTTCCACCTTTTTTTTTTACATTTCCGCAAGTGTCAAATTTTTCACTTGCTTAAATCAGGATGCAAATATATTCTTTACACTATATTTGTTTGATGTGTCACATAAGTCTCTTTTGATTTGTAAGATTTATTTTTCCATGGCATGAATTGGGTAAGAAACTAGGTCATTATTTATAATTTCTCATATTCTGAATTGCTTATTTACTTCATTGTCATTAATTTGTTCCTTTATTTCTTGTAAACTGATAATTAGACTTTGAGACCTAATAATTCTGATCCAGTTTGGGGGCAAGAATTTTACAGGTGGTGCTTTGAACATTTTACTGCATCATATGAAGAGGATATAGTCTGGTTTGTACACTTTAGAGATGTTAATATAGATTATTTGGTTGTCATTCTGCTCCATCCATTATTTCTCACCTAATGGCCCTGTACATTATTTCATAATTTTCAAATTGTATCACTCCTTTGACATTTTTGGCTGGAATTTTCTAATAAAAATTTCCCTTCAACTTCTTCTCTTGAAATATAGTATGTAAAGTAAATACAAGATAAATGCACATTCTTTGTTTTAAATTAGAACAATGCCGTAGTGGACTTCATGCCTGACTGAGCATTTGGTCAGATACACAAGAAGCTATCAGACATTATAGCAGTCCTGACAAATGGACACATCAACCACCTTGAAGGTATTCTTACTAAGATAAATTTGAGTGAGAAAAAAAAAAGCTGCACTGCACTGATTTTTTTAAATGATTTAACACAAGTTTCCTATTTTGTTTTCCTTGTTATTTTTTAATTAAATTTAGAGAAGATGAATCATAGAACATTTGTTTTAATGAATAATTTTTTCACATTATTCTGATTCTGTAACATGTATTCCCAAAAACTCCACATGCAACTAAATTTAAGTTTTCTTCTCTGCAGGAATTTCTCAATTCAGTTTAATGAAGAATTTCTCACTTTCACTATTTTAACAAGAATTACCCGAAATTCTCTAAGAGATGAGAGGTAGCAGAAGACATTTCTGCATTCATTATGCCCATATTCTTTCACATGAATTCTCAAAGGGTAATATTAATATGTTAAAACCACATTTAGTGGCTTAAAATAATTTTATTGCATCTCAGGTCAGGAATTGGGCAGCAACTGTAGTTGGGCAATTCTTTTGTTCTATGACTTCTACCTTTTTTGTTTGTATTCCTTTTCATTTTTATGATTTGTCCCTTTCTTTACTTATTTTTATTACTTTTCTATACTTTTGTAAAAAATTCTTTTTCTCTTCTTTCTTTCTTATTTATGGTCGTAATGTTTTTTTCGGGGGAACTTGGACAAGTGCAAGGATATAGTAAAAGTGGAACCAAGTATCAAAGAGGACCTTGAACACAAAACAAAATGAACTAAAACCCTAGAAAAGAAAAAGAAGCTAACTAACTGAATAAGCCCATCAAGGTAAACAGATACCTAGACACAAACAAATAATTACAAGCCATACTAAGAAGTAGGAAGTCATGGCCCAGCTTAATGAACAAAGTAAAAAGCAGAAGGAGACAGAGAATGTGGAACAGCTAATCAAGGATATCCAGACAAATATAATAAATCAACTTAATGAAGTGGAGGAAGAGATTATGGATATTAAGAAGAAACTGGGGGAACATACAGAAGAAATCGTAAACACACTCAAAAAGAGGAAGAGATTATGCATATTAAGAAGACACTGGGGGAACATACAGAAGAAATCATAAACACACTCAAAAGATGAAAGGCAACGTGAAAGAAATTAAAAATACACTGGAAGCACATAACAACAAATTTGAATTGGCAGAGGAAAGAATTAGCAGTGTGGAAGATTAGAACATCAGAAATCATACAGATAGAACAGATAGATTTTTAAAAATATTAAAAATTCAGCGGTGAGTCAGGAAACTGAATGACAACATGAATCATACAAATATACACATTATAGGCATCACAGAGGAAGAAGAAAATGGAAAGGGGGCAGAAGGACTGTTGGAGGATATAATGGCTGAAAATTTTCCAACTTCTGTGAAGGGCATGGATGTACATGTCCAGAAAATTCAGGACACTCCTAACAGGTCTTCCCTGAAACACATAGATATCAAATTGTCACATGCTCAAGACAAAAAGAATTCTGAAAGCAACAAAAGAAAAGAGACCCATCACATAAAAGGGAAACTCAAAAATATTAAGTGCTGATACTGAATTTGAAACCATGGAAGCAAGAAGACAACAGTATGACATTCTGAAGCTGCTAAAAGAAAAATACTCCCAGCCAAGAATTCTGTATCCAGCAAAGCTTGCATTCAGAAATGAGGTGGAGTTCAAACTGTTAACAGAAAACCAGAAATTAAGAGAGTTGGTCAACAAAAGTCCTGACCTTTAAGAAATACTAAAGGGAGTTCTTCAGGTTGAAAGAAAAAAAAAAAACAGGAGAAAGAGGAATGAAGGAGAGAGTAGAAAGGAAGATTATAAGTAAGAGTAACTAAAAAGATAAAAAGAAAAAAAAATGACATATATAAACCTAAAGAAAAAATGGCTAATGTAAATACAGCCTTTCAAGTAATAACATTGATTGTTAATGGATTAAAATTAATCAAAAGACAGATTGGCAGAATGGATGAGAAAATACAAGCCATCATTATGCTGTCTAAAAGAAACTCACCTTAGACTTAAGGACACAAGGAGATTGTAAGAGAAAGGTTGGAAAATGATTTTACATGCAAACAATAACCAAAAACAGGCAGGAGTAGCTAGGCTAATGTTGGACCAAGTAGACTTTAAATGCAAAACTATTGTAACAGACAAATAAGGACACAAAATATTAATAAAAGTGGTACTATATCAAGAAGAAAGAACAATCATAAATATTCATAAATACTTATGTAGCTAACCAAGGTGCCCCAAAATATGTGAGACAAACAACAGTAAAACTAAGGAGCCCAAAAACTGGATGCCTCTAAAATCATATTGGGGGAATTTAATACATTATTATCAGCATTATACAGAACATGTCAAAAGAGGGTTAATAGAGAAACAGAAACCTTGGGTAATATGTGAGAGGAACTAGACCTAATAAATATATACAGAACTTTACATCCATATATGCTGAGGCCAGCTCAGCAATAGGTCTGCACGAAGGGAAGGTGACAAAGAACTGAAGAAATAAAAGGACAAAAAGAAAGACACAAGAGGAGAAACAAAGATAGGACCAGGGGACTTTCACAGCATTTGAAACTGAGAGCCTTAACCATACTTTCCCCATTATGTTTACTTGAAAGCTAACAAGCAGCTGTGGGCTACAAGAAGCAACCTGCAACATCCACAGTAAGGTAATTCACAATAACAGGAGGCAACTAAGAGCATCTTGTACAATAACAAGAAGCAACTTGCAACATTTACAATAAGGCAATTTGTAATAACAGGAAGCAACTTAGAACATCTTATACAATAACAGGAAGCAACAAATAGGCAAGTCAATTTCCCACAACACAAATACAGCAGGATATACATTCTTCTCAAGTACACATGGAACATTCTTCAGAATAGACCACATGCTAGGTCACAGAAAATGTCCAAAAATATTAGAAAGATTGAAATTATACAAAATAATATCTCTGACCACAGTGGAATGAAGCTGGAAATCAATAAGGAGCAGAAAACTAGATTAGGCACAAATATATGGAAGTTAAACAGCACACTCTTAGACAATCAGTGGGTCAAGTAGGAAATTGCAAAAGAAATCAGTAACCATTGTATGTCCTCCCATGATCCACTGGATGGAACGTGGGAGAGTGTGGGCTATGGTGTGGACCACAGGCCATGGGGTGCAGTGATGCCCAGAGATGTACTCACCAGATGCAATGGATGTGTCATGATGATGCGGGAGAGTGTTACTGTGGGGGGAGTGGTGGGGTGGGGGCAGTAAGGGTGAATGGGAACCTCATTTTTTTTAATGTAATATTTTTAAAAAATGAATAATAAAATAAAATAAATATATATATATAAAGAAATCAGTAACTACTTTGAAATTAAGAGAAATGAGAACACCACATATCAAAACCATGGGAGGCAGCTAAAGCCATGCTGAAAGGAAAATTTATAGCCCTTCATGCCTAAATTTCAAAGAAAGAGCTAAAATCTAAGACCAAACTATTAATATGGAGAAACTAGAACAACAAACTAATTTCATTGCAAGCAGAAAGAAGGAAATAACAAAGATAAGAGCAAAACCAAATGAAATTGAGAATTTGAAAAAACACTAGAAAAAAATATCAGGACTTCTGAAAAGATGGAAGCCTAGAAAGTCAAAGGATTCTCTTCTCTCCAAGAAAAAGAGCTAGAGAACAGGCAGAAATAGCCTGAAGAAAATCTTATAGGGCTTAGGACACAAGGAGAAGCCTCGACACCAACCAGAACAGAGTGGGACAAAAGAAAAGAGTCACAACAATAAAACTGTCAGTTAAAAGCAGCAGCTGCTACTGCCAGCAACCTTCCCCATGCTATAGAAATATTTGAATTCTCAAGCCTCATGGCCAGCAGCTATAGAAAAGGGGGGCCCCAGTGGTCCACCTCCCCAGGAAAGGGGAGAGAGAGGGACCCAGCTTAAGTATGACAGCTTTTGACCCACAAATTTCGTCTGCTGTGGCCCATGAACCTTTCCAGGGCAGATGGGTCTGCACCATTGTTTTCCTTAGGAGCCAGCATGGGACTCTCACAGAAGAAATGTGTACATACAAAAAGTACAATGGATAATGATTATAGATTTATTATAGTAAGTCTATAATAAATCTATAATAGACTTACTCCAAGACACATACTACTCAGAATATAAAATGTCAAAGTTAAAGAGAAAATATTGAGAGCAGCAAGGGAGAAGCATATCATCATATACAAGGGGCACTCAGTAAGATTTACAGTGGATTTTTCACCAGAAATCATGGAGGCAAGAAAACAGAGGTAAGATATAATCAGGATACTGAAAGAGGAAAATTGACAGCTGGGAATTCTCTAGCCAGAAAAATTGTCTTTCAAATATGAAGGTGAATTTTAAATATTCACAAACAAACAGAGACTAAGAGAGTTCATAAAAATAATCCATCTTTGTAGGAAATATTACAGGAAAACTTAAAGCTTGAAATATAAAGAAAGGAGAGTGAGGCTTGGAGGAGAGTATAGAAGAAAGTATAGCAGAAACTACAGTTCCAGTAAAAGTAACAGGAGACACTTGTGAACAAAGATCACATCTGAGTCCAGCTCCATCACACAAATAACATATGACACATGAGCAGCAAAGAATAAAATGTTGGAAGTAATACATTTACAGTAATGTCATTGAATGTGAATGAATTAAAACTCCCCAATCAAAACATATAGCCTGACATAATGCATAAAAAAAACATAAGCCATCCATATGCTGCCTACAAGAGACTCACCCAGAAATACAAATGAACTAAAAGTGAAATGTTGGAGAAAAATACTCCACACAAACAGTAACAAAAAAGAGCAGGAGTAGCTATTACTAATATTGGACAAAACAGACTTTAAATAGAAAAATGTATAAGAGATACAGAAAGTCATTATACATTAATAAAAGGGATAATTTGCTAGGAAGAAATAGCAGACATAACTATCTATGCAATCAAATAGGGTGTCCCAAAATTCATGAGGCAAACAATGGCAAAACTGAAGTGTGAAATAGTCATCTCTCAATAATATTTAGAAACTTCAACATGCCACTTAACATCACTAAATAAAACAACTAGACAGAAGATCAACAAGGAAACAGAGAATTTGAACAATATGATAAATGAATTAGAACTAACACATATACGGAACATTGTACCCAAACTCAGTGGATTATACACTCTTCCCAACTCCTGATAGATCTTTCTCCAGGATAGACCACATATTAGGTCACAATGCAAGTCTCAATAAATATAAAAAGATTGAAATTATACAAAGCATCTTCTCGGATCATAAGGGAATGAAACTGGAAATCAAAAATTGACAGGAAAGATGTAAAATTTCAAATATGTGGAGGCTGAACACACTCCTAAATTATCAGTAGGTCAAAGAAGAAATTTTAAGTGAAATTATTAAATATATTCAGAGGAATGAAAATGTGAACACAACTTATGAAAATTTATTGGATACAGCAAAGGCAATCATGTCCTGAGGGTGGAATTTATAGCCTTATAAGCCTATATTAAAAAAGAAGAGGGAGCCAATGTGTCTCAGTGGTTGAGCACTGGTCTCCTGCATATGAGGTCCCAGGCTCAATCCCTGGTCCTGTTACCTCAAAATAAATCTTTCTTGTGAAGCAGATGTGTGGATCAAGTTGTGGAGCTCCTGCCTACCACATGGGAGTTCCCAGGTTTGGGTCCTGGTGCCTCCAGGGGTAGATGAGCAGATGCCCACACCTCTCTGCAAGGAAAACTAGATGCCCATTGAGCTCGACATCTGCACCCCCTCATCAATAAGAGAAGGACTTTGCACTCTGCGGGAACTAGCAGGTGCCTCAATGCACAGATGCCACAAAGCTAGTAGTCACCACAACCCACATGGAGCAGGTGTGGCTCAGCTCACCAGGCATTCCCCTCCAAGCTGGGAGGTCCTGGTGCCTCCTGGAGAAAGTAAGCAAATAATGATAAGACAGACAAGAGAATCGTCTGGGGGGAGGGGTGTGGGATAAATTAAAATAAATAATTCAAATAAATAAAGTAAAAAAGTAAATAAATTGAAGTAGTTTGATATGGTTATGAATTCCAAAAATAGATATTGGATTATGTTTGTGAACTGGTCTGTACCTGGACATGATTGAGTTATGATTGGGGCTTTGGTTGGGCCATGTCATTAGGGCATTGAGTCCCAACCCCTTGGTGGGTGGGAACTCTCAGATAAAAGGCATGGCAATGTACTGAATTAGGCGTTCTTAATGTTGGAGTTTTGATTTTGAAGTTTGATGCTGAAGTTTTGAGCTGGCACCCTGATAAGTAAGCTCACAGAGGAAAGAGAAGCAAGCCCCAGGAAGAAAGGAAGCATGAACCCAGAGAGAAGCAAGGCCCCAGAAGGAAGGAACCCAGGAAGCCTGAACCATCACAGACATCATCAGCCATCTTGCTCCAACATGTGAAAATAGACTTTGGTGAGTGAAGTATCTTATGCTTTATGGCCTGGTATCTAAGTTCCTACCCCAAATAAATACCTTTTTAAAAAACCAACCAATTTCTGGTATTTTGCATCAGCACCCCTTTGGCTGACTAATACATAATTATTTTTTTTAAAAACCAATAGATTCAAGGAAACCAGAAGTTGGTTCTTTAAAGCAACAAGCTAAAATCAAAGATTTAACTGAACAACTAGACAAATGAGAAAAAAACAGCAAATCATTCTGAAAGCAAGTAAAGGGAAATAAAGAATAAAGATTAGAACAGAAATAAATGAAATTGAAAACAAAAAAAATTAGAAGAAATCAACAAAACCAAAAGCTGGTTGTTTGAGAATATCAATAAAATTGACAAACCCATATTAGAATAACAAAGAAAAAGAGAGAAGATGCAAATAAATAAAGTCAGAACTTAAAGTGGTGAGGTTATGACTGACCCTACAGAAATAAAAAGTTTATGAGAAACTGTATACCAACAATATAGAAAACCTAGATGAAATGGAGAAATTCCTAGAAATGCAAAAACACCCTACACAGATGAGACAAGAAATACAAAAATTTAAGAAAACAATCACATTTAAAGAGATTGAATCAGTCATCAAAAATCTGCCAGCAAAGTCCAGGACCAGATACCTTCACAGGAGAATTCTACCAAGCATTTCTAGAATTAACACCAATCCTGGTTAAACTCTTCCAAAACTGAAGAGGGGGGGAAATTAACCAACACATTTTAGGAAGCAAACATCACCCTAATACCAAAGCCAGATATAGCCACTACAAGAAAAGAAAATTACAGATCTATCTCTTTAATGAATATATGCAAAAACTCTAAGCAAAATACCTTCAAAAGACTTATATATCACGACCAAGTGGGATTTATTCCTGGTATGCAAAGCTGGTTCAATACAAAATCAATGAACATAACACACCTCATTAACAAATTGAAGGGAAGGGGGAAGCATATGATCATCTTGATTGATGCAGAAAAGACACTCAACAAAATCCAGCATCCTTTCTTGATAAAAAAAAAAAATTGAAAGATAGGAACAGAAGAAAGAATCCTCAGACTGATAAAAAGCATATATGAAAAACCCCCAGCCAACATCATACTTAATAGGGAAAGGTGGAAGACTTTTCCTCTAAGGGGGTGGGGGCTATGTGGGGACCTCATATTTTTTGAATGTAACATTTTAAAAAAATAAAGAGAGAGAGAGAAAAAAGAATAAGACAAGGATACCCATTCTCATCATTGTTATTCAACATTATGCTAGAAGTTCTAGCTAGAACAATTAGACAAGAAAAATATAAAATGCATCCAAATAGGGAAAAAAGAAATAAAAGTGTATTTGTGGATAACATGATCCTATATTTAGAAAATTCTGAAATGTCTATGACAAAGCTTCTTCAGCTAATAAATGAGTTCAGCAAAGTGGAAGGATAGAGATCAACACACAAAAATCAGTAATGTTTCAATATACTAATATTGAACAATCTAAGGTGGAAATCAGGGAAAAATCCATTTACAATAGCAACAAAAAGACTCAAATACTTACAAATCAATTTAACCAAAGAGGTACAAGACCTATATGCAGAAAATTACAAAACATTGCTAAAAGAAACCAATGAAGACCTAAACAGATGGAAAGACATTCCATGTTCACAGATTGGAAGACTAAATATCATGAAGATGTCAACCCCATCCAAATTGATTTATAGACTCAATGCAACACCAATCAAAATTTCAACAGCCTCCTTTACAGAAATAGGAAAGACAATTACCAAATTCAATTGGAGTGGAATATGCACCCGAATAGCCAAAAGCATTCTAAAAAAGAAGAGCAATGTGGGAGGAATTTCACTGCCTGACCTTGAAACATATAAAGATACAGTGGTCAAAATAACATGGTATTAGCATGAAGATAGAACACACCAGTCAGTGGAACAGAACTGAGAATCCAGAACTAAACCCTAACCTTTACAGTCAACTGGTTTTTTATAAACCTACTAAAATCATGTTAATGGGAAAGAGTCTCTTTAACAAATGGAGATGGGAAAACTGGATATCCATAACCAAATGAATGAAAAAATACCTCTATCTCACTCTCTATACAAAAATGAACTCCAAACGGATCAAAGGACTTAGCATAGAAGCCAGGATCAAATAACTATTGAAGAAAATGTAGGGAAAAATCTCAAAGACTTGTGGTAGGTGGTGGTTTCTTGGTCCTTAAGCCCAAAGCATGAGCAACAAAGGAAAAAATAGATAAGTTCGACCTTCTCAAAATTAAACACTTTTGCTCCTCACAGGACTTTGTCAAAACAGTGAAAAAGCAGCCAACTCAATGGGAGAAAGTATTTGGAGTCACATAAGGGTTTAATATCCATGATATATAGTGACAAGCTACAACTAAACAATAAAAACACAAATGACCTGATTAAAAAATGGGCAAAAGACTCGAATAGACATTCATCCAAAGAAAAAATACAACTGGCAAAAAACACATGAAAAAATGTTCAACATCACTAGCGAGTAAAGAAATACAAATCAAAATGACAATGGCATACCATTTCACATCTACTAGCCTGGCCACTATTAAAAAGAGAACTGTAAGTGTTGGAGAGGATGTGGAGAGATAGGAATATGTATTCCCTGTTGGCGGGAATGTAGAATGGTACAGCCACTCTGGAGGATTTTTTGGTATTTCCTAAGGAAGTTGAATATAGACTTGCCATGTGACCTTGCAATATCACAACTAAGTATATAACCAGAATAACTGAGAGCAGTGAAACAAACAGATATCTGTGCACTGTTGCTCATAATGGCATTATTCATGATTGCCAAAAGATAGAAACAACCCAAGTGTCTATCAACTAATGAGTGGATAAACAAATTGTGGTGTCTACACAAGATGAAATATTATGCAGTTGTAAGAAAAAATGATGTAATATCATATGACAACATGGATGAACATGGAGGACATTATGCTGAGTGAATCAAGCAAGACATGAAAGGACAAATACTGTATTATTGCCCTACTATGACCTAAATATATTGCATAATTGCATGGGGTTAGTGACTTGAATTTGGGTCATCAGGAAATAGAATGATCTTAGAAACTGGAAAGCTGGGCATTAACTTGTGCAGAATTGGTAAAAAGGTAGTTAATCTTAGGAAATGTACTAAAAAGTTGAAAATACAGCATAGTATCTGTAAATAGCAATACGATTACGTGTGTATGAAAGAGGTTTAAAGGGCAAATGTAAGGTTATGCATATTACTAAAAGGAAAGATTAAAAATGTAACATGAAACTCCATAGCACAGTAAAACTGCATATGAAATATGAATATTGTTAAAATTGCTTGTATGAGAGAGTTTTTCTTTGAATTCTAACAAATGTATGTTAACACAACAAGATGTTAATATCAGACAAAAAAATACCATTAGGCTAATTGAAAAAAACCAGACACAAAGTACTACATGTTGTATGAATCCATTCATACAAAATGTAAATATAAATCAGTCTTCAAAAAAGAATCGGGAGGTCATCAGAGGGGTCACACTTATGCACACCTCAGCAGGATCCCAGAGTCAGCCAAAGTAGATACAACCCCCAGGGACTGGTGCTCCTGAGGGCTCTGAGGACACACATGTTCTATGGAAATGGCAGATGGCTTTGGAGTTCAGTGCCTTGTTTGTGGGCCCTACTTTGGAATTTGTGTTTCTGAGTGTGATGGTGTTGGACTCAGATGTGACCTTTCTACACATGCCTCTTCTGTTAATTTTACTGAATCTGTTATTGGCACTGGGGTTGGTATATACTCAGGAGACTTGAATTTCTGGACTGGCCATGTACCAGCTGGGCCCTGAGTCTCATCAGAGTTGTAACTCCTACTCCCTGGTTCGTTGGACTTATGCAGGTCAGCTAACAGGGAGGTGAAGATGGTCAACCACCACACTAGGGAACTGAGAGGGCCTACAACTGCAAGCAGGAGAATCAAATCCACCAACCATGTGGGATCTAAGGCCCTCTCGATATAGAGGTTGAGTGGACATCACCATCCCAGAATCCACAGGATGGAGGAATAAAACACGGATCCAAATCCAATGGATGTGTCATGATGATGGGAACGAGTGTTTTGGGGGGGAGAGGGGGGGGTGGGGGAGTGGGGTTGAATGGGACCTCACATATATATTTTTGATGTAATATTATTACAAAGTCAATAAAAAAATTAAAAAAAAAGAACAGAAAAAAAAAACACGGATTAGAGTGGTATTTTACTATAGAACTATTGTGACAAGTAATGGAAGAAATTGTAGGACTGATGTGGAAAAAGTGGCCATGGTAGTTGCTGAGGGCAGGGAGAGGGAAGAAGAGATGTGATGTGGGGGCATTCTTGGGATTTGAAGTTGTCCTAAATGGTATTGCAGGGACAGATGCTGGGCATTATATATCCTGCCATAACCCACAGAATGGACTCGGGGAGAGTGTAAACTACAATGTAAACTATTATACATGCAGTGCAGCAATGCTCCAAAATGTATTCACCAAGTGCAATGAATGTGCCACAATGATGAAAGAGGTTGTTGATGTGGGAGGAGTGGGTGGGGGGTGGGGTATATGAGAGCCCCATATTTTTAATGTAACATTTTATTGTGGTCTATGTATCTTCAAAAAATACAGAAAGAAAGAAAGAAAGAAAGAAAGAAAGAAAGAAAGAAAGAAAGAAAGAAAGAAAGAAAGAAAGAAAGAAAGAGAGAGAGAGAGAGAGAGAGAGAGAAAGAAAGAAACAAAGAAAGAAAGAAAGAAAGAAAGAAAGAAAGAAAGAAAGAAAAGAGATGAATTTAGATTAGTAGTTATCTAGGACTAAGGAAGGACTGCTAAGGGAAGTGGAGATTTCATTTTGGTGTAATGAAATTGTTCTAAAAAATTTTTGTGGTGATGAATGCACAAATTTGTGTTTATAATAAAAGCAATTGATTTTACACTTTGGATATATTGTATGACTTATGAATATATGACAATAAAACTGTTTAATAAAAAATTAACAATACAAAACTTGTTCTTTGAGAAGATTGAAAAAACTGACAAATTTTTAGCTAGACTAAGAAAGAAAAAGAGAGAGAAGATGCAAATAAATAAAACAAAAATTGAGAGCTGGCTTATCACCACTGATAACACAGAATAAGATGAAACTTTGAAAAGTTGTATGTCAACAAGATAGATAAATTCGATGAAATGGACAAATTTATAGAAAAACACAAGCAACCTATATTGACAAAAGAAGAAATAGAAGAACTCAACAGACCAATCACAATTAGGGAAATTGAATTAGTCATAAAAAATCTCCCAACCTGGGAAAGCCCAGGATCAGATAGATTCACTGGTGAATTCTACTGAACATTCCAGAAAAAAACTAATATCAATCATGCTTAAACTATTCCAAAAGAAAGAAGTGGAGGAAATAGTATCTAACTCATTCTATAATGCAACATCACCATGATCCCAAAACCACAAAATAATGCTACAAGAAAACTGCAGACCATTCTCTCTAATGAACTTAGGTGCTAAAATTCCTCTAGAAAATAATTGATAATCATATACAGAAACACATCAAATGAACAGATGAATTACAGTCCATAAGAAGGTGGGTTTTATTCCAGGTAGGCAAGGATGTTTCAACATAAGAAAATCAATGTAATACATCACATTAACAAATCAAAATAGGAAAAATCACATGATCATATCTATTGATGTAGAAAGAGCATTTGACAAGACAGAGTATCATTTCTTGATAAAAAATACTTCAAAAGATAGGAATGAAAGGGAACTTCCTCAACATGATAAAGGGTATATATGAAAAACCCACAGCTAACATCATATGAAATGGTGACATGCTAAAGTCTTTCCTTTTAAAATCCAGAACAAGAAAGGATGCTCACTGATACCTCTCTTATTTGACATTGTTTTAGATGTACTAGCTCAAGCACATAGGGGAGAAAAAGAAATAAGAGAATTCGAACTGGAAAAGAAGAATTAAAACTTTCACTATTAGCAGATGGCATGATCCTATACATAGAAAGTCCCCAAAAATCTAAAACAAATCTTCTAGAGCCAATAAGTGGGCTCAGTAAAGTGGCAGGATATACGATCAATATGCAAAAATCAGTAACATTTCTGTAAACTAATAATGAACAATCTGTTGAGGAAACAGGTAAAAAATTCCATTTACAATAGCAATGAAAAGAATCATATATCTAGAAATAAATATTAACTAAGAATATAAATGACTTGTACTAGAAAACTACACAATACTTTTAAAGGAAATCAAAGAAACCTAAATAAATGGACGAATGCTCCATGTTCATGGATTGGAAGAATAACTATCATTAAGATGATTATCGTACCCACACTATTTGCAGATGTAATGTAATACCTATAAAAATTACAACAGCATTTTTATTGGAAAATCAATTGTGAAATTTATTTGGAAGTGCAAGAGGCCCCCAAAAGCCGAAAACATATGGAAGAAGAAAAGTGAAAGTGGAGGACTCATGCTACTTGACTTTAAAGCTACAGTGGTCAAAACCACATGGTATTGGTACAAGGATAGACATTATGATCAGGGGAACTTATTTGAGAGTTGTGAAAGACCTTGCATATATGGACAACTGATATTCAAAACAGGCACTAAGCCCAGTCCAAGTGGAAAAGAATAGCCTTTTCAACAAATGGTGTTGGGAGAACTTGATAACCATATCCTAAAGAATGAAAGATATGATATTCTCATGATATTTGCAAAACTTAACTCAAGGAATTGTGAGAAGATGGGGATGGACTACAAGAAAGAGCAGAATTCTCTCAGCAATACAACAGAGATAGTCAAAAATTGTACAAGGGACCTACTTTGGGGGTCAGGAGACCAGGATAGTTGCTACACAATTCCCAGGAGGGAGATGGACAGAAAGATGAAAAACCCAAAACAACAAACAAGAATTATCAAGCCACTTTGGCACCCAGGGAGGGCTCCCCTTCCTCAACACCAATATATTAAACTGGGGTAAGACACCAGGCTCACTACAACTTACTGAGGGGAACAGACATCTTTCTCACTGTCAGCAGTTTCAAGGGAAAAGGCAGGGGAGATTGGGGTGTTTTCCTTAGTGAATTCAGACAGTAGAGACTACTTTGAATTGCTGATCTGGACATTCAACACAGGAATGCCGAGACTGAAACAACTCCATGGAAAGGTCTGCTGACTACTGTCAACTGCTGCTTGGTCTGGAAATTGCATGGACAAAAACCATTCACACTCTCTGTAACCAACTCCTGGAAGAAAATCTGCACCCCACTAGTGAGTCCTTGAATTGATTTTTAAAACTTAAGCTGGGAAATTTTAAAGATTAAGAATAAGTTGAACCAAATATCAAAAAAGAGCTGTGGAAGAAAAAAACAATAGAGAGAAATTATCCATCAGAGTAAATTCAGCAGCATATTCAGATGCTGAGATATCAGCCAAAAATTTTAAATCATACTAAGAAATAGGAAGAGATATCCCAGCCAAAAAACAAAGCAAATATCCCAAAGAGATAAAGGATTTAACAATTGATTAGTGGAAACTCAAATAACTCTTAAATCACTTCAAAGAATTGAAAGAAAATGTGACTAAAGAAATAAAAGATATTAAGCAAACACTGGGAGAGCATAAAGAACAATGTGAAAGCCTGCAAAGAAAAGTAACAGATCTTATGGGAATGAAAGAACGGATAGATGAGATTTAAAAAAATACATTAAAGTAGCTTCTTTCCAAGCCAAACTCAGCCTATAAATATATTACCATCCCCCCCAGTATGGGACATGACTCCCAGGGATGATCCTCCCTGGCACTGAGGGATTACTACAAAGCACCAATTAGTAATGCAACTGGAAAAAGACCTTGACTAAAAGGGGAAAAAGGAATAGAAAAATGAGTTTATATGACTAGGAGACTTCAAAGGGAGTCAGGAGGTCATTCTGGAAGTCATACTTATGCACATCTCAGCAGAATCTCTTTTACTGCCAAAGTAGATACAACCCAAAATAATGGGGCTTCTGAGGGCTCTTCAGACATCCAAACGCTATAGTCAGGGCAGATAGCTCAGGAGTTTGGTGCCCTGCAAGTGGGCCCTACTTTGGAATTTATGCTCCCCAGAGTGACAGAGTTGGACTCAGTTGTGGTTTCCCTGCACGTGGCTCTTCTGTCCTTCTATTTGGAACCTATAATTACTACTAGAGTTGACACATGTACATCCAAGAGACTTAAATCTTTGGTCTGTCCATCAACCATCTGGGCCTTTAATTTCTTTAGAGTTGCAGCACCTATTCACCAGTTCATTGGTCTTGCCCAGGACAACTAACTTGGAGGTGGTGATGGACAACTACCATACCAAGGAAGTAAGAGAGTCTACAACTGTAAGCAAATGCATCCCATTCATAGGCCTTAATGGAGTTCAACCCCCTCTCACTTAGACATGAGGTCGACATCACCTCTATGATTGGAGAATGAACTTTGGACTAAAGTAGACTTACTGGTATTCTACTATATACTTACTCTGATTCAAACAATGAAAGAAATCATATCATTTTTGTGGAGGCAATGGCCACTGGAGGTTCTGAAGGAAGGGAGAGGGAGAAATAAGAATAATACAGGAATATTTTTGGGACTTGGGAATTGTCTTGAATTACATTGCAATTACAGATACAGGCCATTATAAATATTGTCATAACCTACAGAATTTTGTTGGAAAGAGTGTATACTAGAATGTAAACTTTAATCCAAACTTAGTGGCAATACTCCAAAATGTGTTCATCAATTGAAATGGATGTACCTCACTAATGAAGGATGTTGTTAATGTGGGAAAATGTGGGAGGTGTGGGGAGCAAGGCATATGGGAATCCCCTATACTTTTAGGTGGCATTTGTATAATCTAAGTATCTTTAAGAAAATAAAACAATAAAATTATATAAAATAAAGTAACAATATATTAGAGGCATATAAGAGCAGATTTGAGTTGTTTGAAGATAGAATTAGTCATTTCAAAGCCTGCACATCTCAACTGGAAAAGACGGGAACAGAAAGAGAAGAGAGTGGAAAAAATGGAACAGTCTCAGGGAATTGAATGACAGTGTGAGATGTACAAATATTTGCATTAATTGTGTCCCAGAAAGTGAAAAGAATGGAAAAGGGGCAGAAATAATATTTGAGGAAATAAAGACTGATGACATCTAACCCTTATAAAGGACATAAATATCAATATCCAAAAAGGACAACACAACACAAATAGAATTAATCCGCATAGAACTACCCCAGGAAAACTACTATTCAGAATGACAGATATCAGTGATAAAGAGAGATTTCTGTAAGCAGCAAGAGAAAAGCAAAGTATCACATAAAGGGAAACTTGATAAGATTAAATGTCAACCTCTCATCAGAAACCATGGTTGAGGGAAGGAAGTGGTATTTTGTTTTTATGGAAATGAAAGAGAAAAACTGCGAGCTAAGAATTCTGTATCTGGCAAAGCTGTCCTTCAAAAATGAGGGTGAGTTCAAAGTCTACATAGACAAATAAAAACTGATAGAATATGTTACCAAAGTCTAGATTTGCAAGGAATACAAAAGGGGATGCTGCAGCCTGAAAAGAAAAAAAAGCAAGGGTGAGACATTTGGAGAATAGTGTAGAAATGAAGATTCCTATGAAGGGTAAACTAAAGGAAAAGAAGACAGACAATAGAAAGATATGACAACAGAGAGTCAAAGGAAACATGGGCGAAGTACGTAATGCCTTTACAGTAATAACACTGAATATAATTGGATTGAACTCCCCAATCAAAATTCATAGACTGATAGAATAGATTTAAAAAATATGAACTGTCTGTATGTTGTCTACCAGAGACTCAAATCAGATGTAAGGACACAACGAGGTTAAAAGTGAAAGGTTGGAAAAAATTGTTGATGCAAATAGTAACCAAAAAAGAGCTAGAGTGGATCAGATAAATGTAAAATAACATTATAGTGTATGAACAATAATTACTCACTGTAACTGGAAATTTGTTCCTGTGATCAGTATTCTGTAATATTTTTCATACAGAATAAACAGTTGCTTTTAATTGAGGAGGGATGGAGAAGAGGTATATTTTTGGATATTGTATTTTTCTTTAACCATTTCTTATTCATACTCTTTAATTAAAATTATCTACCGAGATCAATAATGACAGCATTACTACTGTTGAAAAAATTTTCATTTTTCTGGCTCATAAAATTATAAGTTGGCAAATTGTTATCTGCTGTAATTCATTCCAATAAGCTGTGAAGTATTGCCAAATAGGAATTTGGTTATCTAGAAAGAATTATGGCCTAAATGGAAATTAAATAATTAAACCAATAAGTTTTTTCATTCTTAGAGATTACTAAGTCCAATAGTTAGAGCTGTAATATAAAAATTAGAATTATGTTACAATTAGTTTCTATTGTATTTGAATTATTACTGACATTTATAAATGTTTGTTGCTATGCTATTTTTTGTAACTGATTATATTAATGCTAAGCTGGCCTTGTACTCTCATTTTAAATTTGTAATTACTTTTGATCTATTTTTCTATTATTTCATAATTTTACAATAAATTACTTTTAACAGCTAAAAATACCATTGATAATGCACTTTGGATAGATCATATGGTACATGAATATATCTCAAAAAACCTGCTTAATAAACAAATAAATATTTGTGGAAGAATAGCCAGAAAAAGCAGCTATGTATAGCAAGGGAAACAGATTGAGAAGTGAGGAAATCTTTTGTTTGTCTGATTTTTTTGTTTATTTTATTTTTGTTATTGAAATAATGATTGAATTGATGAATGCACAACTATGTGGTTATACCAAATAGCATTGATTGTACACTTTGAATAAACTGTATGCTTTATTAATATGTATCACTAAAATTGACTTAAAAAATTAACTCAAGATGGATCAAAGGCCTAAATATAAACATCAAGATCACAAAATTTCTAGAAAATAATTACAGAGAAACGTCTATGAGATCTTGCAGTAAGAATTGTTTCATAAACTTTACACACAATGCACATGAAAGGAAAAATAGGTAAATGTGACCTCCTCAAATTTAAAAATGTTTGTCCTTCAAAAGAATTTGTCAAGAAAGTGAAAAAGAAGCCAAATGAATGGGAGAAAATATTTGGGGAACTCTTATCCAATAAGGATCGAATATCCAGCATATATAAAGAAATACTGCATCTCAAAAATAAAAAGACAAACAGCCCATTTAAAAATGGACAAGAGATTTGAATAGACACCTTTCCAAAGAAAAATTCAATGGGCTAAAAAGCACATGAAGTGATACTTATCATCACTAGCTATTGGAGAAATGCAAATCAAAACTACAATAAAATACCATCTTACCCCCACTAGACTGGCAGTTATTAAAAAAACAAACAAACAGAAAACTACCAGTTTTGAGAGAATGTGATAGAATGGCAACACCTATCTACTGCTGGTGGGAATGTAGATTGGTGCAACCATTGTGGAGGATGGTTTGGTAGTTCCTCAGGAAGTTAACTAAAGGATTGCCAGATGATCCAGCAATCCCACTCCTGGTGCATACCCAGAAGAATCGAAAGCAGGGATGCTAAAAAACATCTGCACACCAGTGTTTGTAGTACATTATTAACTATTACCATAAGTTGGAAGCAACTCAAGTTTTCATAGACAGAAGAATGGATTAGCAAATAGTGGTATATACATACAATGAAATATTATCCAGCTTTAAGAAGGAATAAAGTTTTGACACAGTCACCAACAAGGATGAATCTTGAAGACCTTATGTTGAGTGAAATAAGCCAATCACTAAAGAAAAAATCTTATTTTACCTCACTGATCTGACCTAAGCATATTGAACAGACTCACAAAGATAGTGTCTAAAAGATAGGTTACCAGGAGATAGAAAGATAGTAAAGAATGGTGAGCCAATGCTCAATCTGGAGAGAATCTAAGACAAGGTGGAAAGTGTGGGTTGGCAGTGGATGGAAGTGATGCTGGAGCAGAAATATGAGTGGGGTTGATGGTGCTGGAGTATAAGGGTGAGTAGGGTTGGGTGTATGTGTTGGACTATCCATGGAACTGAGGAGAGGTCTAAAGGAAGAAATAGGTGAACTCTGGGGAGGTGGAGGTTTGTGGTTGAAGATACAATTGTGGGAATGTTCTTTTGGCTAATATGTTAGGAGAGATTCACAAATGCAGGTGTCAGTGGTGGGGGAATGTGTGGAAATGGTGAAACTGGGGCATGCTTCTATGAAATATGAATGTGCTCTTTTCATAGAGTGCTACCTTAGTCTTTCTATTGTTCTCACAGAAAGAACAATAAAATACTAAACTCCCTTCCTGGGGAGTTCTGCTATGTTCTCAATTAAAGAGTCAAGAATCTCTTGAGTACATAGGTAGTGCTTAATAAAAAGAAAACAGACCAATATGTCAAGCCTCAATATAAATGCATGTAATTACGAACCTTATAATTTTAAAATTGAAACTTAGCTTAATAATAGCCATTGATTAACAGCTACCTTAATAAAACATCCTTGTTACTCAAATGTTGCCTCCTCTAAGCCAAACTCAGCAAACAATCTCACATCACCCCCTACATGGGACGTTACTCCCAGGGATGAGACTCTCTGGTACTGTGGGATTAATACCAAGCACCAACCAGCAATGCATTTGGAAAAAGACCTTGACCACAAGGGGCAAATATTAATATTTTGATAAACAGATTAACGATTTTGAAATGAGTCATGTCATTCCTGTGGTTACACTTATGCATGTCTCAGTTCTCATTAACAATCGCTGTGAATAATGCCTCAAATAGGGGTGCTTCTGAGGACTGTAGAGCCATCCTGATACTGTAAACAAGGCACACAATCCCTTGAAATCAGTACCCTGTTTGTGGGCCTTACCTTAATATATGTGAAAACCTATTTCCCCAATGTAACGTAGTTAGACTCTTTTATAATTTCCCTACACTTGATTCTTCTACCCCTTTAATTTTAGTCTATAATTAGCACTATACTCATTAAATATATGTTTCAGAGAAATAAATCTACAGTCTGTTCATGTACTGTTGAGCCCTGAATCTCAGCAGATTTACAGCCAACACCTACTCTCCAGATCATGGGATTCACCCAGGACAACTAACAAAATGATGATGGACAACTCCCATCCCCCAAAACAGATTATCTACAATGGCAAGCACAACAGTTCTCTCCATATGGCTCATAATATCTAAGATCCCTATCAATATGAGGCAGAGCAGGCATCACCATCCTAAAATTCTCAAGGTTGAGGAATAAACAAACATAAGGGTGAATGGAAATGAAGCAGGCTAGTAAGATAGGGAGTCAATAGATGAATCTGGAACCTGGTAAGAAGTCCACATGGACACTGATACCCCCAAGATGACTGCTGGAGGACCCTTCCCAAGGTTATGCCATTGAGAACAATACTTCCTCTTGAAGTCAGGAGAAATCCCGGATATTCCCCAAGGACTTTATCTTTGGGCCTTCATGGGGTTTTCATGGGGAGGTAATCAATCAAAATGGTAAACAGCTGGAATGCCTCCCCTGCCATTAACAAAGGGGTGGAATAATTAATGGCTCAAAAAGCAGGCACAAGGCCTGAACTCTCTCTCTCTCACCTTTGGAGCCTGATTCTGGCTGCCTTCTCCCACCACTTGGTTCACTATGCAAGTAAACCTGGGGATTTATAATCTATAAGGGGAAATTATAGTCTGTAAATCAGCCCTCTTTCTTACTTTTGAGCCCTTTCCTGTTCACCTGGGACACATGGTCTGTTATTTTCTCCCATTTCTCATCCCTCCCTGCTTGAATAAATCACTGGCGTGGCTCACCCAATGTGCTCTTGAAATTCATTTCCACGGCATAGTCAAGAACCTAGATCAAATCTGTTAACGTATTTGGCAAGCCAGCCAGGCAGTTATTGGTGAGTAAAACTATGGCCTACAGCCTGTTTGATGCCTTTCTTTGGTTCTCCATTTTAAACAGGCTCACCTATGAGCCCCCACAGCATGTAATCCCAGTGGGGAAGAGGCTGGATCACAGGAATTCTCTGCGTCTGTGCCACATGCCCAGGCTTGTTAGATCTAACCCCAGTTGGGAGGGCTGGGGCAAAGGACAGGACCTCACTGCATCATGCTTTCAACCCTTTTGGAAACTGTAAGTGCTGCCCTCCTCTTCCCTAAGGAGTGCACAGCAGTAACAGAGAGCCAGAGAGACAGAGGCTTACTAGATCCATGCCTTTGCAGGTCTGCCAGGCAGTGGGCAGGGCCAAAATGGAAGCCATGGGACTTCCCTTCCCCAGGGTAATCAAAGCCCAGGTCTCCCTTGCATAATTAACCCTTACCCATGTTTTACCTTCCAACTTCTTGCTACTGAATCTCTCATTAGAGGTTTGTGTTAAAATGAGCCTCTCTTTGGAATGTCTTAAAAACTGTAAAATGGAAATGCCTTTGCTAGCAAGGAAATGACTGCCTCAGGACCCCAAAGCCTGGTAGCTAGAACAATTTATCTCTAATCACTTAATGGCCTTTAAAAAAAAAAAAAAACTTTACTTTTGCTTCTACGTCTTTTTTTTCTTAAAGATTTATTTCTTTATTTCTTTCTCTCCCCTTCCCCTGCCCCCACCCCAGTTGTCTATTCTCTGTGTCTATTTTGCTGCGTCTGTCTATTTTGCTGCATCTTCTTTGTCCACTTCTGTTGTCAGCGGCACAGGAATCTATTTCTTGTTGTTGCATCATCTTGTTGTGTCAGCTCTCCGTGTGTGCTGTGTCAGCTCTCTGTGTGTGCAGTGCCATTCCTGGGCAGGCTGCACATTCTTTTGTGCTGGGCAGCTCTCCTTACAGGGCACACTCCTTGTGCGTGGGGTTCCCCTATGCAGGGGACACCCCTGCATGGTACGACACTCCTTGCTTGCATCAGCACTGCACATGGGCCAGCTCCACACGAGTCAAGGAGGCCCAGGGTTTGATCCGCAGACCTCCCATGTGGTTGATGGATGCCCTAACCACTGGCCAAGTTTGCCCCCCTTAATGGCCTTTTGATGACTGGTCTAACTAGCAAATTCCTAGACAGTAAAGTTATAAAAATAGGATGGCTTTGAGGACTTTCATAAGAATAGGAAGAAACTTTTTGCCCCTTCTCCAAGGAAGGAGAAATATTCAAGGATGGAGCAACATTTGGCTTGAAATGCATCCAATCTATTAGTCTGTCTTCCAAGTCTAGAACAGCCCTAGGAATGCCTAGTGGCAGGGGCTCTGTGATTCCTGGGGTGGCAGAAATCAGAGAGCAGCCAGATATTTTCTGAGATTTAACTCAGAAAATTCTATTTGAGTAACCATACAGTCAGTCTTGGACCCTGAAATGTCAGAGGTGCTGAGAACCAGAGCAGTAAATTGTGAAGAGCCCCCATTCACTGGGCCCTTCTGTTCAGAGAGCAGCCAAATATCCCCTGAGACTTATTTCAGGCATTCTTATTTGGGGTAACTGCTCAGAACATTTCCTACCAACTCAGCTTGGGTGCATTTATATTATCTGTGGAATCATCAGATATCCCCCAAAACCTAGGTCAGCCATAGGGACACCTGTAGGCCGGCAGGCTCTGAAAATTGAAATTCTCAGGATGCTGGGACAGAGTATCAACTCCAAATTATGTGGAGTGGTGAATGTTTTAGTCAGGCTATGACTCTGTGATGCCAGATTGGTTGACTAAAAAGGTGCTTCTTCATTCTTCCTAGAATAATGTGTGCAGCCTGTAGCATACTGGCAGACTCCCCACTGGGGTGTATTCTTAAGAACTGGACAAGCGTACCCACTGAAGGATTGAAGAAGGAGAAACTGATCTTCTTCTGCAACACTGCATGGCCACATTATAGCCTTGAATGAGGCCAAAAATGGCCTGTAAATATGACCATATTTTGCAGATAGACCTCCTGAGCAAGAAGGATGGAAAGCAGACAGAGGTTCCATATGTTCAATTTTTATGGCTCTATATCAGGATACGAGGTTAAGTGGATCTTGCAAGCTATGCTATGCTTAGGAAGTGAAACCACTCCCTGAGAAAGAGGATAATATCTTAGATGATCCCCTCCTCAGTTCTTCCCCTCCAGCCTCTGATTCTGTGCCTCCTGTGCCCATAGCTAGTCCAGTGGGAGTCACTAGGAGAGGAGCATCTTTCCACCCTAATAAGGGATGCGTGAATGGCCTACACCCAACAAGGGAAGCAGCAAATGGAGAAGCAGGAACAATTAGAGTCCATGTTCCCTTCTCCATGAAAGATTTAACTCAGTGTAAAGAGCAGTTGGGGCAATTTTCAGAGGACCCAGATAAGTTTATTGAGGAATGTCAGAAGTTAACCCTAAATTTTGAGCTGACATGGAGAGATATGCATGTTATCCTCATCTTGTGCTGCATCCCTGAAGAAAAACACTGCATTTGGGAAGTGGCTCAGGGGCATGGCAAGAAGATGGCATAGCCCCAGCAATATGCTGTAGGGGGTCGTGGCAGTTCCAGAGGCTGGTCCTAACTGGAACTACAAGAGAGGCCAAGCAGACATAAGGAAGAGAGACCATTTTGATAGCATGTCTACTAGAGGGAATGAAAAAATGCATCATCAAGTCTGTTAATTATAATAAGCTGGAAATAACCAAGAGGGAAAAGGAAAATCCTGTACTGTTTCAAGGGAGACTAGTAGAAGCTATGAAAAAGTATACTCAAGTTAATCCAGACTCACTGGAATGACAGATCACATTAAAACAGGTATTCTACTATAGAATTATTGTGACTCTAGCAATGGAAGAAATTGTATCACTAATGTGGAGACAGTGGCCTTGGGAGTTGCTGAGCGAGGGTAGAGAGAGGGAGGAAGAGGTGTGATGTGGGGACATTTTTGGGACTTGGAGTTGTCCTGAATGATATTGCAGGGCAGATGCTGGACATTATATATATATCCTGCCATAACCCACTGAATGGACTGGGGGAGAGTGTACACTACAATGTAAACTATAATACATATGGTGTAGCAGTGCTCCAAAAAGTATTCACCAAATGCAATGAATGTGCCACACTGATGAAAGAGGTTGTTAATGTGGGAGAAGTGGGGTGGGGTGGAGTGTGGGGTATATGGGAACCTCTTATATTTTTAATGTAACATTTTTTTTGTGATCTATGTATCTTTTTAAAAAAGAATTAAATAAAAATTTAAAAATTAAAAAAAAAAACATTTAATTGGCCAGGCAGCTCCAGATACTAAAAGGAAACTCCAAAAGCTAGTTCTAGGTGCTCAAACCTAAATGAATTATCTTTTAAAAGTAGCTTTTTCCATTATAAGATAGATTCAATGACCTTATCTTTAAGAGCTTTTACATTTCTAATTTCATGTTATTATAGAATTTCCAATAACTTTGCAAACAATTTTATTCTTCTATTACACTTAAATCATCCTGTTCTCTAATAAAGTATGAAGAGAAAGCATGGAGGTAAGTGCTAATCCTGGTAAATTTTTGTTAAAGTAAATACAATTTGGTTGACCAAGCATACACATCTAGAACTCCCATTCTTTGTCTTGCAGTCCTGTATTTATGTTGGTATAATGGGACACTTAAAGGTGTCAAGAAGAAAAAATAAATGTTTTGGTCATGAAAAAAATTAATAAATAAAAGTAACTTTTTTCTGTCTTCAACAACTGTGACCAGACCTTTGAGGAGTCAAGGGCAAAGAGGGACAGGCAGAAAGCTCAGCTACTTGCAGTTGCCACAAATGGCAGCCAGACATCTCAGGGTCACCCCAGCTCAGGCTCCAGACTCTCAAATTCCTGCTTCAACTGTGGAGAGCTTAACCACTGGAAGGAAAACTGCCCTAAACCACATAAGGAGCCCTCCAGTCCCTGTCCCACGTGTGAGAAAGCAGGCCATTGGCTCAGGAGTGTGCCAAATCCCAAAGGGGAGGTGAGGCACAGCCCAGGGCCATAGTGGCAACAGCCCTTATGGAGGACTGAGGGAGCCTGGGACAAAGAGTGTCTCCTTGGATGACTCCTTGGAACATCGAACTAGAGGAGCCAAAGTGACCTTTGACATGGCAGATAAAGAAATTTTTTTTTTTATTGATACAGGAGCCACCTATTCCATTCTGACCTGTCACTCCAAGTCTCCCTCCCCTAGAAGCTGTTCGGTGGTAGGTTCTGATGGTAAAACTAAAATTAGATCTTTTCCTGAGCCTCTTCTCTGCCAAATAGGAGACCTAATCATAAGCCATCAATTTTTACTTGTCCTTGAATATCCCACCTCCTTATTGGGGCCAGATTTACTTTGAACTCTAGGGGCATGCATCCAACTAGTAGGGATAAATAGAACCTTTAAGGTGCATGTAGCTCAGTACTCAAAGGAAGAATGTGGAACTCTGTGTTTAGCCATGGTTCTGGATAAAGAGTCAGGTGTCTCATCAGCAGCTTTTCCTCAGGAAATCAATACTGAAGTAAATTCTATTGTCTGGGAAACCAGGATACCCAGAAGGGCCCCCCAGATTCCCCCAGTTTCCATTTCTTATAATAATAACCAGCCATACTCTCATAGAAAGCAGTACCCCCTCAAGGAGGAGGCTGTTAAAGATCTCCAGCCCATGGTTAAAATATTCTTGGAGGATGGCCCCAATTCCCTGCCAACCTCCTTGCAACATGCTGATTCTTCCTGTGAAAAAGACTAACAGTACCTACAGGCGGGTTCAAGACTTAAGAGCAGTCGATAGCTTTGAATACCAATTCATCTGGTTGTCCCTAATCCTTATACTCTGCTAAATAATGTTCCAGAAACTGCAGCTCGCTTTACCATTCTAGACTTAAAGGGTGCCTTTTTCTGCATTCCTCTCCACCTGAACTCCAATTTGCATTTTTGCCTTTGAATATCAGGACTCCCAACTCTAGACCTCCAGTCCAGCTTATGTGGACTGTGTTGCCTCAAGGGTTTTGAGACAGCCCCCATACTTTTGGGAATGCCTTAGCTCAAGGACTAGCTGATCTTCACTTGCTGCAGAGTGCCCTTTTACTTTATGTGTATGATCTGTTGCTTTACAGTCCAATGAAGGAAGTTTCCAATGCCAACACCATTTTAGTGCTTAATTTCTTAGCTGATAGAGGCTATAAGGTGTCAGCATCCAAGGTACAAATCTCTCAGCAGAAAGTGTTCTATTTAGGTTTCCTTCTTACCCCAGAGGAAAGGGTTCTCTCCCCAGAAAGAGTTAAAGCTATCACTAGAATTCCTGTACCTCAAACAAAGAAGCAGCTGAGGACTTTCCTAGGAATGGCTGGTTACTGTAGACTGTGGATACCAAAGTTTGGGGAAATAATCCAGCCACTGTCCAGTGCTATTACAGGGGTTGAAAGCCAACACTTAGAAAGGGAAACAAGCCAGGAAGCTGCTTTCCATGCCCTAAAATGGGCCTTAATTAGCCCTCCAGCCTTAGGAATCCCTAACCTAAGCAATTCTTTCTTTCTATACAAAACCAAGAAGGTGGTGGCTCTTGGAGTGTTAGTCCAGAAACTGGGTGAAATTTCTTGACCAGTAGCTTATTTCTCCAAACCATTGGACAGTACAGCACAGGAATGGCCACCTTGCCTGAGAGTAGTGGGGGCAATAGCCATTTTAATTGAGATAGCCACCAAATTCACTTGGAGGCAACCTCTCACAGTCTTCACCCCACACCAAATGAAGGACATGCTTGAGACCAGGGGCCACCAGTGGCTTACAGGGAGCCAGTTAATTAAATACCAGACTCAATGACTAGAGACACCTGCAGATATGGTTGTGTCAGACTCTCAACCCAACTACCCTACTACTAGTAGAGGATCCAAGGTCAGATCCTGAGGAACCCCTTCTCCACTCCTGCTTTGAGACTCAAGCAAAACTACTCATGCTGACCATATTTAAAAGATGAGCCTCTTGAGAAACCAGACATTGAGTGCTTCACCAATGGAAGGAGTTCTATTAAAGAAAGAATTAGAAGGGCAGGTTATGCAGTGATTTCTCTATTTGAAACCATAGAGGCCCAAGCTCTTTCCCCTGGAACTTCAGCCCAGAAGGCAAAGCTGATTGCCCTTACCTGAAGTTTAAAGCTAGAAGCTGGGAAATGGGCTAATTACACAGACTCTATGTATGCTTTCCTTGTCCTCCATGCTCACTCTGCTGTGTGGCGAGAATGAGGCTTGCTTACTAACAGTGCGCCACCTATTAAGCACAGACAAGAAATCCTAGACTTATTGGAAGCCCATACTCTTACCTCAAGAAATAGCACTTATGCATTGTCCTGGGCATCAGAAGACAGATACTGCTAGCAAAGGGAAATGCTTGAGCTGATGCAGCTGCTAAAGCAGCAGCACAAATCCAGGTTTCCCTCCCACCCCTTATTCCAGCACCTGTACCAGTACTGGAAGTTCCACAGTATACCCAGGATGAACAAACCAGGGCAGCTAGCCTGGGGTTCACTCTGGAAGCTGATGGGTGGCTTGTCAAGAACTCTCCAGTCTACCTGCCAGGAGCAGTGCAGTGGAAAGTCCTTCATGGATTTCAGCAAGCCACTCATCTTGGGAGGGATGCCCTAACCAGCTTAGCCAAGTAGGTTTTGAAGGACAGAGCCTGGTGAAGATGGTCAAAGAAATTACCAGGAGTTGCCCCCTGGGTGCAGTTAATAACTCAGACAACAGGTGGTCTAACTATCCTCCCCCCTTAAACTCCCCTATCCAGATGCAGAGATCATACCCTGGGGAGGACTGGCAGATTGACTTCACCCTTATGTCATCTTGCCAGGGCTATAAGTATCTCTTAGTACTGATAGGCACTTTAACTGGGTGGGTGGAAGCACTTCCCACCAGAACGGAAACAGCAAATGAGGGGACTAAAGCTCTCATAAAGTAAATAGTTCCAACGTTTGGGTGGCCTCAGTCCCTCCAAAGTGATAATGGGCTAGCCTTTACTAGTAAAATAACCCAAAGTCTATCAGCTTCCCTCAGAATTAAATATCATCTCCATAGTTCCTGGAAGTCCCAATCCTCAGGGAAGGCAGAGAGAGTTAACTGCACCTTAAAGCAAAATCTACCTAAACTCTGCCAGGAAACTGCATCACCTTGTGTCACCAGTATACTCATGGACTTACTAAGGCTATGTTTAGCTCCAAAGGACCTGCTTCAGCTTAGCCCCTTTGAGATGGTTTATGCAGACTTTCCTTACCTAGGACCTAGTACTAGATCCAGAAATTCAAGAGCTCACAAAATATTTTATCAAACTAGGAAAAACTCAATGAGTTAAACAGGAGCTTGGAAACAAAACTCTTCCTAGCCCCAACCATGATTTATGTTTACCTAAAGTTAAACCTGGAGACCAGGTTCTGGTCAAAACCTGGTAAGAAAACAGGCCTCACTCTCACATGAAGCCTAAATGGAAAGGACCTTACCTTGTGGTTTTAATCACTCCCACAGCTGTTAAAGTTAAACGAATTGCCAGCTGGGTGCATTTATCCTGAGTGAAACCAGCTGTCCAGGGAATTACTGACTCACCAGAAGCACCTGACGGCTAGTATGAGTACCAGCGATTGGACAGCCTGAAATACCTCTTTAAGAACCAAAGCTAAGTATCGCCTGGGTCTCTAATCCATTACCCTTTAAAAACAAACAAACAAACAAACAACAAAAATAAACTTGTCTGTTTTCACTTGAAAAAGGCAATGTCTCTTCCCTTCCCCTTCTTGGCTGTGTCATACATAAACACCACCATCGAAATTTGGGATTGGCAATCCATACCAAACCCCACCTCTATTTCAGTCACTCTCTAGAGCTAACTAACAGCATAAATGAAACCAGCCATGCCTTAGAAGTTCTAAAACAGCAGGGAGACTCTCTTGCTGCTGTGATGATGCAAAATCACTGGGCACTTGACATGCTAACTACAGCACAGGGAAGAGGATGTCCTTTCCTTAAGGAAGAATGCCTTCTCTATGTACATTACTCTGAAAAAGTCCTAAACAGTATTCAAAACCTGCAAAAGGAAACCCACCAAAGTCAAGGAGATGCAGCCTATATAGGGTTCAGTATCCTCTTAGTGGGACCATTTATTTTCAAAATTCTAATCAAGTCTATTTCTTCCAGAATCAACACCTCATTAGTCATAAGGGGACTTTATCCAAATTCACCTAGGATGCCAGAATCATCTTCCTGTGACTGAAACAGAGCAGCCAGAAATTTACTTGTCAGGTAGGGCCTACTGCCCCTAACCAGCAGAAAGTAGCTAAAGAAGAAAGATCATCTCCCTTCTGCAGCCCTTTAAGAATAAAGGTATAAACTCTCTGAGGGGAGAATGAAGCAGGCTAGTAAGGTAAGGAATCAATTGACAGATCTGGAGCCTGGCAAGAAGTCCACATGGATATCGATACCCCAATGATGCTACTGGAAGACCCTCCCCAAGGTTCTACCATTGAGAACAAGACTTCCTCCAGAAGACAGGAGAAGCCCCAGATATTCTCCAAGATCTTAATCATTGGGCCTTCATGGGGATTGATAGGAGGGTAATCATTCAAAATGGTAAACAGCTGGAACTCCTCCCCTGTCATTAGTAAAGGGGTGTAATAATTAATGGTTCAAAAAGCAAGTGCAAGGCCTGAAGTCCCTTTCTCTCACCTTTGGACCCCAATTCTGGCTGCCTTCTTCCCCGCTTGGATCACTATGCAAGTAAACCTGGGGATTTATAATCTGTAAGTGGAAACTGTAGTCTGTAAATCAGCCTCTTATCACTTTTCAGCGCCTTCCTCCTCATCTGGGACCCATGGTCTGTTATTTTCTCCCATTTCTCGTCCATCCTTGCCTGAATAAATCACTGACCTGACTCACCCAATGTGCTCTTGAAATTCATTTCTGCAGCATATTCAAGGACCGAGGCAAAATCTGGTAACAGAAACATGCACATAGTAAACTTATTAATATTATAGTAGGGGAAGATCATGAAATATTGTTATAAAGATAGAGGTTACCAGAAGTTCTGAGAGGAAGGGGAGGGAATAATAGGTGGAGCACAGGGCAATTTTAGCGACATGTAATTAAGTGTTAACCACAATGTAAACTGTAGACCTTGGTTAGTAGCAATGTTTCAATATTTACCCATTAATTGTAACAAGTGTACCCCACAATTAAAAGATGTTATTACTTGGGGAAGATGTGGAAGATGGAGTGGTAAGGTTTATGAGAATGCTTCATACTTTCAATGTAAGTTTCTGTAATCTAAAACCTTTTTAAAAATAAAGTTTATTATATTAAAAAAAGAAATAGTTTGAAATTGAAATGGATAGAGTCCTCAAGCCAGCCAATTATCATGATTTAAGGAAAATAAAGAAGCCTGACTCAACGAATCCTCCTTGACCTCCCTGAAGCATTTGACACTGCTATAGTAAAGTTATTCAACCTGTGCTTTCTAGTTTCTTTCCTGTAAATCCCCTAGGGTTGTTTCAAAAATTAAATGACAATTTATGTGAAACACTTAGCTTAGTTTTTGAAACATAATTACTTAAGCTACGCTAATTGTTATTGTTTTTTAAAAAAATTATTCAGGAGGCAACTGTCTTGAAACCTGGCTATCCTATTTAGTCATGTGGCACTGTATGAGCCCTTAAACTATTTTACCCTTGGTTTCCTCATTTTAAAAAATAAGTACAATTAGCTTATCCAGGAGAGTTATGATAATTAAATTTTCTATCCCATGTAATAGATATTCTATGCCCAGGAAACTGCCTGCAAAATGGTTGGTGCTCAATAAATGTTAGCTTTCTACACTCCATTACCTTATGCATATTATATTCCAGAGTACCTACTTCACAGTATAGGCTTATTGGATGGCTAACAGGGAAAAAATCATTGAATCTATTTGATGATCATGATTCAACAGATTTGGATTTAATAAATTCAGTGGTTGACCAGACAAAAGTTACCAAAACAGTTCTCTGACTCCAATCACTTTATTCCAAACCCAGAGTTTTTTACATTATAATCCAGAGAGTTAAATGAGAAGACTGATAAAATATATTTTAACACAAAAATAAGACTAGCAAAGAAACAACATGAATTATTTTCATTCAATGCTACTGAGGGAAATATTAAGAAGGGTGCTTACACTTTTTCTTTCAACCACTAAGGAAAAGTATAACATTATATATATTACAAGAAGGAAAGCCAAAAAAATGTAATGTAGGACTGTATAGCATAGTAAAAGCTCATGTGGAATATGAATATGGGTAATATGGCATATGTAACTGCTTTTCTTTGAAACTGAACAATTGTATGTTAATGTTACAAGATGTTAATATCAAGCAAAAAAACCCATTATTCTAAGTGAGATAAACCAGACACAATGTACTGCATATTGTATGACTCCAGTTATATAAAATATAAATCAATTTATGAACATAAAAATAATTCTTGTCTCAATGTGTTTAGCAAATCAAATAGGTCAGATGTATCAGAGAAAATTATTTTAAATATGTAGGTTGTATATATGTAACTGGAATAAAAAATTATAGGAAACTCACATACTCCCTAGAAGCCTGCCCCAGGTGCACATTGTACCACATGCCCCCCACATCCAACACCCTAAACCAGGAAACCACCCCTGCCATATTTGCCAAAAGAACCAATAGTTACTACCAGAGTTGATAGGTTTATCTACACGAGAGTTAAATCTTTGAACTTTCCATGTACCGGTTGGTCCCTGAATCTCAATAGACTTGCAATACCTACTTTCCAGTTCATTGGATGCACCCAGGAAAACTAACAAGGAGATGATGATGGAAAATGACCATCCCAAGGAACAGAGAGAGTCTGTAACTGCAATCAAGACAGTCCCATCCATCTGACCAATGGGACCTAAGCTCCCTCTCAATTAGAGGCAGAATAGGCATCATCATCCCAGAATCCTCTGGATTGTGGCAAGATTGATGGACTAGAGTATTCATACTATTATTCTACTAAGGACTTATTGTTATTCTAGCAATGGAAGAACTTTTATCATTGATGTGGAGGCAGTGGTCACTGGAGGTTCTGAGTGGAGGTAGAAGGAAAAATAGGTGTAATATGGGGGCATTTTTGGGCATTGTAATGATCCTGAATGACATTACAATGACAGATACAGACCATTATACATCTTGTCATAACTTACAAATTTGTACATGAGAGAGTTTAAACTATAATGTAAACTTTAATCTGCTCATAGTGGCAGTGTTCCAGTATGTGTTCATCAATTATAACAAATGTACCGCACTAATGAAAGATATTGTTAATATGGAAAAGTGTGGGAGCAGTAGGGAGTGGGGAATATTGAGAATCCCCTACATTATTTATGTATGATTTATTTAATGTATGTATCTTTAAAAAAAACTTTAAAAGTATATTTTTAAAAAATTCATAATACCGTGCAACAGAAACAGTGATCCTTACTGTAAATTATAGACCTTGATTAATGGTATGATTATAAAAATATTATTTTATGAATCATAATAAATGTACCAGACTAATGCAAGGTGTTAATAACAGAATGGTAACTCCTTCACTCTTGCTGGAAATGTAGAATGTGACAGCCTCTGTGGGAGAGAGTTTGTGGTTCTTCAGGATGCTAAATATAGAAATGCTCTATGATCAAGCAATCACACTAGGAATATATTCAGAAGAACAGAAAGCAGGGACAAGAACTGACATTTGCACCCAAATGGTCATAGTGGCAGTATACACAATTGCTAAATGATTAAAACAATCCAAGTGTCCATTGATCAATGGATTTATAAACAAAATGTGGTATATACATACAATGTAATACTATGCACTTGTAAGATGAAATGAAATTGGGACACATATGTCAACATAGATGAACCTTGAGGACATTATGTTCAGTGAAATAAGCCAGACACAAAAGGACAAATATTGTATGATCTTACTAATATGAATAAAATGTTAAGAACAAATTCATGGAGTTAAACTGTAGAGTGAATATTACTAAGAGAATGAGGTTTTAGAAGGGGGAGCTGATAATATTTGTAGAATTTTTAATAAGTTTTTTTTAAATGCATGGAAATGGATAAAGTTGATAGTAACACATTATAGTGAGTATAACTAACACTGCTGATTTATAAATGTGATTATAGCTGAAAGGGGTAGTCTATATATGTAACTGTCAATTGAAAGGAAGCTAGAGAACAATCTATGGATGTATAACATAGTGAACTTGGAGGCAGATGAGGATTGTGATTAATATTACAAACACAAGAATGCTTTATGAACTAGAGTAAATGTACATCATGACAACAAGTTGTTAAGAATATGGAAATACATGAGAAATACAATTGCTATAAGTTACAGACTTCAATTAACAGTCATTATATTCTTGTATCATTGGCAAAGAAGGTACTAAGTCAATACTAAGGGTAAACAGTAAGGGTATGTAGAGGGGTATGGGATTTTTCTACTGGGGTAAGGAAAACATTCTAAAATCAACTGAGGCAATGGCAGCATAACTCTGATGAACCTGAGAACCACTGATGGTACACTTTGGATGGCTTGTACAAGGCATGAGACTATAACACATTGAATCACGTGGTGGATGATGGACTGTGATTAACAGAATTATACAAATGTCCAATACAAATACCTGGGGTAAATAATAAGAAGATGTATGTAAAATTATACTAAAAGAAAACCATAGACTATAGTTAATAGTAATAGTTTGATATTCTTTCATAATTTGTAGTAAATGTTCAACAACAATGCAAATTATTGGTGGCAGGTGATGTATGATAATGTAGATTACAGGGAAGCAGACTTGGCCCAATGGATAGGGCATCCACCTACCACATGGGAGAGCAGACAACTAGAGGGGGAAGGGGAGAGAAATAAATAAAAAAATAAATCTTTAAAAAAAAGAAAATGTAGATTATGTATGATTGTTCTGTAAAGTCACAGCTTCTCTGAAAATAAAAAGGAAAAATTAATAGGCTTTTATATGGAAACTATTTTATGCATGATTTTTCTGTAAATTTACATCTACTTTAATTTTTAAACATGTAAGATAGTCTATAGCTGCACTGTCCTATATAGTAATCACTAGCCACAACTGGCTATTTAAATGCAAATTTAATTAAAAATCCCATTCTTTAGTCACAGTAGCCAGATTTCAAGTGCACAGTACCCACATGTGCCCAGTGGCTAACATAATGGATGGAACAGATTTATAGAACTTTTCCACCATCACTGATATATCTATGTGAAATCACTGAGCTCAACTTAATCAATGTAATAGGTATAGAAAAATCATAAGGTCAGAGAGCATTTACTGAAAATTTTGAAGAAACTCAATGGTGAAATTGTGGAACAGATGATCAGAAACTATTACATTATTTTTTTTTTGAGGTGGGGAATGAGGTTATTTATTTTTTAAATTTGATTTAATTTTTAATTATCTTATTTTTTTAAAAAGTTAATAGATCACACAAAATGTTACATTGAAAAACATAAGAGTGGCAAGATGGGGTCTGAGTGAGTACATCCTCATCACCTCTCCTGCAAAGGTCCAGCTGAGTGGGGACAGAATCTTGCCAGAGCAGGCCATTTCAGGAACCTAAAAAGCAGGAGATGTCTGGACTTCAATTTGGAGAGACTGTGACAAAAGTAGTGCTTGTTCGAGGTAAAATTGTGGGTTTCTAACACTGAAGTCAGAAGCTGTGAGAAGGCAAAATTTTTCCCCCATAGAACTGAGGGCTGCACTGTTTACTGAAAACTGCTGGTTGCATGGCAGCATTCCTGAGCCATGTGTTCCCCAAATATGCAATCCCCAAGCCCATGTTCCCTGAAACCCATAACCCACATTCCACAGGCCCATGTACCCCAAGTCTGCATTATCCCAGGCCTCCACTTCCCAAAACTAGCACTCCCCAAAATCTGACATTCCCCTAACCCTCCAGTCTTAGACTAGTTCTGGGAGTGGGAGAGTTTTGGTGGGATGGGCAGGGGGCCTAAGGAGTGCAGGTTCAATTTTCTGTTCCACCACTTTTTTTATTTTTTGAGCTTGGAGGAGCATACCTGCTGGCTTGTGGAGAGCATAGGAAGAGAGGAGAGGCAAATCTGCTGAGAGAGCACAATTGACTTAAATGCCCTGGGATAGGAAATTTGGTCTGGATGAAGTGGAGTCAGAAAATTAACTAGCCCCCCTATAGCACACCTAAGGGAGAGGGACAGTAGGACCTGCTTTGCAGACTTCCAATAGGATATTTAGGGTTCCTGGCAAGGTAGGGATGCTCTCTCTCAAAAAATGAAGAGTCATTATTTTCTGTGGCAATTTGGTTCACCAGGGCCCTTTTTTGAATCTCCTATGGGACCACTCACACAGCCTTCCTGCTGCTCTGGGAGAGACAGAAGTGAGGAAGGGAGAAAGGGGAAGGCCAGACTCCTAAGCATTTTATTTAATTGCAAAGAGGATTCCTTGCTTGAAGCCTTGTCTGATCTTTTTTTGTTGGTGTGTTTTCTTGTTTTTCTTTCCTCTTTATCCCCCATGGCCTTTTTTTCTTTTACTTATTTGCTTCCCACCCCCTTTATCCTTCTTTTGTTTTTTTATGTTAGGAGCTGCAGGCAGGATTTCCTTGCATTTCCTCATCCTTGATTTCCTCTTTACTGTGTGTACTGATTTTGGCTACCAATGATATCTCCTTTCCTTTACATCATTTTATGCTCCTTCATTTATTGTTTCTCTTACAGTCCACCTCTCTTTGCTTAGCCCCCAACTATTCTGACTTTTTATTTCTAATTCCTCTATTCTGTTTTCTATATTTTATTCACTCTTTATGTTATTGTCCTTTTTTTCTTTTTCCTTCTGTCCTGACCACAGTGGCCCTTTAATTCATACTATATTCCTCCCCATATTCAGTTTACTATTTTATTATAGGTACTCCACTTTTCTTACTGTTATAATGCTACACAGCTTACATGAGTTTAATATCCATTCTACTAGATCTCACATGGCTCTTCAGCTAACATTTACTGTCAGTACTACTATTATACATTTTCTTTTCTTACTTCTTTTGCTTTCTCTGCCATGGTATATTCCATCAAGGGACCTTAGCCAAAAACAAGGAAAAGAATAAGAAGAAAAAAGTAACCAAAAGAAGACTTAACATACACACAAAAACAACAACTAATTAAACCCTAGACTAGATGAAGAAGCTAATCAACTGAATAAACCCATCAAGATAAAATGATGAACAGACAGCAACACAAACCTATGAGCAATACCAATAATCAAGAAAACATGGCCTAATCCAAGGGACAAACTAAAAACCAGGAAGAGTGGAACATTGAACAACTAAGCAAAGCTCTCAAAACATATATCATGGACCAAGTTAATGAAGTGAAGGACAAGATTAAGGATATTAAGAATATATTTGTAGAGCATACAGAAGAAATTGTAATCATATACAAAAAGATAACAGATAAGATGGTGATGAATCAGCACAATTCAAGAAATCAAAAATACACTCTAAGCAAATAATAACAGATTTGAAGAGGCAGAGGAAAGAATTAGTGATATGGAAGACAGTATATCTGAAATCAAACAGACACTAGAATTGATCAATAAAAAGATAGAAAAAATCCAGCCGGAACTTAGGGATCTGAATGACAATGCAAAACACACAAACATATGCATTATATGCATCACAGAAGGAGAAGAGAAGGGACAGGAAAAAGAAGAGGTGTTGGAGGAAATAATGGCTGAAAACATCACAACCTTATTGAGGGAGATAGATGTACATGTCCAGGAAGCAGAACACACCCCAAACAGCATAAATCCCAACAGGCTAACTCCATGACATATACTTGTCAAGTTATCCAATGCTCAAGATAAAGAGAAAATACTAAAAGCAGCAGGAGAAAAGAGGACATTATATACTAAGGAGGCTTCATAAGATTAAGTGCTGATTTCTCATTTGAAACCATGGAGGAAAGAAGGCAATGGTATGACATTGTCAAGGTACTAAAAGAAAAAAAAAAGTCCGACCAAGAATACTCTATTTAGCAAACCTACCATTAAAAAGTGATGGAGAGTTCAAAATATTCAAAGGTAAATAGAAATTAAGAGAATATGCCAATAAGAAACCTGCCCTTAAAGAAACACTAAAGGAAGTTCTGCAGGAGGAAAGAGAAAACAGGAGAGACAGAGATGGAGGAGAATGTAAGAACAACTAAAAAGAAAAAAAAAGAGAAAAAAATGAAACAAAATATGACAAACACAAATCCAAAGAAAATATGTCTAATATAATTAATTCCTTGAAAGTAGTAACACTGAATGTCAATGGATTAAACTCACCTGTTAAGAAACTCAGGTTGGCAGATTAGATAAGGAAATATGACCTATCTATATGCTGTCTACACAAAACACATTGTAGACCCAGGGATTCAAGGAGAAGGAAAGTGAATTGCTTAAAAATAATTTATAGGCAAACAATAACCAAAAAAGGCAGGAGTAGCTATATTAATATCAGACAAAATAGACTTTAAATGTAAAACAATTGTGTGAGACAGAGGGAAACTACAGTGAAAAGGATAATCTTTCAGGAAGAAAGAACTATCACAAACATTTATGCTCCTAACAAGGGCACCTGCACATACGGGAGGCAAACACTGGTAAAATTAAGTGAAGGAATCGATGCCTCTACAGTTATACTGGGGGACTTTAATACACCACTATCACAACTGGATAGAATATCTCAAAAGAGAATCAATAAAGATGCAAAGACTTTGAAAAATATATTAGAGGATCTGGACTTAAGAGACATAAACAGATCATTACACCCAATTAGGGCAGAATATACATTCTTCTCAAGTGAACATGTATCATTCTCCAAGATATACCACATTCTAGGCCACAAAGAAAATCTCAATGAATTAAAAAAAGATTGAAATCATGGGAAATAATTACTCTGACCACAGTGAAATGAAGCTGGAAATCTGCAAGGGCCAGAGATCCAGATTTGGCACCAAGATATGGAAGTTAAACAAAACACAATTAGAAAACATTGGGTCAAGGATGAAAATCTCAAAAAAAATCAATAACTACCTTGCAAGTAATGAAAATGATAACACAATATATCAAAATTTATGGGATGCAGCAAAAGCTGTATTGAAAGGGAAATTCATAACCATAAATTCATGCATGAAAAAATAAGAAAGAGCTAAAATTGAAGAACTACCAGCACACTTGGAGGAATAATTAAAAAAACAACCAGCTAACCCCAATTGAAGAAGAAAGAAAGAAATTACAAAGCTCAGAGCAGAACTAAATGAAATAGAAAATAAGAAAGTTCTCAAAAAATAAAAAAACAAGATCTGGTTTTTTGAGAGTAATAAAATTGACAAACCCTTAGATAGGTTAACAAGGAAAAAAAGACAGAAGACGCAAATATACAAAATAAGAAACAAGAAGGTGGATCTCAACACTGACCCCACAAATTAAAAGCTATCATAAGAGGATACTTTGAAAAACTATATTTCAAGGAGAAGGACAATTTGGAGGAAACGGACATGTTCCTAAAAACACATAAGCAATCTACATTGATGAAAGAAGAAACTGACAATTTTAACAAACCAATCACAAGTAAAGAGATAGAATCAGTCATTAAAAACCTCCAAAGAAGAAGAGCACTGGGCCAGGTAGCTTCACAGATGAATTGTGTCAAACATTCCGGAAAGAACTAATACCAATCTTGCTTAAACTCTTCAAAAAAATAGAAATAGAAGGAACATTGCCTAACTCATTCTATGATGCCAACATCACCCTAATACCAAAGCCAAATAAAGACATCACAAGAAAGGAAAATTACAGACCAATCTCTTTAATGAATCTAGATGCAAAAAATCTCAACAAAATACTTGCTAATCATATTCAACAACACATTAAATGAATTATACAACATGACCATGTGAATATCATTCCTGGTATACAAGGATGGTTCAACATAAGAAAATCAATTAATGTAATACACCACATAAACAGATTGAAAGGAAAAAATCACATGATCATATCTATAGATGCAGAAAAAGCATTTGACAACATACAACACACTTTCTTGATAAAAACACTGCAAAAGATTGGAATAGATGGAAACTTTCTGAACATGATAAAGGGTATAAATGAAAAAACTCACAGATAAAATCATTTAAAATGGTGAAATCCTAAAGTCTTTCCCTGTAAGATCAGGAACAAGACAACTATGCCCACTATCACCCCTTCTATTTATTGTTGTGTTAGAAGTACTTGCTCAAGCACTGAGGAAAGAACCAGACATAAACCACATCCAAATTGGAAAGGAAAATGTCAAAATTCCGCTATTTGCAGATGACATGATCCTATACATAGAAACCTCTGGGAAGTCTACAACAAAGCTTCTAGAACTTATTTATGAGTTCAGTAAAGTCACAGGGTATAAGATCAGTGCACTAAAATAATGAGCATTTCTCTACACCAATAATGATCTATCTGAGGAGAAAATCTAGAAACAAATAACATTTACCACAGTAAATTTAAAAAAAAAAACAAATACCTAGGGATAAATTTAACTAAAGATGTAAAAGACTTACACAGAAAACTGCACAACACTGTTCTAGGTAATCAAAGAAGATGTAAATAAATGGAAGATTATTCCCTGTTCATTGATAAAAAGACTAAACATTGTTGAGATGTCTATCCTGCCAAAACTGATCTAGAGATTCATTGCAATCCCAACAAAAATCAACACATAATTTTAGTGAACTAGAAAAACTAACTATGAATTTTATTTGGAAAGGAAAGAGGCCCTGAATAGCCAAAGACATATTGAGATGAAAATTGAAATTGGAGGAATCACACTACCTGTCTTGTTCTGCTGGGGAACTATTGTGATTAGTAAGGGAAGAAACTGTAGTAGTAATGTGGATAGGGTGGCCACAGAGGCTGCTGATGGTCAGGAGAGGGAAGAAGAGATATGGTTTGGGGGCATTTTCAGGATTTGGAGTTGTCCTAGGTGGTGCTGCAGGGGTGGACACTTGACATTGTGTGTCCTGTCGTGGCCCACTAGTTGGACAGGGAGAGTGTGTGGACCACAATGTGGATCACTGTCCATGTGCTGCAGCAGTTCTCCAGAATGTATTCACCAGGTACAGTGGATGTGCCACAATGATGGAAGAGTTTGTTGATGTGGGAGGGGTGTCATGGGTGGGGTGGGGGTATATCGGGACCTCATATTTTTTGAATGTAACATTTAAAAGAAAATAAAGAAGAAGAAAAAAGGAAAAAAAAGCATACTACGAAGCTATAGTAGTGAAAAAACCATGGTATTGGCACAAGGATAGACACACTGACCAAAGGAACTAGATTGAGAGTTCTGATATAGATCCTCATATATACAGTCATCTGATATTCGACAAGGCCACCAAACTCTCTCAACTGGGACTGAATGTCCTCTTCAACAAATGGTGCCTGGAGAACTGGATATCCATATGCAAAAGAATGAAAGAGGATTGCCACCTAACCCATTATATAAAAATCAATGCAAGATGGATCAAAGACCTAAATATAAGAGCCAATACCATAAGGACTTTGGAAAACAATGTCCAGAAAAGTCTACAGGACCTTGTAATAGGAAACACCTTCATGAACTTCATACTGAATGCACGGGCAGCAAAAGAACAAATAGATAAATGGAAATTTCTCAAAATTAACCTTTCACACCTCAAAGGAGTTTGTCAAGAATGTGAAAAGAGAGCCTACCTGATGGGAGAAAATATTTGATAACCATATATCTGATAGGCGACATATCCTGCATACATAAAGAACTCCTATATCTCGAAAATTAAGAGACAAACAATCCATTTGAAAAATGGGCAAAAGACTTGAACAGACACTTCTCCAAAGAAGAAATACAAATGGCTAAAAGGTCCATGAAAAAATGCTCCAAATCTCTAGCTATTAGGGAAATGCAAATCAAAACTACAATGAGATACCATTTTACTCCCATAAGATTGGCAGCTATGAAAAAAACAGAAGACTACAAATGCTGGAGAGGATGTGGAAGAATGGAAACACTCATCCACTGCTGGTGCGAATGCAGAAGGATCCAATCATTCTGGAAGACAGTTTGGTGGTTTCTCAAAAAACTAGGTATAGATTTTCCGTATGATCCAGCAATTCCACTGCTGGGTACATACCCAGTAGAACTGAAAACAAGGACACAAAGCGATATATGCACACCAATGTTCATAGCAGCATTGTTCACTATTGCCAAAAGTTGGAATCAACCCAAAAGCACATCAACAGATGAATGGATAAATAAAATGTGGTATATACCTACAATGGAATACTACTCAGCTATGAGAAAGAATACAGTACAAACACATGTGATAAAATGGATGAACCTTGAGGATCTTATGTTGAGTGAAGCAAGACAAGCATTGAAGGACAAATAATACATGACCTCTCTGATATGATATGAATGGATAAACAAAATGTGGTAACCTCTTATGTTTTAATGTAACATTTTGTGTAATCGATTAACTTTTAAAAAAGATAATTGAAAAATAAAATAAAATTAAATCAAATTAAATTTAAAAACCATAAGAGATTTCCATATACCCTCCTCCCCACCTCCCACCCACATCTTTTTAATTGTATTTTTTGAAGATACAGAGATCACATAATATGTTACATTAAAAATATGAGTTTCCCATATACACCACTCCCCTCCACCCCACTACTCCCACCTCAGCAATCTCTTTAAACATTGTGGCTCATTCATTGCATGTGGTGAATACATTTTGTAGCACTGCTGCACCAAAAGGCGATTGAAATGATACAACTTATTTAGACTTTCAAAATCAACGGGGGAGTGAAATGACTTAATTACACTTTCAAAACAAATTGCCTTATTCAAAATCCTGAAAAAAATCTAGTTGAGTTAGTTATAATTTTCCATTGCAGAAATCATTATTGTTTTTACCTTCTAATTTAAGTTCTCTTAAACTTTTGATGATCTGCTCTTTGTTAATCTACCACTTCACCCATGCTGTGTAGCAGTGCTCCAAAATGTATTAATCAAATGCAATGAATGTGTCACACTGATGAATTAGGTTGTTGATGTGGGATGAGTGGGGGGTGAGGGGAGTGAGGTATATGGGAGCCTCTTATATACTTTACTGTATCATTTTGTGTGATCTATGTATCTTTTAAAAAAGATAATTTTAAAAATCATTGACATAAAGGTGCAATGGACACAACCAATCCAGTGTCCACATAGAAGAGGTGGCATTGGATTGGGAAAAGTGGACATAATGGACAAAGGGTATGGGGAAAGGCAGGAAGAGATGAGAGGTGGAGGCGTCTTCGGGACATGGAGCTGCCCTGGATGGTGCTTCAGAGGTAATCACCGGACATTGTAAATCCTCACAGGGCCTACATGATGGAATAGAGGAGAGTATGGGCCATGATGTGAACCAATGTATATGAGGTGCAGAGGTGCCCAAAGATGTACTTACCAAATCCAATGGATGTGTCATGATGATGGGAACGAGTGTTGTTGGGGGGGGGGGGGGAGAGGGGGGGGTGGGGGGGTGGGGTTGAATGGGACCTCACATATATATTTTTAATGTAATATTATTACAAAGTCAATAAAAAATAAAAAAATTAAAAAAAAAAAATCATTGACAAATTCCCACACCAAGGGTCTTTTAAAATTTGGTCACCATTTGTTTAGAGATAGAGTCTCTCATTTGAATATATGGTTTCTAAAACTTCATCCAGACTATTTGATGCCAGCCTTCCTAGGAATTAATTGCCAAATTGACAAGGATAATTTGCATGGGGATATCTCAAGGCTAGATGAGTTGGTACAAACTCAACTGATAAGATTCAATGAGCTAAATGTAATTTATTAGAAAATGGACATCAAAGAGTAACCTCAACATTTAACTTTCTGAAAACACAGAATTGAAGGACATGAAAGAAAACACAAGAGATCCTTTGGTTCTCCATATATGAAAGGACACGAAGCAAATTATTAATATTTGAAGTATGGAATGCTGAAAAATATATATAAACCTAGAGTTGAGTATCATATATACCCAGAACTGGAGTTGCTGGATCATAAAGCAGTTTCTTTTGGTCTTCGTTTATTTTTTAAATGTTACATTAAAAAAAAATGTCCCCATTTACCCCCCATCCCCCTCACCCCACTCCTCCCATAACAACCTCCTCCATCATTAAGGGACATTCATTGCATTTGGTGAATACATCTCTGAGCACCGCTGCACCTCATGGTCAATGGTCCACATCATAGACCACACTCTCCCACATTCCACACAGTGGGCCATGGGAAGACATACAATGTCCAGTAACTGTCCCTGCAGCACCACCCAGGACAACACCAAGTCCTGAAAATGCCCCCACATCAGATCTCTTCTCTGCACTCCCTACCCTCAGCATCTACCATGGCCACTTTCTCCACATCGATGCTACATTTTCTTCAATTACTAATCACAATAGTTCATGAATAGAATATCAGTAAGTCCACTCTAACCCATACTCTATTCCTCGTTCCTGTGGTCCCTGGAATTGTTACATCCACTCCACATCTGTATCAAGAGGGCGCTTAGATTCCACATGGATGATGGATGCAATTCTCCTGCTTGCAGTTGTAGACACTCTTGGCTCCCTGGTGTGGTGGTTGACCTTCTTCACTACCTGGTAGCTGCCTGGGGTAAATGCAATAAACCAGAGGGTAGGAGCTGCAAGTCTGTTGAGGTTCAAGGCCTGGCTATAAATGTACAGTCCAGAGTAAACCCCAGTGCCAACCACAGGTCTGGTAAAAGTAAAAGGAGACGCCTGTGAACAAAAATCATATCTGAATCCAACTCTATCACACTTAGGAACACAACCTCCAAAGTAGGGCCAACTGACATGGCACTGACTTCCATCTGCCATGACCATAGAACCTGTGGGTCTCTGTAGCCCTCAGAAGAATCAATACCTGGAGTTGTATTTACTTTAGCTGAGGTGCACGTAAGGGTGACCCCTCTGATGACCTCCTGGCTCTTTTTTGGAGACTCACAGCCATTTAAACTCATTTGCCCTTTCCATTTCCCCCTTTAATTCAAGGTCAAAAGACATTTTTAACTCCTGATATTACATGTAGGCTGAGATATTCTGCTGGTCTGAGTGGACCCTTTTATTCAAGGTCACTTTCTATTTACATCATCAGCTCGTACTAGGTAGCGAACCCTCAGCACGAGGGAGGCTAGTCCCTGGGAGTCATGTCCCATGCTGGGGGAAGGGAATGCATTTATATGCTGAGTTTGGCTACAAGACTGGCCACATTTGAGCAACGTGGAGGCTCTCAGGAGGTAACTCATAGGCACCCTTCAGCTCTAGGCCTAGTTCTTATTTCAGGCGCACAGGCTCACAAGCATAGTCATTAGGATAAAGGACTCATTGTTGGACCATCCTTCTTTTTCTGTCTTTGCCATTGCACTTGGGGGATTGATGCTGTTCCATTAGGGAATGTGATAGAGCTCTCCTGGCTAGGAACTCAGCAATCCCTCAATTGTTTTTAACTGAAACCACCATGAAATTATCCAAACATTTTTATGTACCCTGTATACATGCCCTGGAGAACTCCCTCCCAACCATGTGCCTCCTATCAATAACATCCCACACCAGTATTCCTACCCTGCCATAGTTGAACCTCTGTGTGATTCAAAACTTCTTCAAAAATGAAGCCTCATATATAGCCAGGTTCCATTAATAGTAAAATGGAATATAGTGATGGGTTTAAAAGTTAGGTATAGAATACATACTAATTTAGTAAAATCAAAGTAAAAATAAATTGGGGTTCAAAAAATGAAAAAATGAAAAAGCTTTGTTTTTGATGTTTTGCTTTCCAACACTGCTATAAGTGTTGTCCTGTATGCACATTGGCAAGGCAACTTCTTCCATCTCTTCCTCAGTGTCTATGTCCTTTCTTTTTCTTTTTTTCCCCTATTTATCAAGCTTGTCTTCACAAAAGTTTTAGATCACAGTAATTCATATATACAATATATGGTATGCCCACATATCCAACATAAAACACTTTGTTCCTTCCCCAGCAATAATCTGTTTACATGTTCATACTATATTTACTGCAGCTGATGTACAGATATTGAGACAATAGCTTTCAAACAAGGTTACACTTGGCTTTACATTATGATTTATATTTTAGACTATACAATTTTCTAAATTTTTAGTTATCATATGTTTTACATTATGATTTGCATTTTAGCCTATAGGTCTCTATATATTTTTGGTGTAATTTAACATGTCCTATATCCATCCTTGCATAATCTTGTGGAACACTTCTATTGCCCCACAGTTACGTTGATTCCATCTATTCAATACCCCATTCCCCCTCCCCTCAGGGCCCACAGTGGCAATCAATCTTCATTGTTTGGTGGGCCATGTTCAGAGATACTTGCAACAATGCTGAGGGCTTGACATGCTTAACTGCTCTAAAGCATTGGGACCCACCATTTCTCTTGAGAGATACAATTCCCTCTATTTGAGAACATCAGTCATCCCCAGGATGTGGGTATACATTCACTCTCATTTTATGGGTCTCCATCCAATGACATAACTCACTATCACAAAATTAGCACTCACAAACTCCCTAAAAGCCTGTCCTGTGTCCGATTCTCCCCTTTAAGCTTCTTAAACAGGTAACCCTTCTTATTATATTTTTGCAAATGTTTTCTCAACATTGTACTCTCAACCACATACCTGACAATCTCCTACGTTCATATGTTTCTGCACCCTCCCCCCATTTTCTTGAGCCTTTATGGCAGCTCTATAATAAGCTTCCTGAGGAAGCCCTAACTGTCCTCCACAATGCTTGAAATATTCTACATTCCCACCAGCAGTGGATGAGTGTTCCCTTTCTGCACATGCTCTCCAATTCTTGTAGTTCTCTGTTTTTTAATACCTGCTTGTCTAATAGGTATAAGATGATATCTCATTGTAGTTTTGATTGGCATTTCCCTAATAGCTAAGTAACGTTGAGTATATTTTCTTGTGCCTTACATTTATTTGTATTTCTTCTTTGGAGAAGTGTCTATTCAAATCTCTTGACTATTTTTTAAATGGGCAGTTTGTCTGTTTATTTGAGATGTAGGATTTCTGTTTATATGCTTGATATTAGGTCCTTTTTAGAAAAATAGTTACCAAATATTTTCTTCCATTGAGTAGGCTGCCTTTCACTCTTTTGACAAACACCTTTGAAGTCTAAAAGTTTTGAGTTTTGAGGAGTACCATTTACCTATTTTATCTCTCATTGCTCATGCTTTGCATCTAAATATTATGAAACCATTTCCTACTACCAGACCTCAGAGTCTATTACCTCCATTATCTTCTATGAGCTTTCTAGACTTGGCTCTTATATTTACTTCTTTGATCCATCAGGATTTAGATGGTGATCCTTGCTCATTCCTTTGGATATGGATATCGAGGTCTCCAAGAACTATTCTTTCCCAGTTGAGTGGGAGTGAGGGACTTGCCAAACATCATTTGGCCATGTATGCAAAGATGTATATCAAAACTCTCAATTTAGTTCCACTGGTAAGTATGTCTATACTTGTGCCAATACCATGTGACTTTGAACACTGTAGCTTTGTAGTATGCTTTCAAGTCAGGTAGCATGATTCCTCCAATTTCCTTTTTCCTTTTCAATATGTTTTATGCTATTTGGGGCAACTTGTGATCCAAACAAATTTAAAAATTATCTTTTCCACTTAAGTGAAAAAATGCTATTGTAATTTTTATTGGGATTGCATTAAATATGTAAATCAATTTTGGTAAGACATACATCTTAATGATGTTTCACTTTCCAATCCATGAACAAGGAAAATTCTTTCATTTATTTAGGTCTTCTTTGATTTCCTTTAACAATGTTGTGTAGTTTCGTGTGTGCAAGTCCTTTACAACTTTAGTTAAGTTTATTCCTAGGTATTAGACTCTATTAGTTGCTATTGTAAATGGAATTTTTTTCTTGATTTCCTTCCCAAATTGCTCATTATTGGTGTACAGAAAAACTACTGATTTTCACATATTGATCTTATATCCTTCCACATTACTGAACTCCTTTATCACCTCTAGAAGTTCTGTTGTAGATTTTTCAGGGCTTTCTACATAAGATCATATTATCTGCAAATAGTGTGATTTGTAATTCTTCCTTACCAACTTGGGTGTCATTATTTTTTCTTTTTCTTGCTTAAGTGCTCAAGCAAGTACTTCTAACACAATGTTAAATAAGAACAATGAGAGATTCGATAGGAGGGGCAAGATGGTGGTTGCTTGAGTGCACTTGATAGTCTCTCCTGCAAAGAAGCAGCTGGGCAGCTTTATAGATTCTTCAGGACCAGGCTGTTTCAGGATTCTGCAGGGCAGGAGGTGCCTGGACATCGATTTCATGGGAAGGTAACAGAGAAAATTCATGTTAAAGATAAAATTGAGCCTCTCTTATACGGAGTTAGGGGCTGCGCGTGGGACGCTCCCTCCTGGGGCAGGCGGAATCACAGCACTGGCACTGTGGCAGTGATTCCTGGAGGCTCTGTGGTACTGGGGAATTCATAAGCCCTGAGTGGGCTATTAAGGGGCTAACAGGGCAGGAGGCCTTCGCAAACTGATTTGGTGAGACAGACAGGAGTTATATGTGAGGCGGGGAATTTTTGATTTCTGACACGAATAATAGCTCTTCTGGCTAGAGCCCCGCCCCCAAGGCCGGCTGCTGATCTGCAACAGCCTTAAATCACTCGCCGTAAAGAGACATCACCAGGAGGCTATTTGGGGGGATTGCAGGGTGAGAGGCGTCTGGAAGCCAATTAGGGGAATCTTTTGCGAGGCATGGGATTTTTAGTTCCGGACACTGATACAGTGTTTCTGGCTAGAGCCCCGCCCCCTAGTCCTGGCTGCGGATCTGCAGCATCCTTAAATTGGTTGCAATATAGAGGCGCCCCCAACTGGCTGTTTCGGGGGCTTGCACGGTGGGAGGTGTCCTGAAGTCGAATTAGTGATACAGCCACAGAAAAGACCCTAGTGAAAGGGGGAATTGCGGGTTTCGGACACATAGGTCAGAGTTTGCGGATGTGACCTCTTCCATACCTCTGGCACCCAGCTGCGGGGATCCCTGAAGGTGGTGTTGCACTGCAATGCTCCAAGGCTCCCTCTTAACCCGATTTGAGGTTGCCAGGTTTGTGTCCCCTAAACCCTGGTGGCCCACACCGCAGAGACTCACAACTCTTGAGTCTGCAATATCACAAAATTTCCATCCCTGAATCCACCACGCCCTGAGGCACATCTGAGGTCCTTGATTGTCCTAGCCCTCACTGTTTGCATTTTTTTAAACTTTCATTTTAATTTTTAATTTTTAATTTTTTATTGTCCTGGTTGCTAATATTGCTGTATTTCCTAGTCTTTTCTCCCATTGTATCCCCCAAGGTCTTTTTTTTTTCATTTATTTAGGGGCTTTTTGTTTTGCTGTTGTTGGTGTTCTATATCTTCTTTTAATTTTCTTACTTGTTCCACTCCCTTTTCTTTACCTACCCCCCTTTTTCTTTCTTTCTTACTTCTCTTTTTTTTCTCTCTCTTTTCTCTTGTCCCTCATTTTCTTCTCATTTTATTTTATCTTAATCAAACAATAGGTGTTGCAGGGAAGACCTCACATTTTCTGGGTTTCCTCATCCTCCATAGCCTCATTTCTGTGTGAATTGATTTTGGCTACCTACACTATACACTTTCCCCCACATCTTGATATCCTCCATCATCTACTGTATCTCCTATATTCCACCTCACTTTCTTTGATGCCCAAATTGTCTAACTCTTAATTTTTAATACCTTTGTTTTGTTTTCTATCTGTTATCCACTATTGAAACTATTGCCTTTTTTCTCTTTCCCTTTCTCACGAAAACACTAGCCTAATAATTCATACCATATTCCTCCCATATTCAGTCAACTACCTCATTATAGGTACTCTACTTACTGCTATAAATCTACACAACTTACATGAACCTAATATCCATCCTCCCAGATTTCATATTGTTGCTCTGTTAACATTTATGACCAATATAAATTTGCACATTTTCCTTTCTTACACAATTGCCTTTCCCTGGTCCTAATACTTTCCTTCAAAGTGAACTCAGCCAGCAATAAGAAATTAGAATAAGAAGAACAAAGTGACAAAGAGAAGATATAACACTTAAGCAAAAACAACAGCTAATTAATCCCCAAGACTAGAAAAAGAAGCTAAGGAACTGATTAAGCCCGTCAAGAAAAAATGATGACCAGACAGCAACAAAAATCTACAAACCAAACGAGTAATCAGGAAAACATGGCTGAATCCAATGAACAAACTAAAAACAAGAAGGGGAGCAGAACTTCCGACAAGTAATTAAAGATCTCAGAACATATATCACAGACAAATTTAATGAAGTAAAGGAAGAGGTTAACAATATGAAGACAACACTTGGAAGGGAAATTGCAGACATACAAAAAAAGATAACAGATATGATGGGAATGAACACAACGGTTCAAGAAATCAAAAACACACTCGCAGCAAATAGCAGCAGATTAGAAGAGGCAGAGCAGAGAATTAGCGATGTGGAAGACAGTACATCAGAAATCAAACAGATTGTAGAATTGATCAATAAAAAAATAGAAAAAATCCAGCTAGGACTTAGGGACCTGAATGACAATGCAAAACGCACAAACATACATATTATAGGCATCCCAGAAGGAGAAGAGAAGGGAAAGGGGTCAGAAGGAGTGTTGCAGGAAATAATGGCTGAAAACTTCCCAAACCTACAGAAAGAGACAGATGTACATATCCAAGAAGCACAATGCACCCCAAACATCATAATCCCCAACAGGCCCACCCCAAGACATATACTTGTCAAATTATCCAATGCTCAAGACAAAGAGAAAATTCTGAAAACAGCAAGAGAAAAGAAAGCCATCACATAAAAGGGAAACTCCATAAGATTAAGTGCTGATTTCTCATCTGAAACCATGGAGGCAAGAAGGCAGTGGTATGATATAGTCAAGGTACTAAAAGAAAAAATTTCCAACCAAGAATACTTTATCCAGCTAAACTAGCATTCAAAAATGATGGAGAGTTCAAAATATTCACAGATAACCAGAAATTGAAAGAGTAGGCCAACAAGAAACCTCCCCTTCAAGAAATTCTAAAGGGAGCTTTGCAGGAAGAAAGGAAAAAACAGGACAGGCAGAGTTGGAGGAGAGTGTAAGAGCAACAAAAAAGACAAAAAGAGAAGAAAAACAAACAAACAAACAAAATATGACAAACACAAGTCGAATCAAAATATGGCTAACATAAATAATTCCTTGGAAGTAATAACACTGAATGTCACCGAATTAAACTCACCTATCAAAATATTCAGACTGGGACATTGGGTAAGGATATATGACCCATCTATATGCTGTCTACAAGGGACACATCTTAGACTCAGAGATTCAAGGAGGGTGAAAGTGAATGGTTGGAAAACAATCTTACAAGCAAACAATAACCAAAAAAAGGCAGGAGTAGCATTAATATAAGACAAAATAGACTTTAAATGCAAAACAATTGTGAGTGACAAAGAAGGATACTATATATTAGTGAACTGGAAAATTTGTCAAGAAGAACGAACAATCACAAATATTTATGCTCCTAACAATGGCGCCTCTAAATACGTGAGGCAAACGCTGGAAAAACTAAGTGAAAGAATAGATGCATCTACAATTATTGCGGAGGATTTTAATACACTATCAACTCTGGACAGAACATCTCAAAAGAGAATCACTAAAGGAACGAAATATTTGAACCGTATATTAGAGGAGCTGGATCTAATAGACATATACAGATCATTACACCCAAACACAGCAGGATATACATTTTTCTCAAGTGCATATGGATCATTCTCCAAGGTAGACCATATGCTAGGCCACAAAGAAAGGCTTAATGAATTCAGAAAGCTTGAAATCATACAAAATAATATCATTGACCACAGTGGAGTGAAGCTGGAAATCTGCAAGGGCCAGAGGCCGAGAATTCACAGCAAGATATGGAAATTAAACAGCACACTCTCAGGAAAAGTGGGTCAAATAGGAAATCTCAAAAGAAATCAATGACTACCTTGAAACAAATGATAATGATAACACAACATACCAAAATGTATGGGATGCAGCAAAAGTACTGAGAGGGAAATTTATAGCCATAAATTCATACATCAAAGAAAGAAGAAAGAGCAAAAATTGAAGAACTAAGTGCACATTTGGAGGAATTAGAAAAAAAACAACAAAGTAATCCAACAGGAAGAAGAAGGAAGGAAATAACAAAGATAAGAGCAGAACTAAATGAAATAGAAAATAAGAAAGCACTTGAAAAGATAAACAAGACCAAGAGCTGGATTTTTGAGATCAATAAAATTGGCAAACCTTTAGCGAGACTAATGAAGAAAAAAGAGAGAAGATGCAAATACACAAAAAAGAAATTACAAAGGAGATATCACCACTGACCCCACAGAAATAAAGACTATCATAAGAGGATACTTTGAAAAACTATATTCCAACAAAAATGACAATTCAGAGGAAATCGGGCAAATTCGTAGAAACACATAAGCAGTCTATAGTGATGAAAGAAGAAATTGATGATCTCAACAAACCAATCACAAGTAAAGAGATAGAAAACCTCCCAAGTAAGAAGAACCCAGGGCCAGACGGCTTCACAGGTGAATTCTACAAAACATTCCAGAAAGAACTAACACCAATCCTGCTGAAACTCTTCAAAAAAATCGAAACAGAAGGAACATTGCCTAACTCCTTCAATGATGCCAACATTACCCTAGTACCAACGCCAAACAAAGACACCACAAGAAAGGAAAATTACAGATCAATTTCTCTAATGAACCTAGACGCAAAAATACTTAACAAAATACTTGCTAATTGTATTCAACAACAAATTAAATGAATTATACACCACGACCAAGTGGGATTCATTCCAGGTATGAAAGGATGGTTCAACATAAGAAAATCAATCAATGTAATACACCATATAAACAGATTGAAGGAAAGAAAATCACATGATTATATCTATGGATGCAGAAAAAGCATTTAACAAAATACAGCACCATTTCTTGATAAAAACACTCCAAAAGACCAAAATACAAGGGAATTTTTTGAACATGATAAAGAGTATACATGAAAAACCCACAGTCAACATCATTTACAATGGGGAAATCCTAAAATCCTTCCCTCTAAAGTAAGGAAGAAGACAAGGATACCCACTGTCTCCCCTTCTATTTATCATTGTCTTAGAAGTACTTCCTCGAGCACTGAGGCAAGAACCAGATATAAAAGGCATTATATTGGAAAGAAAGAAGTCAAAATTTCATTATTTGCAGATGACATGATCCTATACATAGAAAACCCTGAGAGGTCTACAACAGAGCTTCTAGAACTCATAAATGAGTTTAGTAAAGTCGCAGGTTAAAAGATCAATGCACAAAACTCAGTAGCATTTCTGTACAACAATAATGAGCAAGATCAGGAGGAAATCGAGAAAGAAATACCATTCACAATAGTGAATTAAAAAATCAAATATTTAGGAATAAATTTAACTAAAGAGGTAAAAAACTTATACACTGAGAACTATACAAGAGTGTTCAAGGAAATCAAAGAAGACCTAAATAAATGGAAGAATATTCCCTGTTCATGGATAGGAAGACTAAATATTATTAAGATGTCTTTCCTACCAAAACTGATCTACACATTCAATGCAATCCCAATAAAAATCAACACAGCCTTCTTTAAGGAACTAGAAAAACTAACTATGAAATTTATTTGGAAAGGAAAGAGGCCCCGAATAGACAAAGATATATTGAAAATGAAAAACGAAATTGGAGGAATCACACTACCTGACTTCAATACATGCTACAAAGCTACAGTAGTGAAAACAGCATGGGATTGGCATAAGGAGTGACACACAGACCAATGAAATCGAATTAAAGTTCTGATATAGAACCTCATATATATAGCCATATAATATTTGATAAAGCCACCAAACCCTCTCAACTGGGAGAGAATGAGCTATTCAATAAATGGTGCCTGGAGAACTGGATATCCATATGTAGAAGAATGAAAGAGGATTACCATCTCACACCTTATACAAAGAATGACTGAAGATGAATCAAAGACCTAAATATGAGAGCCAAGACCATAAAGACTTGGAAAGCATTGTAGGGAAACATCTACAAGACCTTGTAATAGGAAATGGCTTCATGAACATCACACCAAAAGCACGGGCAGCAAAAGAACAAATAGATAAATGCAACTTCCTCAAAATTAAAGTCTCTTGCACCTAAAAGTAGTTTGTCAAGAAAGTAAAAATTGAACCAACACAATAGGAGAAAATATTTGGCAACCATATATCTGATAAGAGACTTATAACTTGCATATATAAAGAACTCCTATATCTTGAAAATAAAAAGATAAACAACCCATTTAAAAAATGGGAAAAAGATTTAAACAGACACTTCTCCAAAGAAGAAATACAAATGGCTAAAAAGCACATGAAAAAATGCTCCAAATCTTTAACTTTCAGGGAAATGCAAATCAAAACTACAATGAGATACCATCTTACTCCTATAAGATTGGCAGCTATGAAAAAAACAGAATACAAATGCTGGAGAGGATGTGAAGAAATGGGAGCACTCATCCACTGCTGGTGGGAGTGCAGAAGGATCCAAGCATTCTGAATGACAATTTGGCAGTTTCTCAAAAAACTAGCCATAGATTTGCCATTGACCCAGCAATTCCACTGCTGAGTATATACCCAGCACAACTGATGGCAGGGACACAAACCGATATATGCACACCAATGTTCATAGCAGTGTTGTTCACAATCACCAAAAGTTGGAATCAACCCAAATGCCCATCAACAGATGAGTGGATCAATAAAATGTATTATATACATACAATGGAATACTACTCGGCCTCGAGGACAAATACACTACAAACACACGTGATAACATGGATGAATCTTGAGAACCTTATGTTGAGTGAAGCAACCCAGGCATTGAACGACAAATACTACAGGACCTCAATGATATGAAATAAGCAAGCTGCCTCAGAGAGCCAGAGACTGGAAGATAGGCTTACAGGAAATCGGGGGGTAGAGTAAGAATGTAAGCTGACATCTACATGGGTTAAATCTATGATAAGCTGGAGGTAAGTATGTGTACAAGGAAGAGATAAAACTGGGGCATAGGGTGACCTTTGGGTGGGGCTTTGGGGCTTTGAGGGGGGCTAGGGATGGGCGGATGGGTAACATTGCCCAAGATATTGGGGGGAGGGTGGGGCAACTTACGAACATAGGAGATTGTCAGGTGTTGGTTGAGAGTATAATGCTGAGAAAATCTTTTAAAAATATAATTAGGAAAGTTACCTTTTTAAGATACTCAAAGGGGATAATCTGATGCAGGACAGACTCCTGGGGAATATCTGAATTCTCATTTTGCCAGAGTGGGTTATACCATTGGGTAGAGACCCATATAATGAGAGTGAAGGCAGACCCACAACCTGGGGAGGACTAATGTCATCAAATAGAGGGAACTGTATCTCTCAAGAGAAATTGTGGCTCAAATGGCATTAGGGCAGTTGAACAAGTCAAGACCTCAACACTGATGCAAGTATCGCTGAACATGGCTCCTCAAGAAATGATGGAGGTGAAGAAGGACAACCACCACACCATGGAGCCTAGAGTGATTACAACTGAAAATGGGAGGATTGCATCCAGCATCCAGGTGGAATCTGAGCCTCCTCTTGACATAAAGGTGCAATGGACACAACCAATCCAGTGTCCACATAGAAGAGGTGGCATTGGATTGGGAAAAGTGGACATAATGGACAAAGGGTATGGGGAAAGGCAGGAAGAGATGAGAGGTGGAGGCATCTTCGGGACATGGAGCTACCCTGGATGGTGCTTCAGAGGTAATCACCGGACATTGTAAATCCTCACAGGGCCTACATGATGGAATAGAGGAGAGTATGGGCCATGATGTGAACCAATGTATATGAGGTGCAGAGGTGCCCAAAGATGTACTTAACCAAATCCAATGGATGTGTCATGATGATGGGAACGAGTGTTGTTGGGGGGGGGGGAGAGGGGGGGTGGGGGGGTGGGGTTGAATGGGACCTCACATATATATTTTTAAGGTAATATTATTACAAAGTCAATAAAAAATAAAAAAATTAAAAAAAAAAAAAAAAAAAAAAAGAAATGTAGATTGACTGTCACTGTGGACCCCAAGGGGAGGGGGAAATAGATATTGAAAAGATGGAACCAAAGTAAATGTGAGGGCAAAAGAAGTGTTTCACAAGAGTACACAAGGATGGATATAAAACATGTAATATTACACCAAAAACACATAGGGTATGAGAGAATAATGATGTAAACCATAATGTAAAACATAGGATAACTAAAAAATTTAGAAAACTATATTGCCCAAAGTATGAACCACAATGTAAACACAAATGTTACCTTGTTTGAAAGCTATTGTCTCAATATCTGTACATCAGTTTCAGTAAATATGATATGAATAAGTTAGAAGATTATCGCTATGGAAGGGAAAAGGTTTTATAATGGATATGTGGGTGTACTGTATATTGTATATAGGAATTATTTTGATCTATGGCTCTTGTGAAGAGAAGCTCAATAATTAGGAAAAAAGAAAAGAAAAAATAGGATGTAGAATTTTTGCAAATCATTATGTATTCTATATCTAACCTTTAAAGTAATCGCTATATTCCATTTTACTATTAAGGGAACCTGGCATTATATTGGGCTTCACTTTTAAGGAAGTTTTGGATCACAGAGTTGTTCAATAATGGCAGTGGAGGAATACTGGTATGGGATGTTATTGACAGGGGACATATGGTTGACAGGGAGTTATACAGGGCATCTGTCCAGGGTGCATGGAAATGTTTGGATATACTCATAGTGACAAAAATTAAAAACAACAGCTGCGGTGGTCCTGGGTTCCTGGCTGGGGGTGCTCTGTCGTGGTCTCTAGGGGAGCAGCGGCAGTCCCCCAGGTGCAACCGTAAGGACCAGGAAGGAATGAGGGACCAACTGTGAGCCCCTGATACTAATGACTATGCTTGTGAGCCTATACGCCTGAAGTAAGAACAAGGCCTAGAGCAGCACTGTGCCTAGGAGTTTCCTCCTGACAGCCTTCATGTTACTCAAATGTGGCCAGTCTCGAAGCCAAACTCAGCATGTAAATGCACTGCCTTCCCCCTAGCATGAGACATGACACCCAGCGATGAGCCTCCCTGGCACTGAGGGATCACTACCAAGTAGTAGTTGATGATGCAACTAGAAAATGACCTTGAATTAAAGGTTCAACGTGGACCAGCAGAATAGCCCTGTCTACATATAATAACAGGAGTTTAAAATGCTGTTTGACCTAATGTAAGGGGGAAATGGAAAGGAGAAATGGGTTTATATGGCTAAGAGTCTGTAAAAAAGAGTCTGGAGGTTGTCAGAAGGATTGCCCTTATGCACACCTGAGCAGAGTCTCAGAGACAGATAAAGTAGATACAACGCCAGGTATTGGACTTTTGAAGGCTAAAGAGACCCACAGGTTCTATGGTCATGGCAGATGGGGTTCACTGCCATGTCAGTTGGTCCTTCTTTGAAGCTAGTGTTTCTGTGTGATGGAGCTGGACTCAGATGGGATCTCTTTTCACAAGCCTTTCATGCTACTTTACTGGAATTGTAGTTGATGCTGGGGTTTAAGATATATCAAGGGGATTTGAATCTCTGGACTGACAGTATGATAGCCAGGTCCTGAGCCTCAACAGACTTCAGCTCCTACACTCTGATTTATTGGACTTACCCCACTCAGCTAACATGGAGTTGAAGAATGTCAACCACCACACCACGGAACCTAGAGTGCCTACAACTGAAAGCAGGAGGATTGCAGCCAGTTCCATGTTGAATCTAAACCCCCTCTTGACATAGATGTGGAATGGACACGACCAAGCCAAGGCCCACAGGAAGGAGGAATACCTTAAGGATTAGAATGTACTTAATGATATTCTACCCATTAACTATTGTGGTTAATAATCGAGAAAATATGGCCTTGGTGTGGATAAAGTGGCCATGGTGGCTGCTGGATGCAGGGATTGGGAGGAAGAGATGAGATTTGGAGAAATTTTCGGGAGTTGGAGTTGTCCTGAGTGGTGCTTCAGGGACAATTGCCAGACATTTTATGTCCTCCCATGGCCCACTGGATGGAACATGGGAGAGTGTGGGCTATGGTGTGGACCACAGGCCATGAGGTGCAGCAATTCCCAGAGATGTACTCACCAGATGCAATGGATGTGTCATGATGATGGGGGAGAGTGTTACTGTGGGGGGAGTGGTGGGGTTGGGGTGGTGGGGTGAATGGGGACCTCATATTTTTGAATTTAATATTTTAAAAAAAATGAATTTAAAAAAAAGAAAGAAAAAAAAGAAGAATCACAGTGGGCATCTTTGTCTTATTCGAGATCTTAGAGGGAGTGCTTTTAGCATTTCACCATTGAATATGATAGCTGTGTTCTTTTCATAGATACCCGTTATTATGCTGAGGACATTTCCTTCTGTTCTTATCTTTTGAAATGTTTTTATCCTTATTTTGCATCAACAGGGATGATCATGTGAGTTTTTTTTTCTTTGATCTGTTAATTTGGTATATGACATTGGTTTCCCTATGTTTACCTATCCTTACATACCAGGGATGAAAACCACATGGTCATTGTGTATAATTAATTAGATATTCTGTTGAATATATTAGCAAGTATTTTGTTGAGGATTTTGGCATCTAGGTTCATTATAGAGATTCTTCTCTGGTTTTCTTTTTTTGAGGCATCTTTATGTGGCTTTGATATTACAGTGAAGGGTTTAAGCAGGATTTGGTGTTAGTTCTTTACAGAATGATTGGTAGAATTCACCTTTGAAGCAATCTGGTCCAGAGCTCTTTCTGTTGTGAGATTTTTGATGACTAATTCAATCTCATTTCTTATGACTTGTTTGTTGAGTTCATTGATTTCTTCTTTCATCAATGTAGGCTGCTTATGTGTTTCTAGAAATGTGTCCATTTCATCTAAGTTATTCATTTTGTTGGCTTACAATTTTTCAAAGTTTCTTCTTCTTTCTTTATTTCTGTGCGACCAGTGGTGAAATGCCCTCTCTCAGTTTTTAATTTATACATTTGCATCTTCCCTCATTTCATCATTGTTAGTCTAGCTAAGGGATTGTCAGTTAAAAAAAATCAATTGAACAAGCTTTTTGTTTGCTAATTTTTTCTAGTTTTTAAAAAATTCTCAATTTCATTTTAGCTCTGCTCTAATCTTTTTTATTTCCTTCTTTCTTTTGGCTTTGCAATTAATTTATAATTCTTCTCCAGGTGTACAGTTTGGTCTTTGATTTTAGCTTTTCTTTTAAATATAGGCATGTATTGCTATAAATTTCCCTCTTAGCACTGCTTTTGTTGCATCCCACAGATTTTGATATGTTGTCTTCCCATTTTCATTCATTTCAAGGAAGTTGCTGATTTCTTTCAAAGGCAGTGAAATTCTTCCCATGTCTGTCTTCTTTTTAAGAATGCTTTGACTATGGTTGCACTTTCCCTTCCAAATGAATTGGCTAATTGTGTTTTCTATTTGTGTAAAGTAGGCAGTTGGGATTTTGATTGATATTGCATTGAATTTATAAATAAGTTTGAGTAGGCTTCACATCTTCATGATGATATATAGTCTTCCAATCCATGAACACAGAATTTCTTTCCATTTGTTTAGGTCTTCACTGATTTCGTTTAACATATTTTTTTAGTTTTCTGCATATATATCCTGTACTTTGGTTAAATTGATTCCTAGGTATTTGAGTCTTTTTGTTGCTATTGTAAATGGAATTATTCACTGATTTCCTCTTCAGATTCTTCAATACTAGTATACTGAAACATTATTGATTTTTGTATACTGATCTTGTATCCTGTCGCTTTGCTGAACTTACTTATTAGCTGATGTAGCTTTGCCATAGACATTTCAGAATTTTCTAAATATACTATAATGTCATCTGCAAATAGAGTTTTATTTTTCCTATTTGGATGTCTCTAATTTTTTCTTCTCTAATTGCTATAGCTGGTACTTCTAGTACAATGTTGAATAACAGTGGGGACAGTAGACATCCTTGTCTTTTTCCCAATCTTAGAGTGAGAGCTTTCAACCTTTCCCTATTGAGTATGATGTTGGCTTTAGGCATTTCATATATGCCTTTTATCATATTGAGGAATTTTCCTTCTTTTCCTATTTTTGAAGTGTTTTTATCAAGAAAGGATGCTTTCTTCCTCCTGAATGATAAGCAGCTCTTTCTTGATGTATAAATCCCCAAAGCAGCTCCTTAGATAGTTCCCTTCCTCCATTGTTTCTGTGGGAGTGTTGAGCCTTGCCTACCTACTTCGACACCATCTTCCCAGAAGTCCCCCACAGTTGATTTTTGACAAGGGTGACAAGTACATGCAATGGAGAAAGAATAGTCTCTTCCACAAATGGTATTAAGGAAAATTGGGTCTGTACATGCAAAAGAATCAAGTTGGATCCCTATTACATCATTTACAAAAGTTAACTCAAACTGGATCAAAGACCTAAATATAAAAGCTAAAACCATAAAAACCTTAGAAGATAATACTGGGACAAAGCTTTATGACCTGGGATTTGGTAATTGATTCTCAGATATGACACCAAAGCACAAACAACAAAAGAAACAATAGATAAATTTGACTGGATCAAAATTTAAAACATAAGTGCTTCAAAGGATTTATCATGAAAGTAAAACAGCAACTTACACAATGGGAGAAAAAAATTGGAAACCACATACATGATAAAGGTTTAATATCCAGAATATATAAAGAAATCCTCCAATTTAACAACAACAATACAAATAGCCCAATTTTATAAATGGGCAAAAGACTTCTATAGACATCTCTCCAAGAAGATATACAAATGGCCAGAAAGCACATAAATAGATTCTCATCATCATCAACCATCAAGAAAATGCAAATCAAAACCACAATGGTCCAGATGTCTATCAACTGATGAATGGATAAGAAATTTAGAATGTCCATACAGTGGAATACTACTCAGGAATAAAAAATAAATCCACAGCACATATATAAAAGGTGAATTTTACCTCATATAAATTATACAATAAAAAGAAAAAATATAAAAAACAACCCACAATGAAATACCATTTCACATCCATTTGAATGGGTGCTATTGATAAAAGGAAAATAAGTGTTGTAGAGGGTGTGGAGAAATAGGAATACTCATTCTTTGTTGGTGGCAATTTAAAATGATGCAGCTGGTGTGGAAAACAATTTGCAGTTTACTCAGAAAGCTGCGTATAGAACTACCATATGACCAGGCAATCTCACTACTCTGCATATACCCACAAAATTGAAAGCAGAGTCTGGAATAGATACCTGCAACATTGATGTTCTGAGTGGCATAACTGAAAATTTTCAAGAGACGGATGCAACCCAACTGTTCTTCACCTGATAAATGGATAAATAAAATGTGGTATTTACATATAATGGAATATTGTTCAACCATGAAAAGGATTGAATGTTGTCCTAATACATGCAACAACATGAATGAAACTTAAAGATATCACTTGAGTGAATTAAGCTGGACACAAAAAGACAAATATTGCATGATCTCAATGATTTGAAATAATTAGAATAAGAAAGCTAATAGAATCAGAATCTAGGTTATAGCCTACCAGTGGTTAGGGTGGAGATAAGGAAAGAGATGGTGAGGCTTAAAATATACAGGTTTTCTATTTGGAATGATGGAAGTGTTTTGGTAATGAAAGGTGGTCATGGTAGTGCAACATTTTGAACATAATTAACAACACAGAAATATATATATCTGAATATGATTAAAAAGGGAATGTTAATATATATGGTGACAGAATAAAATTTTATAAAATTGCATAGAACTACACTACACAGGGAGCTCTAAGTTAAACCATTGACTATAGTTAAAGGTACAATTATAAAAATGTGATTTTATCAATTGTAACAAGTGTTATATGGGAATATTGTATTTTATGCATGATTGTTCTGTACACCCACATATTTAATAAGGAAATAAAACATAAGAAGCATAAAACAAATTCTCAAATAGGTATTTGTACACAAGTGTTCATAGTATCATTATTCACAAAAGGTGATGACAACCCAAGTGTCCATAAATAAATGAATGAATAAACAAAATGTGGTACATACATGCAATGGAATATTATCCAACCATAAGAAAGAATGAATTTCCAATATATGCTGCTACGTTGATGAAACTTGAAAACATTCTGTGCAGTGAAGTAAGCAAAAATATAAGAACTTATACGTGATATCAAGAATTAGCAAATTCATAAAAACAGAAAGTATATTGGAGGTTACCAGGGGATGGTAGGAGGAGAGGGGAGTTTTTACTCAGTGGGAAAGACAGTTTCAAGCTGTGTGGACTCCAGAAGATTGGGCCCTTAGGGCTAATCCATTCCTGTGCCTATAAACCTATTGTACTTGGGACCTTTAGATTAATTCACTTCAGTTAAGGTAGTTTGGTTAGATTTTGATACCCAGCATGGTCTTAAACCTCTTACTGAAATCCTTTGTAAATGGAGGAAGAAAAGCCACAGGCATAGAAAAGAAACTTAAATAACAGTGAAACATCCAGAAGTTGAATTCAATGAACCTGGGATACAGGAAAGCCACAGATGGAGCAGTCTGAAGATGAAAGCAACAAGGTCAGAGAAGAAGGCAGAGATAAAGATCTGCAGGTGCAGCCATTGTGCCCTGCCATGTGAGAGGAATGCATGACCTCCAGCAGCTGATCCTTGGGGAGAAAAGCATCACCTGATGAAGCCTTGATTTGGACATTTTCACTATCAGAACTGTAAGATTTAACCTAATAAATCCTGTTGTAAATGCCAATTCATTTCTGATATATGCTTTGGCAGCATTTAGGAAATTAAAACCGGGGTTATATGTGTTTGTAAAAAATACAGTCAGTTCCTATATTCCCTAGACCTATCTTATGGTAATGTTAACTTCTTACATAGCCATATTACCTGATCAAAACCAGGATAAAAATACTGGTATAATACAATTAATTAAACCACTTAATTGACTGTATGTGAATGTTAAAGTTTCCCCACTAATGTCCTTTTCTGGGTCTAGGGACCAATCCAGGATCTCATATTGCATTTAGCTGCTATTCTTAGTCTCTTCCAATTTGTGACAGTTTCCCAGTCTTTATCTTTTATGACAACCTTGAAACTTTTGAAGTGTACTGATATGATATTTTGTACAATGTCCCCTGAATGGTTTTTTTTTTTCTATGCTTTCTCATGGTTATATTAATGCTATTCTTTTTTTTAGGAAGTACTGGTAATTGAACCCAGGACCTAGTATATGGTAAGCAGGTGCACAGCCATATACCTACACCCACTCCCTGAGGTTCTTCCTTTTTTAGAAGTAATGTGCCTTTCTCAGTGTATCATATCACAGGTATGTAAAGTCAATATATCTTGTTACCTAGTGATGTTACCTTGACCACATGGTTAATGTGATGTCTGCCAGGTGATTTTGTTTTTTATTTAAATTTTTATGTATTCTATGATTAAAAGCATTAAATTCTTTGAAAAGGTTTCTAATGAGTAATAATTTAAACTGTAAAATTTCTTTTTCTCACTCAGTTCCCATCCCTCCAACACCCTAAAAACTGCTTTTATAGTTGCTTGTGTATTCATTCAGTTAATTGATGGGAATGGAAGCACATATGAATATACATAGTCTTATCCCTTCCTACACAAAAGCAAACATGAGCTTACTCTTTGCATTGTGTTTTTTTTTCACTGATATGACTTAATGTTTCATATCAGTATCAGAGGGAACTTTTGTCGTTGTTTTTTTAAAGGTTTCATAACATTCCATTGTCCGACTTGTGCCACTGCCCTACTTGACAGGAATTTGTATTTTCAATCCTTTCCTATTGTAATTGAGGCTGCAATAAATAATCTTGTAAGCACATTAATTTGCACCTGCAGTAATGTATCTGATAGATAGATTCTCATAAGTAGTATTGATGGGTCAAATGATATATGAATTTGTAATTGGCCAACTGCCTTTCCTCACAGCTTTGCCAATAGAATTTATTATGAAGATGTTGTTTTTTCTTGCCAAAATGATACACAAAAACATGGTGTTTCAGTGTAATTATAGTCTCATTTTTTAAGGGAAAAATTAGGCAGTTTTTACAAAGCTATTTGAATTTCCTTTTCTGTGACCAATCTGTTGATATAATTTGTCCATTTAGCTATTGAATTGTTGACCCTTTTCTTCAAGATTTTGAAGAGCTGTTTACATTTTAGGGCTAATTAGTCCCTGTAATATTTGTGCTAGGTATCTTCTGTTTGCCCTTTTAGAGTCATTCTTCAGCTTTCAGTGGGTTCCCTTGGCCTCTGGCTTCCAATTGGGTTTGGTCAATAGGAAGCCCATTCAGGAAGTTATTGGGAGAGTTACTCAGAGATGACTGTATTCCTTGACCAAGGTGGTCTTCTCCCACAATGTTCTACTTCCAAGTTCTAGTAACCACACCTACCCTCACTCTTTCAAGTCTAAGAGTGGTAACAACCCTGATATCACTGGCCCTGGGGTATTATACTATATATGGTTTCCCTACCTACCCTGCACACATCTTTCTAAATAGTCCCTTTGAAAAACTTTCCTTGAATTAACATGACTTCAGTGTGCCATCTGTTTCTTTCTGGGAAACTGTCTAATGTAAATGTAATATGAGTTGCAAGTAATTTTCCTAGTTTTGTCTTTGGCTTGCTTATGATTTGGCTATATACAAGGTTTTTTTTAAAGTGTAGTAAAATTTTATTAGTCCTTTTTTTATATATATAATTAGAAAGATGTTCCCCACTCCAATGGTGTCATATATTTTACTCAAGTTTTCTTCTATTACTTATATGGTTTCGATTTTTCATATGTAAATTTTGATCTATTTGGAATTTACTCTAGTGTGTATCAGAATAACCCAAAGGGCTTTTTAAAATGCAGATTGCTTGGACCCACCCTGGAGTTTCTAATTCAGTAGGTCTGGAGAAGAGCGCAAGAGTTTCCATTTCTAACAAGCACTCAGGGAATGCTGATGGTGTTGGTATGGAAACACACTTTGTAATCCACTGGAGTAAGGCATAGATCCAATGCTGTTTTTTTCTATATGGCTTCCCAGTTGTTCCAACATTATTTAGTAAATAATCCATCTTTCCTTCATGTACACAATTCACCAAATTCTGATATCTGGTCAAAATCTGATCATTCTGTTCAGCTTTATTGAACTATTGGTCTGCTTATGCTTTGGTACCACACTATATTATTTATTAAGGCTTTATAATATGTTTTAATATCTAAAAAGGCTAATATCTTCTCATTGTTCTTTTTCTTTTATTGTCTGATTACTTTTTCATGGGCAATTTAGAAACAGCTTTCGTTAAAACAAAATTTAAATTCATATTGTATTTAATGGATTATTTTTAGTGTTAATACTTACTTGAGAGAAAACTGATATCTAAATTATTTTGATTTTTCCTATACAAGAAAATGGTATATCTTTCTATCTGTCTATAGTGTTTTACATTTTTTTTTCCACACAGGTCTTGTCTTTCTTATTAAGTGTATTCTTAGGTATTTTATCCTTTTTATTGCTATTTCAAGTGGAACAATTTCTTCTATTATACATCTGAACTCATAATTTGTAAATATAAAACTGTTGATTCTGAACTCCAATTTTTTTAAACATAATGCCTTAGTTAATTCATTTTTTTGGTTGATTCTCTTAGGATTTCTAGGTACATGAATTTGCTATCCATAAATTTGATAGCTTTAACTTTTCCCTTTTCTTGTCTATTACATTGGCTGTTACCTAAAATCCTATGTTAAATAACAGTGGTGATATCAGGGCAGCCTTGTCCTGTTCCTTATGGCAGAGAAACTCTGTCTAGGTTTCTTAAAGCTGATGCTAACTTTTGAGTATGGGGAGTTTATTTTATTATGCTAAAGAAGTATACATCCATTCTTACTTTTATTTAGTGTTTTTTTATGAATGGTGTTAATTTTACTCAATGCCTTTTCAATATCTGTGGATGAACAAAATTTTTTTCTTTGGAGCTATCAATATGATTAATGATATATTTATTATATAATAGAGCCTTGTATTCCTGGAATAATCCCACATAATCATGGTGGGTTACTTTTTAATCAATTTTATTGATACATATTAATAAAGCATAAATCCATCCAACGTATAAAAACAATGGTATTTGCTATAATCACATAGTTGTGCATTCATCACCCTAATCATTCCCATTGCATTTTCATTATTTCACTAATACTAATACTAATACTAAAAAACAAAAACCAAACAATCAAACAAACAAAACTCATCACCTCTCAATCTGTCTATGCTTTCCCTGTCATACCTAGCAGCCTTTCTGTTTCCTTCTCTCTAGTTTATTTGTATTTATCTTTTGTAAAAACATTTTTATATATGCAATATTGGTGAGTTACTTCTTATTGTGCTACTAGAAAATATTTGCTCATATTTAATTCAGGACTTTTACCAAATATGTTTTTTTATTATTGTATTTTTTGTCTTTAATTATTTTTTTAATATTACATTCAAAAAATACGAGGTCCCCATATACCCCCCACCCCCCTCTCTCGACTCCTCCCCCCATAGCAACAAGCTCGTCCATCATTATGAGACATTCATTGCATTTGGTGAATACGTCTCTGAGCACCGCTGCACCTCGTGGTCAATGGTCCACATCATAGCCCACACTCTACCACGTTCCACCGAGTGGGCCATGGGAGGACATACAATGTCTGGTAACTGTCTCTGCAGCATCACCCAGGACCACTCCAAGTCCCGAAAACGCCTCCACATCTAGAGAATATTCTATGATTTTCTTTTTTGTTTTTTTTCTCTATATAAATATCTTTTAATAAGATTGGTATTATATTACAATATTCTTACTTCTCTTTCTTTTTATACCCCCCCTTGCGGCTTTTTGTGTGCTGTCTGCTCTCTGTGTCCATCCATTGTGTGTTCTTCTGAGTCTGTATTTATTTTGATGTATTTCCCCTCCACCCCCCCTTTGTGGCTTGCTTGCTGTCTGCTCTCTGAGTTCGTTTGCTGCATGCTCTTCTGCATTTTTTTTGCTTGTCTCCTTTTTTGTTGCATCTCCTTGCTGAGTCGGATCTCCATGGCACTTGTGGGCCAGCAGCACTCTGCAACACTTGAGGGCCAGGCAGCACTCCACAGAACTTGTAGGCCTGACGGGACTCCACAGCACCTGGGCTGGCAGCTCTCTGCAATATGCAGGCCAGCCTGCCTTCACAAGGAGACCCTAGGATGCAAACCCAGGTCCTCCCATATGGTAGACAGGAGCCAAAGTTATTGAGCCACAGCTGCTTCCTATTACTTCTCTTTTATAATTAATAATTTTTTTATTTTAAAGAAGATTTAGATTATATAAATATTACACACAAAAAAATAAAAGGGATTCCCATATGCCCCCTCCTTCCCTCTCCAACACTTTCCCACATTAACATCATCCTTCATTAGTGCAGTACGTTTGTTAGAATTGATGAACCCATATTGAAGCATTGCTACTGACCATGGATTACAGTTTACATTATAGTTTACACTCTATGCCACACAATCTTGTCAGTTAAGACAAAATACATAATGACCTGTATCTGTCACTGCAGTGTCATCCAGGGCGAATCCAATGCCCTGAAAGCGCTCCCATATTACTCCTATTTTTCCCTCTCCCAACCCTCAAAACCTCTGGTGGCCACTGCCTTTGCATCAGTAATGAGTTCTTCCTTTGTTAGAATAATATTATGTTTATACTAGAATAATAAACCTAATTTAGCCCATTGTTCATTCCCCAATCATGAGGATTCTGGGATGGTGATGTCCACTCTGCCTCGAATTAAGAGGGGGCTTAGATCCCATGGGGTAGATAGATGGGGCTAACTTGCTTGTAGTTACAGACACTCTCTGATCCTTGGGATGAGTATCATTGTACATCATCACCTACTTGTTAGTTGCCCTGGGTGAGTACAATAAATTGGAGAGTTCAACTGGCACATTTATGAACAAAAAAATTAAATCTCTGGGACATATATTTATCAAGAATAGTGATAACTATAGGTTAAAATAAAAGGGGCAGAAGAACCATGTGTTGAGAACCTGTAAATTAGTCTAACTCTGTTACACTGGGGAGTATAAATTTCAAAGTAAGTCCCATATGATTTTCTTTTAATGCAATCTTTGTCAGGTTTTGTCAATGATATAGGCACTTAGTTAACAGTTTGGAAGTTTTCCTTCTTTTTTATGCTCTGTAATAACTTAATTATCATTGGAATTTCTCAACGAAACATTTGGGCTTAGTGCTTTTTTTATGGGTGATAATTTTCTTGATCAGTTTTATGTAAATCATTTTATTTAAATTTACTATCTGGGCTTAGCTACATTTTCCTAGAGAAATATCTAATTTATCCTTTTAAATGCATCTGTATAGAATTGAGCAAAGTTTTGTGATTCTTTTAATTTCTGGTTCTGATGATATTTCTTCCCTCATAATTTATTTTTTATATAGGAAAAACGCAAATAATTTTAAATTTGTAATTTTGGTGTTGAGACCCTGCCTGTAAGCTTCCTGAGAAGGTTGCTGTAAAACAGTGTGGGATCGTGGCCATGAGAATCTCATTTGGAACAAGATATCATCAAAAGGCCTCACCATTGGCCCCCTGATAAATGACAGGTGGGACAACCAAACAGAACAGCAAACAGACTTATAAAAGCCCTGACCTAGGACCCCACCAATGGCACTCACTCTGCAGTATGCCCATGGTCCATGCTTCAGTATGTACTGTGTAATTTTCTCATTTTCTTATTTCTTAATAAAATCCTTGCTCTCTTGGGGGAAAAAAAGGAAATAAGGGAGAAAAAAAGGGTCCATAATTTTCCATATAAAGAAAACTGCAATTAACATTGTGGTACATTTATCTACAAACTTTATGTATATATGAGAAAATGATAGTTACGATCATTGAGCATTTTCAGTTTTATATTTTTCTTTTCACTTGATTGATTCTTGTTTTCAAATGCCTTTACTGATACATAAATAAGTTAAAATGTTGTCAAAATAAAAATTCCTACTGGACGACCAGCAAGATAGTGGTAGAGTAAGGAGCTCCTAGAGTCAGCTCCTGCTACAGGGCAGTGAGTAAACACCCAGAGCTATCTGGAGCTAGCTGAAGTACCTTGATGGTGGCTCCAGGATACCAGAAGAGAATCCTGCCACATCCTTGAAGGATTGGAAGGAGGAGACTACCCATCTGCAGAGAGTATTCACAAGTAGAGGACTCCACACAATGCAGGCCAGTGCCCATCCTCCACTGGGGGCACATGCTGCCTCAGGAGCTGTTTCATGGCTGGAATTGAAAGCTCCACTTCCTTAAAATGGGGGAGGAATAGACAGTTGGGCACCAACCTCAGTTACTGAGGAGTAAATTCAGCGTGCTAAAGTATAATCCTAAGAACAGCTAAAGTTGGAGACTGTCCAAGTTAAAAAGAGGCAGGTAGCCACCATCTTAACTCCATGGCTGGCATGAGGGGAAAGGGAGCAGACTAAAAATCACAGTGCTGGTAAGGACTGGCTTCTTTCCACCCATATCAAATTGCAGGACTATCATAAGCCCCAGCCCCACCTCTGGGAGGGAGAAAATTGGGGGGACCTGCACCAGCCTCTCCAGGAAACTACCAGCCAAGCCATGGAGGCTGGAGATTGTCCTACTTTGGCAGTACAAGCTGCCTCAGAAGCTATCTGTGGCTGTATCTGGAAGCTTCATTTCCAAAAAACAAGGGAGGAGGAGATGGTTGGCCACTGATTTTGGCTGCTGATTAGTAGACTCAGCTGTCTATGGAATAACCTTGGAACAGCTAGGGTGTGACTCTGTCCAAGGTGGAAAAGGCCTGTAGCCACCATTTTGACTCCACCCACAGCCTGAGGGGAAGTCAGGACTGAAAATCACAGTGACTCTAGGAACTGGTTTCTTTCACCCAGATAGACCTGCAGCACTAGCGTAGGTTTAAGCCCAATTTCTTGCAGGGAAGAGGTTGGTGGGCCCTGCACCAGCCTATCCAGGTAACTCCAGGTACCTTTGGCTGGCAGACTGAATAATCAGAAGTCTACTGGGGCAACTGTGATCATCTTGGACCCACACTGCATTGATTGCTGCCCACACCTGCAGCTTCAATCCTGACCCAGATGGGGGAGAAAGGGGTGCGAAGCTTCATCAGTCTCTCTGGGCAGCTATAGTCTAGGTCTGCATGACTTGGATTAGTTCACACAGCTGTAACTCTGTCCCTACCCCTGGAAAAGGAGAAAGTTGGGAGAAGCTTCATTGGTCCCTGGGGCAATGAGGGCAGCTTGAACCTCCACAATTTCCAGCACCAAATATATCCTTGTCTCCTACTGCACAACAAGCAAGGGAGAAAGTATATGAAGCCCCAAACTAAAGAGAAAAATTGCACCCAGAATAAATACTCTAGTAAGCCAGATGTGAAGACACCAACCAAAAATATACGATCCACAGCAAGAAACAGGATGCTATGGCCCAGTTAAAGGAACAAGATACGCCTCCAGATGACATAAAGGAGTTGAGACAACTAATTATATATGTTCAAACAAATCTCTTTAATACAATCAATGAAATGACTAAAGAGATTAAGGAAATTGAGAAGACATTGGATGAGCAAAAAGAAGATTTTGAAAGCATACATAGAAAAATAACAGATCTTATGGGAATGAAAGGTGCAATAAATGAAATTAAAGAAACTTTGCAATTTTAATAGCAGATTTGAGGAGGCAGAAGAAAGAATTGGTGAGCTGGAAGAAATGGAGTCTGAAAGTGAACATAAAAAAGAATAGATGAAGAAAAGAATGGAAAAAATTGAACAAGGTCTCAGGGAACTTAAAGACAGCAAAAGATCTACAAACTTATATGCCATGTGCTTTCCAGAAGGAGATGACAAGGGAAAAGGGCAGAAGAAATATTTGAGGAAATAATGGTAGAAAATTTCCCACCATATTGAAGGACATAGATATTCATGTCCAAGAGGCACAATGTACTCCCATATGAAAAAAATCTGAATAAACAAACTCTGAGAAACATAATAATCAGAATGCCAAATGCCAAAAACAAAGAGAATTCTGAGAACAGCAAGAGAAAAGCAATTCATAACATATAAATGATACCCAATAAGATAAATTGCTGATTTCTCACCAGAAACCATGGAAGCAAGAAGACAGTGGTGTGATATATTTAAGATACTACAAAAGAGAAACTTCCAGCCAAAAATCTTATATCCAGCAAGACTGTCTTTCTTAAATGAGAGTGAGATTAGAATATTCACAAATAAACAGAAACTGAGAGAATTTCTAACCAAGAGACCAGATTTTCATGAAATCCTAAAGCGTGGGCTAGGGCCTGAAAAGAAAAGACAGGGGAGAAAGACCTGGAAGAGAGTCTAGAAATGAAGATTATATCAATAAAAGAAGCCAAAAATGTCAAAAGAGTGGGGAAATAAAATATGACAGATAAAACTTGAATAGGAATTAACTTAACCAAATGATGTAAAGCACTTATATTCAGAAAACTGTAACTCAATGTTAAAAGAATTCAAAAAAGACCTAAATAACTGGAAGAACTTTCCATGCCCTTATGGATTGGAAGACTAAGTATCATAAATATGTCAATTCTACTGAAATTGATATACAGATACAATGCAATCCCAATAAAAATTCCACCAGCATTTTAAAAAAATGAGAACATGATTATCAAATTTATTTGAAAGGGTAAGGCATCCTGAATAGCAAGAAACATCTTAAGAAGGTAAAACAAACTCTCATCTCCAGACTTTAAATTATATTACTTAGCTATAGTGGTAAAAACGGCATGGTACTGGCATAAAGACACGCTCATAGACCACTGGAACCAAACTGGTGGTTTAGGAACAGACCTTCACATGTATGGTCAAGTAATTTTTGACTAGCCTGTTAAACCCACACAGCTCGGGCAGAAGAGTCCATTCAACAAATGGTGCAGAAAGAACTGGATATACATAGCCAAAAGAAGGAAAGAGGACTCTTATCTCACACCTTATCCAAACATTAACTCAAAATGGATCAAAAACCTAAATATAAAAGCAAAAACCTTAAAGCTTGTAGAAGAAATTGCAGGAAAATATCTTCGAGCTCTGGTGGTCGGTGGCGGATTCTTAAAGGAGATAAGAGGAGAGCTGAGTGAACTACTGATGTTTTATGTATGTAGAGGTTTAAATTAACTTTAATGTAAAAGTGTGAAAATGTATAGAGTGGATGGTAACACATAGTGAGAAACAGCTATTTTTTAAATGGGGATGTGAGTGAAAATGGTAGTCCAGGGATGTAAATGCTAATTGATAGAATGCTAGAGATCAAACTAGGAACTGAATAGCACAGTAAACCAAGAGATGGATGAGAATTGTGGTTTATGTTACAGATGAAAATGTGTCCTTTGGAGCTATAGCAAATGTACATCACTATTGCAGGGTGTTTGGGAATGTGGAGAAGCATGGGAAAAATACAACTGCAGTGACCTATGGACTGTGGTTATCATTAATAATGTAATATGCTTGCATCTATGTCAAAGATGCACTGTGTTGATAATGGGGCCATATGGAGAATGTGTGCCAAATGTACACTATGGACAGGGTAGCAATCAGATGATATTATTTTATGTTCCACCACTGTGTTGTGTTGATAGATGGATGTTGGGAAATCTGCACATGTGCTTGATTGTTTTATAAGTTTACAACTTCTGTCATAAAAATATATTTAGAAATAATAATAGGTTGAGTTGGGGGAAAAATACTCCGAACGTAAGATATATATAATTAGTAGTAAGATTTTGAAAATATTCTTTCATAATCTGTAACAAAAGTCTCCTGACAATGCAAGAGGTTGGTGGAGGGTTGATGTATGGGATCCCTGTATAATATTATGAATGTTTTTCTTTGTAAGTACACATCTTTTACTATACATTTATTTTTATGTATGTTCATCTATAAATGATATAAAGATAATAATAATAATAGAGTGGGTTGGGGAAAATACCTTGGTTGCTAGTAATATTTTAATGATGCTCTTTAAATATTAGTTTAAAAAATTTAACAACAATGCAAGGTATTGTTGGTAGGGTGAGTTATGAGAGTCCTGTATGATGCTATCCATGTTTGTTTTGTAAGTTCACAACTATTAATATACAAGTCTTGTTTATATATGTTTATGTTTGAGTGATACACTTGAATACATTTTTTAAAATGTTATCAAAATATTTCAGCAGAATTTGATATTGTTGGTATAGTCTTCTGAAGAATTTGGCCCTAAGTCCTTAACTATAAGTTTCTTCCTTTTGAGTTTTCCCAGAGGCTCTTCCTAGTAAAATGGGGCTCATGACCAAGTATATATGTTAATCATTGCCATCTACTGGTAAAAGTGCAAAATTTCACTTAAGACCACATGGTACGAAAATTTGTTGCTAACAAAAACATATTTTAAAAAACATACTTCCACAAAATATGGAAACATCATAATTTTAACTAACATGGCAAGAAAATTTGGAATACAAAATGAAGAAAGCTTAGGAGGTTATTGGAAATACAGCCTTCTTTCTCTTAACATTTGTTTGTAATATAAAAGTTAATCATCTAGATATACAAAATAGGGTTATTACTGCTTCCAAACTAGCTAGTAACTCTGCAACCAGTTTTTTTTTGTTTGTAATTTTCCAAGGTGCCATACAACCTATGCAATATACTAACAGTAGTTTAACATAGAATAGTGATTACTAAAGTTTTATTTTTATTTCTAAAGTTTTTGTTGTTGATTCATGTATATATGCTTTTCTTTTGCTTAAGACATGCTATACATACCCTAAATTAAGATAGACAATCTAGGGAAGCGGACTTTGGCCCAGTGGTTGGGGCGTCCGTCTACCATATGGGAGGTCCGCGGTTCAAACCCCGGGCCTCCTTGACCCGTGTGGAGCTGGCCATGCGCAGCGCTGATGCGAGCAAGGAGTGCCGTGCCACGCAGGGGTGTCCCCCGCGTGGGGGAGCCCACGCGCAAGGAGTGCGCCCATGAGGAAAGCTGCCCAGCGTGAAAAGAGAGGGCAGCCTGCCCAGGAATGGCGCCACCCACACTTCCCGTGCCGCTGACGACAACAGAAGCACAGAAGCGGACAAGAAAAAAGACGCAGCAAATAGACACCAAGAACAGACAACCAGGGGAGGGGGGAAATTAAATAAATAAATAAATCTTTAAAAAAAAAAAGATAAACAATCTAAGAGACGTAAAAAATAGAAAGAGAGATGAAATAATGTTAGAAAATTTAAAGCATAAATTAAAAGAAAGTAATAACTTCCCTCTGTTCTTTTACCCATAACATTTGAACTCTCATAGCACCATATTGCCCTCATTCTAAACGCTTATCACAGTTGCAATTTCACATATATTCATATTAGTATTTCATTAATATGTGTACTTTTTATGACACTAAAAGCTTCATGCAAGAATGAACTGTTTATTTTGTTTGCCAATACAACCCCAGTGCCAAGTAGATGGTCTGAATATATTTTCAAATAAATATCCATGTGAATGAATGTTATGGTTACACATTTTAATCCCCCATATGCATAATCCTCTTTATATCATATGTATAAAAGTAGACTTAGAATCCTTTTTTAACCCAGTAAAAGTTCCAGAGGATTGAAAAAGGAGATATAGGAAAACGGGTGGATAAATTCCTTTTCTTGATTTTTAATGTACAAATAGTTAAACCAGGACATTGTAGCTACACTGAAATTTCAAGAAGAATATAAGTGGTATAATTTCAGGAGAAAATAATTATATACTAAATTATATCTCCGTTCAATCCATCATACTGCCAACCATAAGGTCTTACAGCTAGAGCTATTCCTTTGAATTAAGGCATCATATTTAAGTCACTCCTGCAAATTGGACACTAATGCTCAATAACACATGAAAGAGGATTTGTTCATCCTTCACAGTCCTCCTTTGAGAAAAATATTTAGAAGTACTTACAAGAAGTTTTTTTCTCCAATTAATGAACAAAATGATACTAGCTATAGCTCTTGTTTGTTGAAGGATTTGGTGATATAAAATTGAAGATCTAACTGCACACTTGGAGGAAATAGAAGAAATACAGCAAGCTAATCCCAAACCACACTGTAGGAAAGAAATAGTACAGATCAGAGAAGAAATAAATGAAATTGAGAACAAAAAATCAATAGAATCAACAAAACCAAAAGTTGGTTCTTTGAGAAGATCAACAAACTCAACAAACCCTTACTTAGACTGACAAAAAAGAGAGAAAAGATGCAAATAAATAAAATCAGAAATGAGAGGGGGTACGTTACCCCTGAACCCACAGAAATAAGAGAGATAATAAAAGGATATTATGAAAAAGTGTATGCCAAAAACTAGACAATGAAGATGAGATGGACAAATTCCTTGAAACACATAACCACCTACCCTGACTCTAAAAGAAATAAAAGACATCTACAAACTAATCACAAGTGAAAAGATTGAAACAGTCATCAACAACCTCCAAAATATGAAAAACCAGGACTATAGGACATCACAGGTGAATTCTACCAATCATTAACGACAATCTAATATCAATCTTGCTCAAGCTCTTCCAAAAAATTGAACAGAAAAGAAGGCTACCAAACTAATTCTATGAACCCGTCATCCCTAATACCAAAACCAGCTAAAGATAGTATAAAAAAAGAAAATTAGAGATCCATATCTCCTTTGATTATAGATGAAAAAATACTCAACAAAATACTTGCAAACTGAATCCAGTAGCATATTAAAAGATTTATATGCCATGATCACGTGGGTTTTATCCCAGGTATTCAAGGGTGATTCAATCCAAGAAAATCAATTAGTGTAATAAACCACATTAATAAATTGTAGAAGAAAAATCACATGATCCTCATGATTAATGGAAAGAAGGCATTTGACAAAGTACAGCACTCTTTCTTGATAAAAGAGACTCTAAAAGATAGGAATAGAAGGAAGCTTTCTCGACATGATAAAGTGCACATATGAAGAACCCACAGTTACCATGTATTCAATAGCAAAAAAATGAAAGCTTTCCTGCTTAGATCAGAAACAAGACAAGGATGGCCAATGTCACCACTATTACTCAATATTGTGCTAGAAGTTATAGTTAGAGCAAATAGGCTAGATAAAGAAATAAAAGTCTCCCAAATAGTTAAGGAAGAATAAAACTTTTACTATTCACTGATGATATGAACCTACATCTAGAAAATCCTTAAAAAGTCAAAACAAAGCTACTAGAACTAATAGACAAGTTCAGCAAAGTGGTGGGATACAAGATTTATATGCAAAAATCAATAACATTTCTACACAGTACTGATGAACAATTTTAGAAGGATATCAGAAAAAGAAATTTCACTTATAACAGCGACTAAAAAATAAAATATTTCAGAATTAACTTAACCAAGGGCATAAAGAACCTGTATTCAGAAAATGACAAAATATTGTTAAGAGAAACCAAATAAGATTTAAATAAATGGAATGATATTCTGTGGTCATGATATTCTGTGGTAGTGTGGAATACTAAATATCATTAAGATATCAATTCTACCCAAACTGATTTAAAGATTCAATGAAATCCCAATAAAAATCCCAAGAGCTTTTTTTTTTTGCAGTAAAGGAAAAGCCAAATATCAATTTATTGGAAGGATATGGGACCCCAAGGAGCCAAAAATGACTTTAAAAGGAAGAATGAAGTTGAAGAATTCTCACTTCTTGACATTAAAGCATATTTACTTAGATACAGTGGTGAAAACAGCATAGTACTGGCATAAAGCCAGGCAGATTTACCACTGGAACTGAATGAAGAACTCTGAAATAGACCCTTACATCTATGGTCAAGTAATTTTTTATAAAGCTATCAAGCCCTCCCAGCTGGGCTAGAACAGTCTATTCAACAAAGGGTGCTGGGAAAGCTGGATATCCATATCCAAAAGAAAGAGAAAGAATACTGCTATTCACACCTTATACAGAAGTTAAATCAAAATGGATTGAGGGACTAAATATAAAATTCACAATGCTAAAACTCCCGGAAGAAAATGTAGGAAAACATCTTCAAGATCTTTTGGTAGGTAGCACTTTCTTAAAACTTACACCCAAAGCATGAGCAACAAAATAAAAAAAGATAAATCGGGGTTCCTCAAAATTATACACTTTTGCACCTTAAAGGACTTTGTCAAAAGGGTAAAAAGGCAGCTGACTCAATAGGAGAAAATACTTGGTAATCAAATATCCCATTATTGTTTAACATTCATGATATATAAAGAGATACTACACCTCAACAATGAAAAGTCAAACTACCTAATTTAAAAATTGGAAAAAGGCTTGAATAAACATTTGTCCAAAGAAGAAATACAAATGGTAAAAAAGACCTGTATATGGATGTTCAACATCACTAGCAATTAGAGAAATGCACATCAAAGCTACAGCTGCAAGCAGGAGAATTGTATCCATCATCCCTTTGGAATCTAAACCCCCTCTTGATGTAGAGGTGGATTGGACATAGTCATCCCAGGTCCACAAGATGGAGGAATAGAGTATGGATTAGAGTGGACTTGCTGGTGTTCTGCTGGGGAAATATTGTGATTAGTAAGGGAAGAAATTGTAGTAGTCATGTGGAGAGGGTGGCCACGGTGGCTGCTGATAGTCGGGAAAGGAAAGAAGCGATATGGTGTGGGGGCATTTTCAGGATTTAGAATTGTTCTAGGTGGTGCTGCAGGGATGGATGCTGGACGTTGTGTGTCCTGTCATGGCCCACTAGGTGGACTGGGGGAGAGTGTGGACTACAATGTGGACCACTCTCCATGTGCTGCAGCGGTTCTCCAGAATGTATTCGCTGGGTGCAGTGGATGTTCCACAATGATGGAGGAGGTATTGATGTGGAAGGGGTGGCATGGGTGGGGTGAGGGGTATATGGGGACCTCACATTTTTTAATGTAACATTTAAAAGAAAATAGAGAAGAAAATAAACTGCAATAAGATATCATTTCATAACTATGAGAATGGCCACTGTTAAAAAGTCAGAAATCTACAAGGATTGGAGAGGATGTGGAGAGATAGAAATGATTATTCTCTGTTGATGGGAATGTAGAATGGTACAGCCACTGTGCCATTGGAGGACTGTTTGGCAATTCCTAAGGTAATTGAATACAGACTTGCCAAATGGCCTGGCAATTCCACTAAGTATATACCCAGAAGAAATGAGAGCAGTGACATGAACAGACATCTGCACACCAATATTTATAGTGGCAGTATTCAGGATTACTAAAGGTTGGAAACAATCCACGTGTCCATCAATAGAATATAGGTCAACAGAAAATAGAATGAGGGTAGAGAATTGAAAGGTGAGGGTTAATCTGTGCAGAATTGGTAAAAAGGTTATTTGTAAATCCTTAAAAATCAGTGGAAGTGTTGAAAGCACTTCACAGAGTTTATAACAAGAAGAGCTATTAGGTGGCAGACTTGGCCCAGTGGTTAAGGCATCCATCTACCACATGGGAGGTCCACGGTTCAAACCCCGGGCCTCCTTTACCCGTGTGCAGTTGGCCTATGAGCAGCGCTGATGCGCGCAAGGAGTGCTGTGCCATGCAGGGGTGTCCCCTGTGTAGGAGAGCCCCACAAGCAAGGAGCACGCCCCGTAAGGAGAGCCACTCAGCACGAAAGAAAGTGAAGCTTGCCCAGGAATGGTGCCACACACACGGAGAGTTGACACAACAAGATGACGCAACAAAAAGAAACACAGATTCCCGTGCTGCTGACAACAACAGAAGCGAACAAAGAAGACGCAGCAAATAGACACAGAGAACAGACAACCTGGGGGGAGGAATAAATAAATAAACAAATAAATCTTTAAAAAAAAGAAGAGCTATTATATGGGTATAACAGTGGTTGAAAAGGAAAGTCTAAGGACGTGTATATTATTAGAAAGAAGGCTAAAAAATGTAACATGGGACTCTATAACATAGTGAAACCTTATGTGAAATATGAATATGGATAATATTGCATATAAAAGACCATTTTTACAAAATATACATGGATATAAACTAAAGAGACCAAAACAGAATAGCAGCTATATACCACAAGGGAAGCACAGAGAGATTGAGAGATGATGAGGATTTTTTGGTTTATTTTTTTGTTTATTATCATTATTATTATTGGAATAATGAAAATTCTCTAATAATGTTTGCAGGGATGAATGCACAACTATGTGATTATACCAAATATTATTGATTGTACACTTTCGATGCATTTTTTAAAATGCTATTTTTGTAACAAATGCTTCACAATGTAATTTTAATCCCAATGTTTATTTTTTCTGACTTTGCATATAAAATATCTGACCACTGTCCTTCATTCTTCAACCTTTTATCATTCCTTTTATAAATTTCATTTTTTAACTGGCTGATGTTATTGAGAAGATACCATATCAGAAACATATATAGAATTTTGCTGAGTTTGGAGTTCTTTCACCTAAATGATTCCCCACAAATCTTCTCTATGTGAGGATCTGCTGTCCTGGGAACATATAATTATATAAGAGAGTTTCAGCTACTTAAAAACAAAACGGAACATGTCTCAAATCCTTGTCCCTTTATCCATATCTTTCTAGCTCTCTTTTATTGACCTCATTTCTCTTCAAGGCTGCCTTTGGTATGTGTTTTAACTTCATTTTACATGGACACAAATGATAGGGAGGAGAGGTAGAAAGAACTCCCAGTGTAATTAGCCCCACACCTGGTCTATGCTCTATTTATATATAACCTGTCATCAATCATCCCATATTTGCGCAATTTGACTTTCTGATAAGACTTCATTTTGTTGATCCTATTTCTTTAATCTCTCAAGGATCTTTATGCTTCTCCAAGGAATTTCTCTTTTGTGTCTTCTATAAATTTAACCTGACACATGAGTTTCAGTGTTTGCCTAGCCTTGATCATGTTGAGAAGTTCTGATGTCAATATTAAAAGCATATGTAGTGTTTATGCTGATGTTGAAGTCCTGACCAATTCCACTGTTCTCTGGTACACTAAAAAAGAAAGAAAACATAGTTAGGATAGGCCATTTGCTTAATTAGTTATAAATCACTTTTTGGATAAGCCAATTTTTACAACAGAGAATGAGTGTTACCATTTTAAGGATCTATTTATACTATGTACCAAAGAGAAAGCAATAATAATGGCCATAAAATTTGTTGATTTTTTTCATTTTCAAGGTACTTTACTTATTATTACCTGATTTTTTCCAATATTTCATTACAAAAATGTTTAAATAGGCAGCAAATTTGAAAGAATTTTAGAGCAAATACCCGTATGCATACCACCTCAATTTTACCATTAACATTTTACTATTCTTGCTTTGACATATATCTGCCCATCTATCCATCCTTCCATCCATTAATTCATTTTATTTATTCATGTAATTGAAAGTAACATGCAGATAGCAGTGTACTTCCCTCCAAAATACATGTTCTTATTTTGCATATTTACAAAAAGCATTAAAAAATAGGTATTATCAAGTCCATTTTGCTAATTAGAAACCTGGGACTGGGAATTTTAAGGAAATTCCACAAGGCCATATACTCAGTGATTTATAGAACAGGATTTTGAGCCCAAATCTTTCTGGCTGCATGCCCATAACTTTTCCTCTATACCCTATGGAATCTCCCATAGTATATACAGAATCACTCTGTCAATTCACAATTCAGGGAAGAGCAGAGTGGGGAAAAGACTACACTATATAATAGCTGGGGAGAAACAGGGCAACTTAATTCTTTACCCAAAAAGCCTATAAACAAGCCCAAATGCTTGTGAACACTACTAATATCCTGTTTTATAATCAAGCCTTTTGTTTGCCTTTGTTTCTCAATGAAATTTTCCATTAAGAATCTCATTTGATTCTTACAACTAAGGTGTCAGTAAGATATGTATCACCTCCCTTCACATTTATAAAGGAGGAAACAGTGGCCAAGTGATCCACTCCAAGTCATAGCCAATTAGTATAAGAGAGAGGACTGGATGACTACAAACCCAGTATTATAGAAAACTTTGGAGGAGGAAAGCTATGGAGAGGGCTTGAAAGGTGATGTTTGCAAGTATGATTTCTAATTATCATGATATTTCATCATCTTAGGGGATTTCCATCCTACATCAAGTGGTAATATGAAGTTTTCTACATGAATTTCAATTTACAAAATTAATGTTACCATTATTTTATGCATATATATATACATGCATACCACATGGTACTTTAAAGAATATGGAATGATAATGTTATGAAATAAAGCAAATAAGGATTAGGATTTTGAAATGACAGAAAAGCTGGAGAGTTTATCTTACTGCTCTCAGAGACAAATACATGTGGCTTTTCAAATTGTTGATTTTATTTCAATTTGCAGGTCTATTATTAGTAGTATGAGATTCACAGTGCCAACCACTTCCAACTATAAGATTATATTTCAAACCATCCTCATACTGCATAGAGGGTAACATTTTCTTGTTATTGGGGATGATACTTTAAAATAGGTAGTAATTTGAATTAACTGATACAAAATTTATGAGATTTTATTTACTGGTATTTATTCCTTATATCTCTGCCACTTAAATATATTGTGTAGTATATAAAGTACATTTTGAATTTAAGCAAACAAAGAATTAAGAACAATGCAGCAAGAATTTACAGCTTTCAATCTCTATCATTAGATTTTACTAGTATAGCATGGGAGTTAAGAACTTAGACCTGGGAGCCAGCCTGTGCAGGTACAGACCCGCTCTGTAACTTCAGCCAATTTATTGATATCTCTGTGCCTTGGAAATCTCATGTATAGTTTACAGAGTTATTGTAAGGATTAAATGTGTTGAAAACTATAAAACATGTAGGATCCAGCCCGATACGCATAATAAATCCTCAATAAATGACTGTTCTTTTCAATATCATTACCACCATCTCCATGAAGTGAGCAGGCCAGATTATAAATATCTGTACTCTATAGATGAAATAATTACAGCCCAGTGAGGTGACAAGATTTACCTACAGCAGAGTAAGATTACAGTCAAGAATATTGGATTCTTCTTTCCATTTCTCTTGACATGTTGCTGAGGTTGGAGATTGGTAGGGGGTACTTGTTCAGCAGCATGCCCATATGAACACTATTAGGATAGTATGTGGTGGCGGACTTGACCCAGTGGCTAGGGGTCCGTCTACCACATAGGAGGTCTGCGCTTCAAACCCCGGGTCTCCTTGACCCACGTGGAGCTGGCCCATGTGCAGTGCTGATGCGTGCAAGGAGTGCCATGCTGTACCACGCAGGGGTGTCCCCTGCGTAGGGGAGCCCCACGCGCAAGGAGTGTGCCCCGTAAGGAGAGCCACCCAGCACGAAAGAAAGTGCAGCCTGCCCAAAAATGGTGCCGCACACATGGAAAGCTGACACAACAAGATGACGCAACAAAAAGAAACACAGATTCCCGTGCCGCTGACAACAACTGAAGCGGACAAAGAAGAAGACACAGCAAATAGACACAGAGAAAAGACAACTGGGGTGGCGGGGGAAGGGGAGAGAAATTTTAAAAAATAAAAAATAATTAAGAAAATCTTTAAAAAACAGATAGTATGTGTTGTGCATATAATAACTGACATAGTAGAAGAAAGGAACTGAAGTAGGACAATTTTTATTTAGACATTTTTTACTGCTGGTCAGCTACATTCTTCTTTGGTTTCCTTTTACTGTACTGGATAGTCTGAATTGTTACACCAGTGATTAAAGCCTGTTCTATTCCTGGCAATGCTGCTACTAAAATCAGGTCCAGAGTATTCTAGATTTGATCACATTTAGACCCCATATACCAGTAATTTCCCAATTGATGACTGAAATTTGGACATCTAGAAAGAGAGAAAATGCTCACACATTAGGAAAATCACAATCTCCCCTGAATGAATCAAATATTTTGTTATAACTCAACCATGAGAATTCCCTTTAAGTCCTTCAAGAAATTTGTCTTGCCCCATTTTCTATTTGTGCAAACACTGTAAAACCTACAGACATTGAGTCAGTATGCAAAATTGAGTCAGGATTTCCCTACCACTAGGTAATGAAGATGTGGCATTTAGAAAATGACGGAAAAAAAGATCACTTAGAATGGCTTTCTCAAGAACGCTTTTGAAACTATACACATTTTGCTCATAACTCTATTCACTTTGGCTAATCTAGTTATATCAGTGCTATGAAGAGAGTTTGAAGCAGTCTAGTCTATGAGTTCTGTAACTGCAGGCTGGGCCTTCTGCCCATTCACTCCTACAGTGATGAATGCAGGTTAACAGACTGACTCTGCCACTTTACAGGAAATACAAGAATCAAGACAGTTTGCCAGCAATATCTGCCTGCCCCCATTACTGTTATGACTCTAAATTACCATTCTCTATTTTCTAGAAATAAATTACTTATATATGAACTTTTAGTGTTTTTATAAAGCCTTGAGAATCTTCTAAGTACACTGAATGTGGCTTTCTGATGCACAGATGGATGATTGGCATGGCATACACTCACACAGAGATGTCTTTAGATTTGTGAAGAAGGAAAATATGACTTCTCCTCATCATACATGGGAGTGAGTAATGGGGAGATTGTGTAGTGTCTTTAGATATTACTTCCTTGTATCCTGAAGAACTATTACAAAGTATTACCCAGCTAAACAATAAATGTCAGATCCTAACTAAGCTAAACCTGATTTGTGTATTTCCAATAGATTAAAGAGAAAGGTACTGGATAACCTGAAGGAGTTAATTAGATGATTAATAGAATATTTTATATCTCTGATATTCTAGGATTCTCTAAGAAAATATATCTACTAACTTCAAATAAATAGTAATCTACTTACTTAAGAGGACATGGCTTTTTAAAAGCAGTTTTATTGAGCAGAGATATATCGACAAACAGTACAATCCACCCAAAGTGTACAATCGATGGCTCTCAGTATAATCACAGAGTTCTACTTTCATCACCACAATCAATTTTAGAATGTTTTTATTGGTCCAAAAAGAAAACTGCTAAACCCCTTATATAACCCTATTATTGACACGTAGGATTAGTGTGGCAGTGCTTTTGTCACAATTGATGAAAGAATATTTAAAAACTACTGTTAACTATAGTCCATAATTTGTCTTAGGTGTATTTTCTCCATATACCACCCTAATATAGTAATGTACAGATGTTCTAATTCACAGAACATTCTTATATTGTAATATTGACCACACTCATCATCCACAACAGGGTACACTGTGTTATACAGTCCCATGCATCATCTTCTATCTTTCCTTCTAGTGACATGCACAACTGAAATGGTTTGAAGTTAGATGGAACACAAAAGATTATGCTATTAAATCTAGTCCATTCCTGTGGTTGTGTACTTGCTATAGGTGGGAAGTTTTTTTTAATCTTTTATTATCTTTTGTGTTAAAGATACGTAGATCACACAAAATGTTACATTAAAAAAATATAAGATGTCCCCATATACACCACTCCCTTTCCCTCACTCCTCAAACATCAACAACCTTTTTCATTAGTGTGACACATTCATTGCATTTGATGAATACATTTTGGAGCACTGCTATACAACATGGATTATAATTTACATTGTAGTTTACTCTCTCTCACGGTCCATTCAGTGGGTCATGGCAGGATATATAATGTTCTCTTCAGTCCTTGCAATATCATTCAGGACAATTCCAAGACCAAAATATGCCCCCATACCACATCTCTTTTTTCCTGTCCTTTCCCTCAGCAACTCCTGTGGCCACTGTCTCCACATCAATGATACAGTTTCTTCCACTCCTAGAGTCACAATTATTATACAGTAGAATAGGAACCTTATGGTTAGGTTACTTCAATTAATGGGTTTTTGATTAGATTACGTCAGTAAGGCATGGCTCAGACTGATCTTAATCCTGTTACTGGAATCTTTAATAAACAGTGTTAAATCAGATGATCAGATGAACAGAGAGAAAGTCAGAGGAAACCAGAAGCTGAAGCAGCAAAGCCCAGAAGAGAAGAGATAATTTTCACCAGTACTTAAGCCAACCATTTCTCCTGGGGAATTCATTGAAAACTATCATTGGAATTACCAGTTTGTGGCCTGCCCTATAGAATTTGGACTCATGCATCCCCACAGCCATGTGAGAAGATTTTATAAAATCTCATAATATACACACATATCTCCTGTTGGTTCTGCTTTACTAGAAAAACTGGCTAATCAATCTTTGATACCTAGAGTGTGGTGCTGCTATTGCAAAAACAAAAAATGTGGAAAGTTTTATAAATGGATATGGGGGAGATTATGGAAGAATTGTGAGATGCTTGATAGTAAAGGTTTAGATTTCTTTGAAGGCACTGTTGGTAGAAATATGAAATGATATTGCAGGGTCAGATGCTGGACTTTATATATCCTGCCATAACCTACTGAATGTACTGGGGGAGAGTGTGAACTACAGGATAAACTATTATCTATGTGGTGAAAAATACTTCTGATGAAGCCTTAGAAATGATGAATATGTCACTGCAAACTGGAATAAAGCTGATCCTTGTTTTAAAGTGGAAGAGCTATTGACAAAATTATGTACATATGTGGGATGGAAGGTAGAATTTGAAAGTGACAACCATGGATATTTAGCTGAGAAGATTTCCAAACTAAATGTAGAAAGTGTGGCCTGGCTACTCCTTGTGGTTTATATTAAAATTCAAGAGGAAAGGGATTAGCTGAGAATTTAACACCTGGAAACAAAGAAAGAAGAAATTGATGGTTTGGAAAATTCAAACCTTTCAGAAAATGAGTCCCCAGAGAACAGTGCCTCATGTGAGGACATAACTGCACAGGAAACCAGACCATCATTCCAATGCAAGTCAAGATTGGAAAAGCAGTTATCCAGGAAGGATCTGTGAAAAGTCTTACTGTCTGAGGTTTGGAATATCTGTGTGCTACATTTGAAACCAAGTTTTTGTGAGATCTGTGTGAACAGAACCATTGGCAGGCCGTACTAAAAGGAACAGAAAAGGGACATACTAAAGGTAAAGTGATTTCAAAGTCAGAACCATGGAAGCTTTGGTCTGGACTGAAGACCTCTTGGACAAAGGAAACAAACCCACCCATGTGTCTGGAAAGGGTGAGTATGCCCTAACACTTGAAGAAGGTGGGATTTCCAGCACATTATTCATGAGAAATGCTGCCACTATAGCCTTAGAGAGGGTGGAGCACATTCTCCAAGGATTGGGGAGAGTTTGGATGCCACCCCACTGCTTTGAGATAATTGAGCCTGTGACCTGGAGATTACTTCTTCTAGCCTCCACCCTAGTTTTCTCAGAGAGCGGAACCTATTACCTGAGGATTTAGGAGAGTCTGGAAATCATCCTCGTGTTCTTGGTGGTTGAACACTAGAGTTCAGCCACCACTAAGTTGCTTGAAGAGGGAAGAGCTGAAAACACGACCAATGTTTAAACACTTGCAAAGCATGGTGCTGCCACATCTTCAGGCCCCAAGGACAAAATATCATTCTTAAATGATTCTCAGACTTGAAACCTAAAGGAGTAAGTCCTGCAGTGCTTTGGAAGTCTGTGGAAATTGTGACCCCTGTTGTCTTTCCAATTTCTCCTTACGGCCCTTGGAATGTTTATCCTATGACTGTCCTCTCTTTTCCTTATTGGAAGCAGACAACTTATTCTAAGTTTCACAGATTCACAGCTGGATGGGAATTAGGTCCAAGGAGAGGCAACACCTATACATGCTTTTGATGGGATGTACTTAATATTGTTATTGAAATGACTTAAGGCTTGGTTGGATATTGAGATGGAATAGGTGCATTTGAATGTGAAAAGAGCATGTCGTTTTGGGGTCTATGGGATGGAGTGTGACAGGTTGAAGCCGGACCCCAGAAGATTGTGTATTTAACCAGGGGATTGTGGAAAGATGGTGATGGACTAACAGACAGAGATAAATGATCTCACTAAAACAATGGAGAAAGAGCCAAAAGCTGTGTGAGGGACCTCTTTTGGGGTCAGTGCTACAGAAATCCCAGAAGGGTGAGAGACAGAGAAATGAAGTAGCAAAAATGACAAACATAAGTTACCAAGTCCCCATCGTGGCTAGGAAGGACTCCCTTCCCTACTACTAGGATATTAAGCTGGGGTAAAACACCTGGCTCACTGTAGCCTACTGAAAGGGGAACAGACATTTTCCTCACTGTAAGCTGTTATAACAGAAAAGGGAGGGGAATTTGGAGTGCTTTTCTTCTGTGGTTTTGACCAGCAGAGCCCACTTTAAATTCAAAACAAGAGCAAAGGAAAGTTGAGACTGAAACATCTCAATGGGCAGGTGTGCTGACTACTACTATCTGCTGGCCAGCCTGGAAATTGCATGGACAAAAACTGCTTTCTGTATCCAACCCCTGGGCAAAAATTTGTGCCTCACTATTGAGTCCCTGGCCTGATTTTGAAAACTTAAGCTGTGCAATTTTAAAGACAGAGAATAAGTTGAGCCAAATATCAAAGAAGAGCTGTGAAAAAAATACAATAGGCAAAAGAGAGAAATTAGCCATCAGAGTATATTCGCCCAACATATTAGGATGCCTAGACATCAGCAAAAAATTATAAGCCATACTAGGAAACAAGAAGAGATAGTCCAGGCAAAAGAACAAGCCAAATATCCTGAAGATATACAGGATTTAATAAATTAATAATCACACAAGTCTCCTAAATCACTTCAAAGAACTGAAAGTAACCATGACTGAAGAAATAAAGGATATTAAGAGGACACTGTGTGACCATAAAGAACAAATTGAAAGCCTGCAAAAAAAGTAACTGACCATATGTGAATGAAAGACAAGAGGGATGAAATTAAAAATACATTAGAGGTACAGAAGAGCAGATTTGAATTGCTTTGAAGACAGAATTAGTGATTTCAAAGACAGAAGATCTGAACTGGATAAGACAGGAGAACAGAGAGAGAAGAAAATGGAACATTCTCGTGGAATTGAATGACCACCTGAAATGCAGAAATATTTGCATTATTGATGTCCCAGAAAGAAAAGAGAATGATAAGAGGCAGGAAACTATTTGAGGAAATAATGACTGAAAACTTCCCAATCCTTATGAAGGACGTAAATATCAATATCCAAGAAGGAAAATGCACAACAAACAGAATAAATCTGAATAGGCCTGCCCCAAGACACCTATTATTAAGAATGACAAATATCAGAGATAAAGAGAGGATTCTGAAAGCAGCAAGAGAAAAACAAATCATCACATACAAGGGCAACTTGATAAGATTAAGTGCTGACCTCTCATCAGAAACCATGGAGGTGGGAAAAAAGTGGTATTATGTTTTTATGTGAATGAAAGAGAAAAATTACCAGCCAAGAATTCAGTATCTGGCAAATCTGTCCTTCAAAAATGAGGGTGAGTTCAAATTCTTCACAGACAAATCTGATCAATTATGTAACCAAAAGTCCAGATATCCAAGTGATACTAAAGGGGGTGCTGCAGCCTGAATGGACAAAACAAGGGTGAGCGATTTGGTGAAGAGTTTAGAAATGATGATTATTAGGAAAGGTAAACTAAAGGATAAGAAGACAGACAATAGAATGATATGAAAACAGAGAGCTGAAAGACAAAATGAATGAAGTAAGCAACTACTTTATAGTAAAAACATTCACTGTTAATGGTTGCAACTCCCCAATCAAAAGACATAGACTGATAGAATGGGTAAAAAAAATATGAGCCATCTACATGTTGTCTACAAGAGACCCACCTCAGATGTAAGGATGCAACCAGGTTAAAAGTGAAAGGTTGGAAACCAGTATTCTATGCAAATAGTAACCAAAAAAGAGTTGGAGTAGACCAGTAAAATGTAAAATAGCAACATTATAGTATATGAACTATAATTACTCAATCCAACTGGCAAATTGTTCCTGTGATCAGTATTCTGTACATTTTTTTCATACAAAATAAACAGCTGCTTTTAATTGAGGAGGGCTGGAGAAGGGGCATATTTTTGGATACTTTATTTTACTTTAGCCCTTTTTGCTTTTTTATTAAGTAGTCTTTTTTTTAAGGTACATAGATCACAAAAAATGTTACATTAAGAATATAAGAGGCTCCCACACACACACCCCCCCCCCACTCCTCCCATATCAACAACCTCTTTCATTATTGTGGCACATTCATTGCATTTGGTGAATACATTTTGAAGCACTGCTACATGGCATGGATTATAGTTTACATTGTAGTATGCACTCTCTCCCAGTCCATTAGGTGGGTTATGGCAGGATATATAATATCCAGCATCTGTCCCTGCAGTATCATTTAGAATATTTCCAAGTCCTGAAAATACCCCCACATCTCATATCTTCTTCCCTCTCCCTAACCTCAGCAACTATTGTGGCCATTTTCTCCAGATCAATGCTATGGTTTCTTCCATTACTATTCACAATAATTCTATAGTAGAATACCAGTAAGTTCAAGAAAAACTCAAAATCTTGTAAATCAGTGGTCATGCTAAATCATTATTGATCCAGATTATTTTAATTAAAGAGTATGAATAAGAAAGGTAACCTTTTACAATTTTTTCTTGATCATAAAATTATGAGCTGACAAATTATTATCTGCTGTAATTCACTTCAATAAGATGTGAAGAATTGCCAAATAGGTATTTGACCGTTTAGAAAGAATTATGGCCTAAATGAAAATTAAATAGCTAAACCAATAATTTATTTCATTCTTAGAGATTATTATGACCAATAGTTATGGATATAATATAGAAATTAGAATTATGTTATAATTAATTTCTATTATACTTGAATTATTATTTACATTTATAAATGTTTGTTGCTATGCTATTTTATATAATTGATTATATTCAGTCTAACCTTGCATTGCACTCTCATTTAAAATTTGTAATATATTTTTCTATTTATTTTATAATTTTACAATAAAGGACTTTTTAACAGTTAAAAAGTCTATTGATTATACACTTTGGATAGATCATATGTTATTTGAATATATCTCAATAATACTTTTTAATAAGCAATTAATTAATTGTGCAAGAATAGCCGGAAATAAGAGCATGTACAGCAGGGGAAACAGAGAGATTGAGAAGTAAGGAATTTTCTTGTTTTTTAAATTAATTTTATTATTATTGAAATAATAAATTAAAAAAATAATGATTTAAGTGATGAATGCACCATTATGTGATTATACCATATATCACTGATTGTACACTTTGGATAAATTGTATTCTTTATTAATATGTATCAATAAAATTGATTTAACAAAATTTAATCCATTCCTGTCAATATACAACTATTATAAGTGGCAAATTTTGATGAAGTTACTTCAGTAAGGCATAGCCAAGTGTGGGTTTTAATCCCCTTAATAGAGTACTCTATAAACACGTTGAAATCAGATGAATAGACAGAAAGTCAGAAGCTAAAGCAATGAAACCTGGCATAGAAGAGTGAATTTTCATCTCTCTTTCAGTCAGCTTGTCATGGGGCATTCATTAATAATCTTCATCAGCTTGCAGCCTGCCCTATGGAATTTGGATTTCTGCATCCCCACAGTCACAAAAGACAATTTTATAAAAGCACATAATATTTACAGTTATTTCTTGTCGGTGCTGTTTCCCTAGGGAACCATGACTAATATATTGACACTAAAATTTCCCTTTCATCCATAATCACATGCATAGATCATCATTGTTTATTATAATTACTATAAGGTGCTGACATCACCTCTATACTTTCCCAAACATTCACAATGTACTTTATTACGAATTCCATGCAAATTAAACATCAGCTACCCATTCTCTAAACTCATCTTCTGGTGACCTATAGTCTATATATTAATTCCATTAATTTGCTTATTATATTTAGTTCATATTAGTGAGAGCATGCAATTTTTGTCATTTTGTGTCTCACTTATTTAACTCAACATAAAATCTTCAAGGTTCATTTGTATGGTTGTATATATCAAGACTTCATTTCCGCTTACAGCTGAATAATATTCCATTGTATGTATATACCATATTTTGTTTCTATTCATTCGTTAATGTGCACTTAGGTTTTTTCCATCTTTTGCAAATTGTGAATGATGCCACTATGAACAATTGCGTGCAAATGTCTGTTCATGTTCCTGCTTTCAGTTCTTCTGAGTATATACTTGTTAGTGGAATTGCCAGATTATGTGGCTGTCCGATAATTCACTTCCTAAGAAACTGCTAAAATAACTTCCACAATGGCTGTATCATCTTACATTCTAACCAAAAGTGAGTAAGTGTTCCAATTTCCCCACATCCTCTACAACACTAGCAGCATTCTATTATTTTAAATGGGGGCCATTCTAGTAGGAACAAAATTATATCTCATTGAAGTTTTTGTTTGCATTTCCCTAATAGCTAGTGGTGTTGAATAACTTTTAATGTTGGCTTTTTAGGCAATTGTATTTCTTCATCAGAAAAATGTCACTTCAAGTATTTTGCACATTTTTATTGGGTTACCTTTTTATCATTGAGTTGTGGGACCTCTTGATATAACCTGGATAAAAATCATATTTGGGGGGTTGGGAGTGGGGTATATAGGAACCTCTTATGTCTTTTGTGTTTTTTTATATTTTTTAATGTAATGTTCTTTGTGATCTATTAACTTTAACACAAAATGTGTAAAAAAAAAGTATATATAAAAAAAGAAGAGATATGATGTTGGGGCATTTTCAGGACTTGGAGTTGTCCTGGGTGGTACTGCAGGGACAGATGTTGGACATTGTATGTTCTGCCATGGCCCACTGGGTGGACTGGGAGAGAGTGTAAACGACAATGTAAACCATTATCCATGTGATGCAGCAGTGCTCCAAAATGTGTTCGCCAAATGCAATGAATGTGCCATGATAATGAAAGAAGTTGTTGATGTGGAAGGAGTGCAGTGAGGGGGGTGGGGGTGGGGGTATATGGGGACCACTTATATTTTTTGAATGTAACATTTTTCAAAAAATTAGAGAAAAATTAAAAATTAAAAAAAAATATTTGGATGTTTGATTCTAAATATTTTCTCCCATTAAATAGATTGTCTTTTCGCCTTCTTTAAAAAGTCCTTTAAAACACAAAAATATTCAATTTTGAGGAGGTCACATTTATCTACTTTTTATTGTGTTGCTTGTTCTTTGGGTGTAAGATCAAAGAAAGATCTCCCACAACAAGATCTTGAAGATCCTTCCATACATTTGCTTCTAAGAGTTTATGGTTCTGGCTCCTATGTTTGTGTCTTTGATATAATTTGAGTTAATTTTTTAAGCTGAATGATCTATTTAAACAGATGAAAAACCATGTTATTTTCTGAGAAAATGAAGACAGCCATTTTCAAAAAATATTGGTCACATTTAAGTTTTGATGTTGTCGTGGAAACCCTTAAAAGACACTTAACAAAAGGTCAATAATCAGAGTGCCATGATGCAGCCTAAGAAGACTCTGGTCATGACTGTTACCTGGTGCATTTCCCAAAGTGCTGTTGAAACGAGAATTGACCATAGCCCTCACTCAGTGCCAGGGGACACTATGTGGCAGCTCTCAGTGAGCCAGATGACAAGTCATTACTCAGTTACTCCTGAAGTACCCTCACCTTGGAAAAGCATTATTGAACATGCCTCTGGGAGCCCTGTGGAGGTATTGGAATCTGGTCGCTTACAATTTTTTTCATGTTTTGGTTGTATTAATTTTTAATATATTTTTATTACAGAAGTAGAGAACTTTAAAAAACCATGCATGTGTATAGAATTCCCATATAACAACCCTTCTTCAACACACCACACCATTGTGGAACGCTTGTTACAGATTATGAGATAATATCATCAGACTATTAGTACTAACTATGGTCCAGAGCATACATTTGGTATTTTTTCCCATACACCCCTATAAATAACCCAGTACATTTTCAGCATTGATGCAAGAATATGACAGGGGGGCAGATGTGGTTCAAGCAGTTGGGCACCCACCTACCACATGGGAGGTCCCAGGTTTGGTTCCAGGGTCATCCTAAAGAAGATAAGCAAGATAGTGAGCTGACTCAATGGAATGATGCAACAGGCTGGCACAGTGAGCTGACAAGGAACTGATGCGATGAGATGATTCAAAGTGATGACACAAAGGGAAGACACAACAAAATGGCAAAATGAGGAGACACAGTGAGGAAACAAAAATAAGAAATATAACAAGCAGGGAGTGGATGTGGTTCAAGTGAATGGGCATCTCGCTCCCTCATGGGAAGTCACGGATTTGGTTCCTGGTACATCCTAAAAGAAGATGAGCACACAATTAAAACACACAGAGTGCAAATAGTGATCAAAAACAATGAGAGAGGTAGAAAAATATTAATCTTTAAAAAAGAATATTACAGTATTGATGTTAACTATAGTCCATAAGTTACATTGATTGTATTTTCTCATGCTTCTCCATATTCCCACAACCTTGCAATAGTGATATACACCCATTCTACTTCACAAAAGGACATTCTTGCATTTGTACAATTAACCAGAATTCTCATCAACCTCTGGATCCACAGTGTTATTCATTCTTAGATTATTCTCTAGATTTCTTTCAATTAACATTTACATCCCTAAACTACCTTTTTCTGCCACAATCCCATTTATAAACCAGCTTCTACTCACTGTGTTACCATCAACTCTATCCATTTTCACACATTTACAGTCAAGTTAATTAAAACTTTTATATACATTAAACATCAGTATTCCTTTGCAGCCCTCCCCTTATCTCCCAATAACCTATACTCTAGGTTTAAAACCATGCATTTATTTTTTTAATTTTTTTGTCTTTATTTGATTTTTTAATATTACATTAAAAAAATGAGGTCCCCATATACTCCCAACCCCCCTCACCCCACCCCTACCCCCATAACAGCAACCTCCTCCATCAAAATGAGACATTCATTGCATTTAGTGAATACGTCTCTGAGCACCGCTGCACCTCATCGTCAATGGTCCACATCATAGCCCACACTCACCCACAGTCCACCCAGTGGATCATGGGAGGACATACAATGTCTGGTAACTGTTCCTGCAGCACCACCCAGGACAACTCCAACTCCCCAAAATGTCCCCACATCACATCTCTTCCTCCCACTCCCTACCCCCAGCAGCCACCATGGCCACTTTCTCCACACCAATGTCACACCTTCTTCAATTACTAATCACAATAGTTCATGAATAGAATATCAGTAAGTCCACTCTAATCCATACTCTATTCCTCCATCCTGTGGACCTTAAATGGTTGTGTACACTCCACATCTATATCAAGAGGGGGTTTAGATTCCACATGGATGTTGGATGCGATTTTCCTGCTTTCATTTGTAGGCACTCTTGGCTCCCTGGTGTGGTAGTTGACCTTCTTCACCTCCATGTTAGCTGAGTGGGGTAAGTCCTATAAACCAGAGTGTATGATTTGCAAGTCTGTTGAGGCTCAGGGCCTGGCTATCACATGGTCAGTCCAGAGATTCAGGTCCCCTGGGTACACATTAACCCCAGCACCAACTACAGTTCTGGTAAAAGTAACAAGAGAGGCTTGTGGACAAAGTTCACATCTGAGTCCAGCTCCATCACCCAGAAACACAAACTCCAAAATAGGGCCAAAACTGAACTCCATCTGCCATGACCATAGAACCTGTGGGTCTCTGTAGCCCTCAGAAGATCCAATACCTGAGGTTGTATCTACTTTATCAGTCTCTGGGACTTTGCTCAGGTGTGCATAAGGGCAACCTCTCTGATAACCTCCCAGCTCTTTTTGGAGACTCATAGCCATAAAAATTCATTTGTCCTTTCCATTTCCCCCATTTATTCAAGGACAAAAATTATTTTTGACACCTGATATTACATGTAGGCTGAGATATTATGCTGGTCTGAGTTGACCCTTTTATTCAAGATTGTTTTCTGATACATCATCAGCTGGTAAATGGTAATAATCCCTCGGCACCAGGGAAGCTCATCCCTGGGAGTCATGTCCCATGCTGGAGGGAATGTAATGCATTGACATGCTGCACTTGGCTTCAAGACTGGCCACATTTGAGCAACATGGAGGCTCTCAGGAGATAATTCTCAAGCACCCTGCAGCTCTAGGCCTAGTTCTAATTTCAGGTGCACAGGCTCACAAGCATAGTCATTAGTATCAAGGGCTCATTGTTGGACCACCTTTCTTTATTGATCTTTGCCATTGCACTTGGGGGATTGTTGGGGGGTTGTTGCTGCTCCATTGGGGAATGTGATAGAACTCACCCCCCCACACTAGGAACTCAGCACTCCCTCAGTTGTCATTTTTAACTGTAACCACTATGAAAATATCCAAACATTTTTATGTACCCTGTATACATGCTCTGGAGGACTCCCTCCCAACCATGTGCCACCTATCAATAGCATCCCAGCCATTCTTTCTCCCCTGCCACAGTTGGACCTCTCTGTCTTCCAAAACTTCTTCAAAAATGAAGCCTAATGTATTGCCAGGTTCCATTAATTGTAAAATGGAATATATCAATTGGTTTAAAGCTTAGATATAGAATACATACTAATTTAGGAAAAATTGAATAAAGTAAAATAAATTCGGGTGTCAAAAAATTAAAAAATTAAAATGCTTTGTTTTGAATGTTTTGCTTTTTATCACTGGTATAAGTGTTGCCCTCTATGTACAGTGGCAAGGAAATTTCTTCCATTTCTTCCTCAGTGTCTACATTCTTTCTTTTCTTTTTTTCTTAATTACTAAGTTTGTCCTCACAAAAGTTTTAGATCACAGTAATTCATATGTACAATATACAATACTCCCACACATCTAGCATCGAGCACCTTGTCCCTTCACTAGCAATGTTCATATTATATTTGCTGCAACTGATGTACAGATGTTGAGACAATAGTTTTTAAACATGGTTACATTTGGGTTTACATTATGATTTACATTTTAGCCTATAGGTGCGGTCACCCCTCGGGCTGAAGTGTGGTTTGCTGGCCTGGCGGGGGAGCAGCCCCGCGGCAGGCCAAGCCGCTGCCCCCATAATAGGGTGACTGGTCGGACTCACTGCCACCCCTGAAGGGAGCTCGGCATGGGCGCAGAGTGCCCTCGGGTCTCCCCTTCTCGGCAGCCATGCTTCTGCAGCCGCCCCTCCTCCCGGATGGCGCCACACGATGCCTGTAGGGCGGCACCCTTCTTCTTCTTTCTCCCTGCGCAGGCGCAGGGCGGAAAATTCCAGTCTGCCCTTTTCCCCTCCCCCGACAGCAGCAACAGCCAGGCGTGGGCGGAAAAATACAGTCTGCCCTTTTCCCTCCCCCTGACAGCAGCAACAGCCAGGCGTGGGCGGGAAACTCAAGTCTGCCCTCCACCCCAGCAACAGCAGCCACCAATCCCTAAACCCTGCCCCTTCCACCAGCAACAGCGACAGCCAATCCCTAACCACCACCCCTCCCCCGTCCAGTACCGCCCACTGACCTTTCACCGGCAACCAATCAGAACAGGGCGTGGCTTCGACCAATCAGCCTTCCCCAGCCCCTATAAAACTGTTGCCTCTCCCTCAATAAAGTTGGACTTGCCTGTTTACCTTGTCTCCGCGGTAGTTCTTCTGCTGTGCGCCCTCCAGTCCTGAGAGCCCCCGACAAGGGCCTGGCCTCCCTTGTCCCCAGTTCGTCGCCTGCTTCTCTGGGCGGCCCCTTCGTCGCCGGCTTCGCCGGGCGACCCCGTCAGCCGAACCGCGCAACCCCTTGTGAGACCGATCCCTCGTCTGCTGCCGGACCGACCCCTCATCCCAAGTGGGACCGACCCCTCGTCCCAAGCAGGACCGACCCCTCGTCCAGAGCTGGACCGACCCCTCATCTGCAGCCAGACCCCACCTCTACCGACCGAGCAAGCCGCCGCATATAGGTTTTTCCAATTGCTCTTGATTCAGGTCTGGCAGAGGCAAGATTCAGAGTAAGTTTTGCTGGCCAAACACAATAAAAAATAAACACTCTGTTCTTTTGGAGTATCTCATCAAGACACTTAGGATCAGATATTCACCCCATCATTGAGTCCTTGGCCTTATGCCTTATATTGATAACTTAAATTGGCCAATTTTAAATACTTAAATTAAATGGAACCAAAAACCAAAGAAGAGCCATTAAGCAAAACCAGTAGACAAAGGAGTAAAAGATGACTAGATAACAGCAGGAAACAACAGTCTTTATTAATATACAAGAGGAAATGGCCCAGTCAAAAGAGCAATAAAAAAATCCTGAAAAAACTCAGGATTTAAGAAAACTAATCAATAATAATTACACAAATTTCTTAAATAAATTCAAGGAGCTGAAGGAAAATATGACCAAAGTGATAAAAGATATTAAGAAGATACTCAGTGAACATAAAGAACGATTTGAAAGCATGAAAAGAAAAGTAACTGAGCTTATGGCAATTAAAGACATAATAGATGAGATTAAAAATACATTAAAGGCATATAACAGTAGATTTGAAATGACAGAAGAATGAATAATTGAAATCAAGAATGGAATATTGGAAGTTTGCTAAGGCAGGAACATGGAAGGAAACAAGAAAGGAAGATATTGTACAGGGTCTCAGGAAATAGAATGACAAGTTGAAATGCACAAATATGTTTTATACCTGTCCCAAAAGGGGAAAAGAAAATAAAAAAGAAAGAATGTTTGAGGAAATAATGACTGAAAATTTCCCAACACTTATGAAAAATGTGCATATAAATTACCAAGGACAATGCACCCCAAAGAGTATATAAAAATAGACCTGCTGAAAGAAACTTATAATGCAGAAAGACAAATGTCAGAGATAAAGAGAGCATTCTGAAAGTATCAAGACTGCAAGGGAGCATCAATAATATTAAGTGCTGATCTCTCATCAGAATGAGGTGAGAAAAAAGTGGCATAAGGCATTCAAGGGACTAAAAGAGATAAACGGTCTCCAAGAATTCTTTACCCAGCAAAAATTTCCTTCAAAAATGAAGGTGAGTTCAAAGTCTTCAGAGACAATCCAAAACTGAGAGAAGATGTTGCCAAAAGAGCAGTTTGACAAAAGATAATAAAGGGAGTGCTACAGCCTGAAATGAAAAGAAGTTCAAGAGATTTGGAAGAGTGTAGAAATGAAGATTAGGAAGTGTAATTTAAAGATTCAAAAGACAGACAATAGTAAGATATGAAAAAGGAAGGCCAAATAATAAAATGATGAAATAATGTCTTTACAATAAAACATTGAATGATAATGAATTGAATTCAATAATCAAAAGATATAGCGAGAATGGATAAAAAATATGAGCTACCTATATGCTGTCTACAAGAGACTCACCTCAGATGTAAGGACACAACAAGATCAGAAGTGAAAGGGTGGAAAATAATGTTCCATGAAAATAGTATCCAAGAAGATCCTGAGTAGCAATACTAATTTGGACAAAATAGATTTTTAATAAAAAAACTGATATAAAAGATGAAGAAGCTCATTATATACTAAACTAATTTACAGATTCAATACAAAACAATAAATAAAAACCTGAACAGCTTTTTATTTGCAGAAATGAAATAACCAGTTATCAATTTACTTTGGAAAGGTAAGGGGCTCTGAAGAACCCCTAATGTCTATTTTTTTACACTTTTAAAAATTAACGTTAATAGATCACAAAGAATGTTACATTATAAAACATAAAAAAACATAAGAGGTTCCCATATACCCCACTCCCCACCTCCCCACCCCATCATTTTTGTAAATTGTAATTTTTGAAGATACACACATCACAAAAAATGTTACATTAAAAAATATGAGATTCCCATATACCCCTCACTCCCTCACCCCACTCCTCCCACACTAACAACCTCCTCCACCATTGTGGCACACTCATCACACTCAATGAACACGTTTTGTGGCACTGCAGCACCACATAAATAATAGTTTACACTGTAGTACACACTCTGCCCCAGTACACTCAGTGGGTTATGGCAGAATATATAAAGCCCAGCATCTGACCCTGATATATCATTTAGGACAACTCAAAGTCCCAAAAATGTCCCCACATCACCTCTTCTTCCCTCTCCCTGCCCTCAGCAACTACTGTGGCCACTTTCTCCACCTCAATGCTAAAATTTCTTCTATTACTCATCACAATAGTTTTATATTAGAATATCAGTAAGTCCACTTTAACCCATATTTTATTCCTCCCCTGTGGACCCTGGGATGGTGATGTCCACTCTACCTCTAGATCAAGAGGGTCCTTAGATTCCACATGGATGATTACAATTCTGCTCACAGTTATTTGCACTCTTGATTCCCGGGTGTGGTGGTTGACCATCTTCTCCTCCCTGTTAGCTGACCTGGGTAAGTCTAATGACCAGAGAGTAGGATTCACAACTCTGCTGAGTCTCAGGGTCCAGCTGGCACATGGGCAGTCCAGAGATTCAAGTCCCCTAAGTATGCACCATTCCTAGCACCAACCACAAATTCAGTAAAAGTTACAGAAGAGGCACGTGTAAGAGGGTCACATCTGAGTCCAGCTCAATCACACTCAGGAACACAAATTCCAAAGTAGGGCCCTCTGACATGGCACTGAACTCAAAATTCATCTGCATGAACATATGGATCTTTGTAGCCTTCAAGAGACCCAACAACTAGTTGTATCTACTTTGCCTCTCTCTGGGGTCCTGCAGAGGAGTGCATAAGCATGACCCTTCTGATGACCTCCCAACTCTTTTTAGAAGATTCTTAGGTATATAAACCCATTTGTCTTTGCCATTTCCCCCTTTTATTCAAGGATAAAAAGCAGTTTTTAACACTTGATCTAACATATAGGCTGAGATATTCTGCTAGTCTGAGCTGACCCCTTTATTCAAGGTCTCTTTCTAGTTGCATCACCAGTTAATGATTGGTAGTAATCCCTTGGCACCAAGGAGGCTCATACCCAGGAGTCATGTTCCATGTTGGGTGGAAGGTAATGCATTTACATGCTGAGTTTGACTTAAGGAGTGAACACATTTGAGCAACATGGTGGCTCTCAGAAGGTAACTCTTAGGCACTCTGCAGCTCTAGGCCTAGTTCATATTTCAGGCATACGGGTTCATAAGCATAGTCATCCGTATCATTATTGGACCATCCTTCCTTGTTGGTCTTTGCCATTGCACTTTGGGGATTATTGTTGTTCCATTGGAGAATGTGACACAGCTCCCCCAGTTAGGAACTCAGCACTCCCTCAGTTGACATTTGTAACTGCAACTACTATAAAAATACCCAACATATATCAGAACATTTTTATGTCCCCTAAAACATGCCCTGGAGAACTCCATCCACTCATGTCCCCCCATCAATAACACCCCACACCAGTGTTCCTCCCCTGCCACAGTTGAACCTCTCTGTGGTACAAAACTTCTTCAACAATGAAGCCTAATATATTGCCAAATTCAATTAATAGGAAATTGAAATATAGTGATTGGGTTTAAAGTTTAGAAATAGAATACATACTAATTTACAAATGCTAAAATAAAGTAAAAATAAATTGGTGTATTGATAAAAAGAAAAATATTATAAAGCTTTGTTTCAAACATTATGCCTGTCATCACTGTAATAGGTGTTGCCCTGTATGCACAGTGGCAAGGCACTTTCTTTCATTTCTTCCTCAGTTTCTACATCTTTTTTTTTCTTCTAATTTTTAGTTTTATCTTCATAAAAGTTTTAGATCACAGTAATTCACATACACAATATAGGGGACTCTCATATATGCAACATCAAACTCTTTTCCCCTTTCCCCATCAATGATCTTTTTACATGTTCATGTTTTATTTCCTGCAGCTGATGTACATATTTTGAAACATAGCTATCAAACATGTTTCCATTTTGGTTTACATTATGGTTGACATTTTAGAATGTACAAATTTCTAAATTTTTATCTTCCTTATATATTCATTATGGTTTACATTTTAGCTAATAGAAATTTATACACCTCTGGCGGAAGTTAACATGCTCTATATCCATCATTGCATGATCTTATGGAGTACTTCCATTGTCCCCCAGTTGCCCTGCTTCCATCCATTCTATACCCCTATACCCATTCTGTCCCCCTCCCTTCAGGGCCCACAGTGACAATCAATCTTCATACTTGAGGGACCAGGTTTGCAGATGCTGCAACCATGCTGAGGGCTTTATGTACTAGACAGCCCTAACTAATTGGGAGCCACTGATTCTCTGGAGAGACATAATTCCCTCTATTTAGAATCATCAGGTATCCCCAGGATGTGGGTACAACTTAACATTTATTGTATGGGTCTCCACCTAATAATGTAATACACTGTGACAAAATGAACACTCACACACTCCCTAGACACTTGCCCCTGCACTAGATGCCCCCAACTTAAGCATCTTAAACTCATAATCCTTCCTTATTATATTTTCTAAAGAGTTTTCCCAACATTATAGCTTCAAATATATAACTGACATTCTCCCATATTCAACAGTTCCCCCCAGCCTTCTCCCCAATTCCTTGGGCCAGTTGACTAATCCTCCCAACTCTAGCCCCCCTCAAGTCCACAAAGCCCACCCAAGGATATCCCTATGCCCTACTCTTATCTCTTTCCTATACAAATACTTACCTCCAGCTTATCATAGAGTTCACCCATGTAGGTGTCAGCTCGCAATCTTCCTCTCCCCCCAAATTCCTTTAAGCTTATCTTCCAGTCTGTAGCTTTCTGAGACAGCTCAGTTTGCTTGTTTCATATCAGAGAGGTCATGTAGTATTTGCCCTTCAATTCCTGGCTTGCTTCACTCAGTGTAAAGTCTTCAAGATTCATCCATATTATCACATGCGCTTGTACTGTACTTTAAAAATAAGAACAAATTTCGGTTATTTTAACTTCCTGACTGTAAATAATAATACTTAGCTACAGTAGTAAAAACAGCATGGCACTGGCATAAAGATAAATAAATTGACCAATGGAACAAAATCAAGAACTCAGAAATAGAGACTCACATGCGCTGTCAAGCTCACCAAGCTGGGCCAGACCAGTCTATTCAACAAAAGGTGTTGGGGAAACTGGATACACATAATCAAAAGACAGAAAGAAAACCTCTATTTTATGTTATAAAAAAAAACCCTCAAAATGGATCAAGGACCTAAACATAGAAGATACAACCATAAAACTCCTAGAAGAAAATATAGGGATAAATCTTCAAGTTACTCTGGTAAGAAGTAAGCTCTGAAATTTTGCACTTAAAGAATGAATGATGAAAGAAAAAATAGATAAATGATACCTTCTCAAAATTAAATACTTTTGTTCTTCTAAAGACTTTGTCAAGAAGGTAAAAAGGACAACTCCAATGGCACAAAAATATCCTGACATTGTAATGACAGATACAGGTCATTGTATATTATTTCATAACATACAAAATTGTGTGGGACAGAGTATAAACTATAATGTAAACTGTAGACCATGGCTAGTAGCAATGCTTCAGTATGTGTTCATCAATTGTAACAAGTGTACCACATTAATGAAGTATGTGGTTAACATGGGAAAATGTGGAAGAGGATGGAGTGGGTCATATGGTAATTCCTTATATTTTTATGTAACACTTATGTAATCTAAAGCTTCTTCAAAAATAAAAAAAGAAAGTATAAAGGCAGCCTACTCAATGGGAAAAGTTATTTGGAAACAATATGTCTGGTAAGGGTTTGATACCATGTTATAAAAAGAGATCATAAAACTCAAGAATAAAGAGAAAAGCAAACCATTTAAAATATGACCAAAAGACTTCAATCCACATTTTTCAAAAGAAGAGATAAAAATGGCCAAAAAGCACATGAAAAAATGTTCAACATTATTGGCTATTGGGGAAATGTGGATCAAAAGGACAATGAGAAAGATAACATCAGAATAGGCAGTCAAGTCTCAACTCTGTCACAAAAACAACAGAGAATGGGCTGAAAGCCCTCAAAGGGTCCTATTTTGGGTGTCAGGAAGACAGGGCATTGCTGCACATCTCCCAGGTGGGTGAGGGACACAGAGATTAAGAACCCGAAAAAAAAAACACGAGCTACCAAACCACAAGGGCAGCAGGGAATGGCTCCTGCTCCCCATCCTCAAGTGATTAAGTTTGGATAAAACCTCTGGCTCACTGCAGCCAACTGAGAAGGGAACAGACATCTTCCCTGTCAGCTCATACAAAGGAAAAGGAAGGGTGAATTGGGGAGTTCTCTTCAGTGAATTCAGCCACTAGAGAGTGCTTTGAGTCTTGGCTCTAACAAGACTACAAACACTGAAAAGCAAACACCTCCATGGAAATGTTTGTCAACAACGTGATCTGCTGACCAGTTTGGAAATTGCAGGGAGAATACTTGATTTTAAGTCTCTCTTAAGGTTCCTGGGAGAAAAGTGCACCACATTAGTGAGTCTCTGGCCCAATTTTGATAACTTGAGCTGGGAGTTTGTGTTTTTTTTTTTTATTTTTAAAGCTTTAGATTACATAAATGTTAAATAAAAATATAGGGGATTCCCATATACTCTACCCCCTCTCCCTCCCAAATATTTAACCATTAGCAGCATCTTTTCTTTAGTTCAGTACATTTGTTATGACTAATGAACACATATTGAAACATTGTTACTAGCTATGGCCTATAATTTATATCTTATTTGGCACTTCATATCACACAATTATATAGGTTTTGACAAAATGTATAATGACCTGTATCCATCATTGCAACATCATGCAGGGCAATTCCAATGTCCCTAAAATGCCCCATGTTACACCTATTCTTCCCTCTCCCTCTTGTCAGAACCTTTATTGCCCCCTGCCTTTCTATCAGGGATACAAGTTATTCCATTGCTAGAATAATAAATGCACTTTAGTCCATAGTTGCAATCCCCACTTATATTAGTTCATTCCTCAATCTTATGGGTTTTGGGATGGTGAAGTCCACTTTGCTTCTGGTTGAGATGGGGCTGAGATTTGATGGGTAAATGGATGGAACTGCCTTGCTTGCATTTGTAGATACCATCTGTTTTTGGAATGGGATTTGTCCATCGTCATTTTTTTGTTCACTGTCCAGGGTGAATCCAATGAAATGGAGAGTAGGTGTTGCAACTTTTCTGAGTTTCAGGGCTCAGCTAACATATGAACAGACTGAAGATTTAAATCTCCAGGAAATATGTTTCCTAAGTATAGAGCTAAATATAGGTTCAAATAAAAGGGGCAGAACAGCCTTGTGTAGGGAAATTATAAATGATTCTAACTCTGTTACATTGGAGAGCATATATTGAAAAGTAAGGAAGTTGAGCAATGTTAAAGACTTAGAATAAGTTGAACCAGATATCAAAGAAAAGCTGTGAAAAAAACACTAGGCAAGAGAAATTCATCCTCAGAGTAAATTCACAAATATATTCAGATGCTCAGATATTAGCAAAAAACTACAAGACATACTAGGAAATAGGGAGAGATAGCCCTGCCAAAGTAACACACCAAATATCCTTAAAAGATACAGAATTTAAGACAACGAATTAATGATAATCACATAAATCTCCTAAATAAATTCAAAAAAATGAAAGAAAATATGAACAAAGAGATGACGGATATTAAAAAGACACAGGGTAAGCATAAAGAATAATTTGAAAACCTGCAAAGAAAAATACCAGAGCTTATGATAATGAAAGACAGGACAGAAGATATTAAAAAATATATTAGAGTTGTTGATGTGGAAGGAGTGGGGGGTATGGGAAGTGGGGTATATGGTAACCTCTTATATTTTTTAATGTAACATTTTGTTTGATATCAGTATCTTAAAAAATAAAATGGCAAAAAGAAAAAATACATTAGGATAGATCATTAGAAATCTTGCTATAACCTACAGAATTGGGTGGGAGAGTGTGTAAACTGCAACGTAAACTTTAATAAAAGCTTAGTGGCAATGTGCCAAAATGTGTTCATCAATTGCAATGACTAAACCACACTAATGATGGATGCTGTTATTGTGGGAAAATGTGAGAGGTGTGGGGAGTGGGGCATATAGGATTAGCCTATATTTTTCATGTATTATTTATGTAACCTAAATATCTTTTAAAAAATAGGTGTAATATGGTGCCATTTTCTTGACATTGGAATTGTCCTGAAAAATTTTGCAGTGTTGGAAACAGGCCATTATATATCTTGTCATAACTTACAAAATGCATGGCAGAGAGTTTAAATTATAATGCAAACTGTAATCCACTCTTAGTGGAACTGCTCCAATATGTGCTCATTAATTTTAAGATTGATTAGTGTACCACACTAATGAAAGAAGTTGTTAATGTGGGAAAGTATGGGAGGGGTAGGGAGTAGGGCATATGGGAATACCCTACATTTTCAATGTAACTCTCATGTAATCAAAGCAGTTTTTTAAAAATCTAAATAAATACATTAAAGGAACATTGGAACAGATTTGAATTGCTCAAAGACAATTAGTGATTTTGAGGACGCAAACACTGCACTGGTAAACACAGGAAAACAGAAAGAGAAGTGAATGAGAAAAAATGAAACAGGGTGTCAGGGAGGTGAATGACAATGTGAAATGCAAAAACATACACATTATAAGTGTTCCAGAAAGAAAATAGAATGGATAAGGGGCAAAAAGAATATTTGAGAAAATAATGACCAAACACTTATGAAGACATAAATATAAATTTCCAAGGACAATGCATCCCAAATAGAATAAATTAGAATGGATTTACTCAAGACACTTACTATTGTTAATGACAAATAACAGAAATAAAGAGGGGATTCTGAAAGCAGCAAGAGAAAAGAAAAGCATTATGCATTAGGGAACCTCAATAAGATTAAGTGCTCTTCTCTCATAAGAAACCATGGAGGTGAGAATAAAGTAATATGATGTATTTAATGTAATGAAAAAGCAAAAACTGCCAGCCAAAATCTCTGTATCCAGCAAAACTGGAATGCAACTATCTCACTACTATATGACCAACTGTCCTTCAAAAATAAGAGTGAGCTCAATATCGTCACAGAAAAACAAAAACTTAGAGAGTATGTTATCAAATGACAAGAATTTTAAAAGATGTACACCACACCAGGAACCAAGAGTGTCTACAACTGCAAGCAATAGAGTTCCATCCATCAGCCATATGGGATTAAAGACCCTCTTAATTAGATGTGTAATTGGCATCATCATCCCAGAATCCTCAAGATTGTGGAAGAGAATATGGACTACAATGGACTTACTGGTATTCTACTATAGGCGTATTGTGATTCTAGCAATGGAAGAAATTATGTCATTGATGTGGAGACAGTGGTCCCTGGAGTTGCTGAAGGTAGGGAGAGGGAAAAAGATGTGTAATATGGGGGCATTTTCAGGACTTGGAATTGTCCTCAATGACATTGCAAAGACAGATATAGGGCATTATATATCCTGCCATAACCTAGAGAAGGAGTGGGAAAGAGTGTAAATACAGTGTAAACTAGAATCCATACAGTGTGGCAATGCTACAGAATGTTCATAAATTGCAATGAATGTACCACACTAATGAAAGAAGTTGTTAATGTAGGAAAGTGGATTGTGTGGGGAGTGAGGCATATGATGATTCCCTATATTTTTTTATGAAACATTTTATGTAATCCATGCATCTTTTAAAAATAAATAAAAATATATTTTAAAAATGCATTATACTAAATAAACTGGAGAAAAAGCCTAGAAAAAAAAAGAAAAAGATATTAAAGGGATTACTGTAGCCTGAAAAGAAAAAAACTTAGTCAAAAGTGTAGAAATGAACATTATTAGGAAGGGTAAATTAAAAGGTAAAAATTCAGACAATAGTAAATATGACAACCAAAAGCCAAAGGACAAAATGGATGAAATAAATAATGCCTTTACAGTAATAATATTTAATGTTAATAGCTTGAATTTCCCAATCAAAAGACATAGAGCAGGGGAGAAGGTGTAGTTTAGGTAGTTGATTGCCCATTTCTCACATTAGAGGTTCCAGGTTTGGTTCCCAGTGCCTAATGAAGGTGAGCAGATGCAAAGAGCTGATACAATGAGCTGACAAATGAACAGAAGCAATGAGTAGACACAATGATCAGGGAGTGGATGGGATTCAAGAAGTTGGGCACTTGCTTCCCACATGGGAGGATCTGGGTTTGTTTCCCAGTGCTTCCTAAAAAAGAGCAGTCAATAATCCAAGACACAATGGATTATCAAAAATACATTTACCATAGAGGTGAGGGTCTAGTTCTGAACTCTCAATTCCATTCCATTGATTAATGTGTCTACCTTTATATCAATACCACGTTGTTGTTGTTTGCAATAATTTTTTTCTTCTTTATTTTCTTTTTGGCTAAACATAAAAACCCAGACCATAAAACTCCTAGAAGATAATGGACGAAAACTCCTACAAGACCTCATATTAGTTGGGAGTCCTTTTTTTTCAAAGATTTATTTATTTATTTATTTCTCTCCCCTTCCCATCCCACCCCACCCCACCCCACCCCACCTCAGTTTTAAAAAATGCATCGAAAGTGTACAATCAATAATATTTGGTATAATCACATAGTTGTGCATTCATCCCTGCAAACATTATTAGAGAATTTTCATATTCCAATAATAATAATGATAATAAACAAAAAAATAAACCAAAAACTCCTCATCATCTCTCAATCTCTCTGTGCTTCCCATGTGGTATATAGCTGCTATTCTGTTTTGGTCTCTTTAGTTTATATCCATGTATATTTTGTAAAAGTGGTCTTTTATATGCAATATTATCCATATTCATATTTCACATAAGGTTTCACTATGTTATAGAGTCCCATGTTACATTTTTTAGCCTTCTTTCTAATAATATACACGTCCTTAGACTTTCCTTTTCAACCACTGTTATACCCATATAATAGCTCTTCTTTTTTTTAAAGATTTATTTGTTTATTTATTTATTCCTCCCCCCAGGTTGTCTGTTCTCTGTGTCTATTTGCTGCGTCTTCTTTGTTCGCTTCTGTTGTTGTCAGCAGCACGGGAATCTGTGTTTCTTTTTGTTGCGTCATCTTGTTGTGTCAACTCTCCGTGTGTGTGGCACCATTCCTGGGCAAGCTTCACTTTCTTTCGCGCTGAGTGGCTCTCCTTACGGGGTGTGCTCCTTGCTTGTGGGGCTCTCCTACACAGGGGACACCCCTGCATGGCACAGCACTCCTTGCGCATCAGCGCTGCTCATAGGCCAACTGCACACGGGTAAAGGAGGCCCGGGGTTTGAACCGTGGACCTCCCATGTGGTAGATGGATGCCCTAACCTCTGGGCCAAGTCCGTTTCCCAGGAGTCTCTTAAACCTTGTAACAAAAGCACAAGGAACAAAAGAAAAAAATAGGTAAATGGGACCTCCTCAAATTTAAACACTTCTAAACTTCAAAGGACTGTGTGATGATCATAAAAAAGGCAGCCTACTCAGTGGAAGAAATTATTTGGAAATCATATATCTGACAAAGGTCTAATATACATGATATATAACGGAATCCTATAATTCAACAATAAAAAATAAATGACCTATTAAAACATGGGCAAAAGACCTGAATAGACATTTTTCTATAGAAGAAATATAAATAATGAAAAGACATGAAAGGGAAGCAGACTTGGCCCAATGGATAGGGCTTCCACCTACCACGTGGGAGGTCCACAGTTCAAACCCTGGACCTCCTTGACCCATGTGGAGTTGGCCCATGCACAGTGCTGATGCACACAAGGAGTGCCATGCCACGCAGGGGTGTCCCCCACATAGGGGAGTCCCACGCACAAGGAGTGCCACCCTGTAAGGAGAGCCGCCCAGCACAAAAGAAAGTGCAGCCTGCCCAGGAATGGCATCACACACATGGAGAGGTGACACAACAAGATGATGCAATAAAAAGAAACACAGATTCCTGGTGCCACTGATAAGGAGAGAAGAGGTCATAGAAGAACACACAGTGAATGGACACAGAGAGAAGACAACTGGGGGGGGGAGAAATCATTTAAAAATAAATCTTTAAAACAAAAAGAAAAGAAAAGACATGAAAAATGTCAAATATCACTGGCTGTTCGAGAAATACAAATCAAAGCTACAAGGAGATAACATTTCACACCTAGTAGAATGGTTATTATAAACAAAACAGAAAACAACAATTGTTGGAGAGTTTCTGGATAGATAGGAACAACTAAAACAGACTTACTGTTATTCTACTATCAACTTATTGTGATTCCATAATATATCTTGTCATAACTTACAAAATTTTGTGAGAGAGAATGTAAATTACAATGCAAACTATCATCCACACTTAATGAGAATGTTCGAAAATGTGCTCATCAATTGTAACAAATATACCACATTAATGAAAGATGTTAATGTGGGAAACTGTGGAAGGGGTAGGGAGCAGGGCAGATGGAAATCCCCTACACATTTTTAGTCTTTTTTTTGAAGATACACAGATCACACAACAAGTTACATTAAAAAATATAAGACGTTCCCATATACCCCACCTGAACCTCTGGACTGTCCATGTGATAGCCAGGCCTTGAGCCTTAACAGACTTGCAACTCCTACCCTCTGGTTTATTGGATTTACCCCAGCCAGCTAACAGGGAGGTGAAGAAGGTCAACCACCACAGTAGGAAGTCAAGAGTGCCTACAACTGAAAGCAAGAGAATTGCATCCATCATCCATGTGGAAGCTAAGCCCCCTCTCGATATAGATGTGGAGTGGGCATAAACATTCCAGCGTCCACAGGTTGGAGGAATAGAGTATGGATTAGAGTGGACTTACTGATATTCTATTCATGAACTATTGTGATTAGTAAACCAAGAAAATGTAGCATTGACATGGAGAAAGTGGCCATGGTAGCTGCTGAGGGTAGGGAATGGGAAGAAGAGATGTGATGTGGGGGCATTTTTGGGACTTGGAATTGTCCTGGGCCGTACTACAGGGATAGTTACTGGACATTGTATGTCCTCCCGTGGCCGACTGGGTGGACTGGGGAGAGTGTAAACTATGATGTGGACCACTGACCATGTGGTGCAGCAGTGCTCAGAGATGTAGTCACCAAGTGCAATGAATGTCCCATGATGATGGAGGAGGTTGTTGTTATGGGGGGAGAAGTGGGGTGAGGGGGCTGGGGGGTATATGGGGACCTAATATTTTTTAATGTAACATTAAAAAATAAAGACAAAAAATATGGATTAGAGTGGACTTACTGGTATTTTACAATAAAACTATTGTGACTAAAAATGGAAGAAATTCTAGTATTGTCCTGGTGAAAGTGGCCATGGTAGTTGCTGAGGGCAACGAGTGGGAAGAAGAGATGTGAGGTGGGGGCATTATCAGGCCTTGGAGTTCTTCTAAATGATACTTCAGGTACAGACACTGGACATTATATATCCAGCCATAACCCACAGAATGGACTGGGAGAGAGTGTGATCTACAATGTAAACTATAATCCATGTGGTTCAGCAGTGCTCCAAAATGTGTTCACCAAATGCAATCAATGTGCCAAAAGGATGAAAGAGGTTGTTGATGTGGGAGGAGTGGGGGTGTGGAGTGTGGGGTATACGGGGACCTCATATTTTTTAATGTAACATTATTTGGGATCTTTGTACCTTTAAAAAAAGACAATTAAAAATAGTACAAAGCAAAAAAAGATTAATCATGAAACACCATATACAATATTTCCTAGAAAATAGTATGTGTTCAAGAAGTGAGTGCTATTATTTTATTCATTATTTAATTTTCAAGCACACAAATGTTAAAATTTTAAAAATCAGAAAAAAGAGTGGTAATTTAGATGAACAGGATAGGTGATAATTTTGCTCTCATCCCTGAATGAGATGGAAAAGAACATTGCCAGGAAGAACAAAAATAGATTGTTAATGGTAGTGGGGTTAATTTTAAAAATGGATTTGATTTAAGGTCAAAAACATTCAAAAGTAATAATGGTTACTTTTGCGAGGGTAGTAACTTGGAGGTTGCAAAATGGGAATCCTGGGGTACTGAAAATGCTCTAGTTATTTTTCTGGGTATTCATTGTGATATCATCACTTTGTGAAAAAATTATCTATCTGTGCAATTATAATTTGTGCAATTTTCTTAATGTAATACTTCAATAAAAAGTTTTTTTTAAAAAGTAGGTTCTGTTTCTCTTAAAGAACATAAAAGGATAATATAAATTAAAATGAAACCTTTATCTTGAGAAAGGCAGTTTATATTTGACTTTTTTTGGCTTTAAATTTTTTTATTCTACTAACATAAACAACATAAAATTTCCTCTTTTAAACAGAGCCACACATATAATACAATGCTGCTAATTACATTCACAATGTTGTGTTCCCATCACCATCATCCGTTTCCAAAACATTATAATCAGCCCAAATAGAAACTGTCTACATTTTAAGCATTAGTAAGGAAGTAAGATGGTGGCTGACTGAGCTTGCCTTTCGGTCTCTCCTGGGAAGAGGCAGCTGGGTGCCGCTGGAGGTTCTCTGAGAACAGACTTTTTCGGGATTTTTGCAGGGCAGGTAGTGTCTGGACATCGATTTGGAGGGACGGTAACAGAGAGGATTGGTCTATAAGATATAATTTGGGTTCTATTGCCCAGAGGTGAGACCTGCACACGGGCTGCCCCCTCCTTGGGGGTGGGGGGAGCCGCGGTATCACCGCTGCCACTGAGTTTTTTTGGTGGCTCTGCGGTGCTGGGGAATTCGCGAGTCCTGGGCAGGCTGTTGGGCAGATGGGATGGGACGCCTTTGCGGATAGATTTGGGGAGACAGACGGTGTTTTGTGGTGAAGCAGGGGAATTTTTGATTGTGGACACAAGTAAAAGCGCTTCCGCCTGGAGCCCCGCCCCCACAAGCCTGGCTGCGGATCTGCAACGGAATTAGATTGTAGACAATAAAGGGATGTAATTGGGAGCTTGTTATAGGGTGCGGCGAGGGAGGGGGACACTTCTGGTAGCCGATTGGGGAATATTTTGTGAAGCTTGGGAATGCCGGTTTTGTCTGATTTTCCAACTGGAGCCCCATCCACCGGTTGGACTTCTGATCTGCGCCATTAAATTGGCCGCGATGTAGAGGAGCCCTCAGGTGGCCGTTGTGTAGAATCACAGGGTGGGAGCTGTCCAAAAGCTGAACTGACGATATATCCTAATATAATAAACTGAGTAAGTGAAATGCAGGGTTCAGACATAATATAGAATTTGCGGATCTGACTTCCCCCATAGGGCTGGCACCCAGCTGCGGGGATCCCTGAGGGCTGTCTTACACTGCGGGGCTCCTAGGCTTCCTGTTGACCAGATTTGAGGTGGCCAGGTCTGAATGCCCTAAACTCTGGTGGCCCACACCCCAGAGACTCACACCTCTTGAGTCTTCAATATCTCAGACCTTCCACCCCTGAATCCATCATGCCCTGAGGTCCATCTGAGGTCCTTGAATGCCCTAGCCTTCAACGTTTACATTTTTTCCTTATTGTTTCATTTTGTTTTGTTTTTATTTTCATTTAATCTTATTTTTTACTTTTTTAAATGTCCTGATTGCTAATATTGCATTATCCCCTAGTCTTTTCTCCCAGTGTATCCCACAAACTCCTTTTTTTTTAAATTCAGTTATTTAGGTATTTTTTGTTTGTGTAGTTCCTGTTGTAATTGTGGTTTGTGTATATCAATTTTTGTCTTTCCCCTACTTGTTCCAGACCCTTTGCCTACCCCCTTTTTTTTTTCTTCCTTTCTTCTCTTCTTTCTTTTTTTTCTTTTTTCTGTTTTCTCTCTCCCTCTTGTCCCTCATTTTCTACTTATTTTATTTTAACTCAATTATATAATAGGTGCTACAGGGAACACCTCACAGTTGCTGGGTTTTCTCATCCTCCACGCCCTCATTTCTGTGTGAACCAATTTAGACTACCTACACTCTCCCCTTTCCCCTACATCTTGATATCCACCATCATCTACTGACTCTCCTATATTACACCTCCTACCTCCCTTTCTTTGATCCACAAAGTGTCTAACTCTTAATTTCTAATACCTTTGTTTTGTCTTCTCTCTGTTATCCACTCCTGAAACTATTACCTTTCTTTTCTCTTTCCCTCTCTCACAAAAACAATAGCTTTCTAGCTCATACCATATTCCTCCCATATTCACTCATCTACCTCATAATAGGTACTCTACCTACTGCAATAACTCTACACAATTTACATGAATTTAACCTCCATCATCCCAGATCTCATATTCTTGCTTTGTTGACATATATCCCCAATACTACTTTACACTTTTCCTTTGCTTACACAATTGCCTTTCCCTGGCACTAATACTTTCCTTTAAAGTGAACTTAACCAGGAACAAGAAATTAGAATAAGAAGAAAAAAGAGACAAAGAGAAGATATAACACTTACGCAAAAACAACAGCTAATCAATCTCCAAGACTAGACAAAGAAGCTAAGGAGCTGATTAAACACATCAAGATAAAATGATGATGAGACAGCAATAAAAATCTACAAACCAAACCAGTATTCAGGAAAACATGGCTGAATCCAATCAACAAACTAAAAATCAGGAAGGGGAGTCCAGCTAGGACTTAGGGACCTGAATGATAATGCAAAATGCTCAAACATACATATTATAGGCATTCCAGAAGGAGAAGAGAAGGGAAAGGGGTCAGAAGGAGTGTTGCAGGAAATAATGGCTGAAAACTTCCCAAATCTACTGAAAGAGACAGATGTACATATCCAAGAAGCACAGCGTGCTCCAATAGTCATAAACCCCAACAGGCCCAACCCAAGACATATACTTGTCAAATTATCCAGTTCTCAAGACAAAGAGAAAATCCTAAAAGCAGCAAGAGAAAAGAAAACCATCACATACAAGGGAAGCTCCATAAGATTAAGTGCTGATTTCTCATCTGAAACCATGGAGGCAAGAAGGCAGTGGTATGATATAGTCAAGGTACTAAAGGAAAAAAATTTCCAACCAAGAATACTCTATCCAGCTAAACTAGCATTCAAACATGATGGAGAGTTCAAAATATTCACAGATAAACAGAAAGTGAAAGAGTATACCAAGAAGAAACCTCCCCTTCAAGAAATTCTAAAGGGAGTTCTGCAAGAAGAAAGGAAAAAACTGGATAGGCAAAGTTGGAGGAGAGTATAAGAGCAACAAAAAAAGACAAAAATAGAAGGGAAAAAAAATACAAACAAAATATCCCAAACACAAATCCAATCAAAATATGGCTAACACAAATAATTCCTTGAAAGTAATAACACTGAATGTTAACGGATTAAACTCACCTATCAAAAGATTCAGACTGGGACATTGGATAAGGAAATATGACCCATCCATATGCTGTCTACAAGAGACATATCTTAGACCCAGAGATGCATGGAGATTGAAAGTGAATGGCTGGAAAACACTCATACAAGCAAACAATAACAAAAAAATCGGAGGAGTAGCTATATTAATATCAGACAAAATAGACTTTAAATGTGAAACAATTGTGAGAGACAAAGAAGGATACTACATTTTAGTGAAAGGGAAGATCTGTCAAGAAGACAGAACAATCATAAATATTTATGCTCCTAACAAGGGTGCCCCTAAATACGTGAGGCAAATGCTGGAAAAACTAAGTGAAACAATAGATACATCTACAATTATAATGGGGGATTTTAATACACCACTATCACCTCTGGTCAGAACATCTCAAAATAGAATCACTAAAGAAACAAAACATTTGAACAGTATATTAGAGGAGCTGGATCTAATATACATATATAGATCATTACACCCAAACACAGCAGGATATACATTTTTATCAAGCACACATGGATCATTCTCCAAGATAGACCATATGCTAGGCCACAAAGAAAGGCTGAATGAATTCAGAAAGATCGAAATCATACAAAACAATATCTCTGACCACAGTGGAGTCAAGCTGGAAATTTGCAAGGGACAGAGGCCCAGATTTCACACCATGATTTGGAAATTAAGCAGCACACTCTTAGAAAAACAGTGGGTCAAAGAGGAAATCTCAAAAGAAATCAATGACTACCTTGAAACAAATGAAAATGATAACACAACATACCAAAATTTATGGGATGCAGCAAAAGCAGTACTGAGAGGGAACTTTATAGCCATAAATTCATATATTACAAAAGAAGAAAGAGTAAAAATTGAAGAGCTAACTGCACATTTGAAGGAATTAGAAAAACAACAACAAAGTAACCCAACAGGAAGAAGAAGGAAGGAAATAACAAAGATAAGAGCAGAACTAAATGAAATAGAAAATAAGAAAGCACTTGAAAAGATAAATAAGACCAAGACCTGGTTCTTCGAGAAGATCAACAAAATTGACAAACCTTTAGTGAGACTAACAAAGAAAAAAAGAGAGAAGATGCAAATACACAAAATAAGAAATGAGAAAGGCGATATCACCACCGACCCCACAGAAATAAAGACTATCATAAGAGGATATTTTGAAAAACTATATTCCAACAAAAATGACAATTTAGAGGAAATGGACAAATTCCTAGAAACACATAAGCAACCCATATTGACGAAAGAAGAAATTGATGATCTCAACAAACCAATCACAAGCAGAGAGAAAGAATCAGTCATTAAAAATCTCCCAACTAAGAAGAGCCCAGGGCCAGATGGCTTCACAGGTGAATTCTACAAAATATTCCAGAAAGAACTAACACCAATCCTGCTGAAACTATTCCAAAAAATCGAAACAGAAGGAACATTGCCGAACTTGTTCGACGATGCCAACATTACCCTAGTAGCAAAGCCAAACAAAGACACCACAAGAAAGGAAAATTAAAGACCAATTTCTCTAATGAACCTAGATGCAAAAATACTTAACAAAATACTTGCTAATCGTATTCAACAACACATTAAATGAATTATACAACACGACCAAGTGGGATTTATTCCAGGTATGCAAGGATGGTTCAACAAAAGAAAATCAATCAATGTAATACACCATATAAACAGATTGAAGGAAAAAAAATCACATGATTATATCTATAGATGCAGAAAAAGCATTTGACAAAATACAGCACCCTTTCTTGATAAAAACACTCCAAAAGATTGGAATACAAGGAAATTTTTTGAACATGATAAAGAGTATATATGAAAAACCTACAGCCAACATTGTTTACAATGGAGAAATCCTAAAATCCTTCCCTCTAAACTCAGGAACAAGACAAGGATGCTCATTGTCTCCGCTCCTATGTAACATTATCTTAGAAGTACTTGCTCGAGCACTGAGGCAAGAACCAGATATAAAAGGCATTCAAAGTGGAAAGGAAGAAGTCAAAATTTCTTTATTTGCAGATGACAAGATCCTATACATAGAAAACCCTGAGAGATCTACAACAAAGCTTCTAGAACTCATAAATGAGTTTAGTAAAGTCGCAAGTTATAAGATCAATGCGCAAAAAACAGCAACGTTTCTGTACACCAATAATGAGCAAGATCAGGAGGAAATCAAGAAACAAATACCATTCACAATAGAAAATAAAAATATAAAATACTTAGGAATAAATTTAACTAAAGATGTAAAAAACTTATACACCGAGAACTATACAAGACTATTCAAGGAAATCAAAGAAGACCTAAATAAATGGAAGAATATTCCTTGTTCATGAATAGGAAGACTGAATATTATTAAGATGTCTATCCTACCAAAACTGATCTACACATTCAATGCAATCCCAAGAAAAATCAACACAGCCTTCTTTAAGGAACTAGAAAAACTAACTATGAAATTTATTTGGAAAGGAAAGTGGCCCCGAATAGACAAAGACATATTGAAAAAGAAAAACGAAATTGGAGGAATCACACTACCGGACTTCAAAACATACTACAAAGCTACAGTAATGAAAACAGCATGGTGTTGGCATAAGGAGAGACACACAGACCAATGGAATCGAATTGAAATCTCTGATATAGAACCTCACATATATAGCCATATAATATTCGATAAAGTCACCAAACCCTCTCAACTGGGAGAGAGTGGCCTATTCAACAAATGGTGCCTGGAGAACTGGATATCCATATGTAGAAGAATGAAAGAGGATTACCATCTCACACCTTATACAAAGATCAACTCAAGATGGATCAAATACCTAAATATAAGAGCCAAGACCATAAAAACATTGGAAAGTAGTATAAGGAAACATCTACTGGACCTTGTAATAGGAAATGGTTTCATGAATATCACACCAAAAGCACGAGCAGCAAAAGAACTAATAGATAAATGGGACTTCCTCAAAATTAAAGCCTTCTGCACCTCAAAGGAGTTTGTCAAGAAAGTAAAAAGGGAGCCCATACAGTAGGAGAAAATTTTGGCAACCATATATCTGATAAGAAACTTATAACTTGCATATATAAAGAACTCCTATTTCTTGAAAATAAAAAGTTAAACAACCCATTTTAAAAATGGGAAAAAGATTTAAATAGACACTTCTCTAAAGAAGAAATACAAATGGCTAAAACGCACATGAAAAAATGCTCCAAATCTCTAGCTATCAGGGAAATGCAAATCAAAACTACAATGAGATACCATCTTACTGCCATAAGATTGGCAGCTATGAGAAAAAAAGAAGAATACAAATGCTGGAGAGGATGTGAAGAAAGGGGAACACTCATCCACTGCTGGTTGGAATGCAGAAGGATTCAACCATTCTGGAGGACAGTTTGGCGGTTTCTCAAAAAACTAACCATAGATTTGCCATATGACCCAGCAATAACACTGCTGGGTATATACCCAGCAGAACTGAAAACAAGGACACAAACCAATATATGTACACCAATGTTCATAACAGCATTGTTCACTATCGCCAAAAGTTGGAATCAACCCAAATGACCATCAACAGACGAGTGGATCAATAAAATGTGGTATATACACACAATTGAATACTACTCGGCTGTAAGAACAAATACACTACAAACATAGGTGATAACATGGATGGATCTTGAGAATCTTATGTTGAGTGAAGCAACCCAGGCATTGAAGGACAAATACTACATGACCTCAATGATATGAAATAAGAAAGCTGCCTCAGAGAGCTAGAGACTGAACAATATTCTTACAGGAAATCAGGGGGTGGAGGAAGGATGTGAGCCCACCTCTGCAGGGGTGGAATTTATGATGAGCTGGCAGTAAGTATGAACACAAAGAAGAGATAAAATGGGGGCAAGGGGTTGCCTTTGGGTTGGGCTATGCGGGTTTGAGGCGGGCTGGGGATGGACGGACGGGTAATATTGCCCAAAAAGTGGGGGGAGGGAGGGGTAGCATACGAACATAGGCGAGTGTTAGGTGTTGGTTGAGAGTAAAATGCTGAGAAAATCGTATCAAAATATAATTAAGAGGGTTACTTGTTTAGGATGCTCGGAGGGGATGTTCTGATGCGGGATGGGCTCCTGGGAAATGTCTGAATGCTCATTTTGCCAGAATGGGTGGTACCATTGGGTAGAGACCCAAGTAGTGAGAGTGGGGGTGGACCCACATCCTGGGGAGGACTAATGCCATCAAATAGAGGGAACCGTATCTCTTGAGAGAAAGGATGGCTCCCAGGGCATTGGGGCAGTTGAGCAAGTTGGGCCCTGAACACTGTTGCAAGTGTCTCTGGACGTGGCTCCTCAGGAAATGGAGGTTGGCTGTCACTGTGGGCACCAAGGGGATGGGAAAATGGATGTTAAATGTGTGGAAGCAAAGTAAATGTGGGGTAAGAGATGAGTTTCGCAAGAGTGCACTGGGATGGATATAAAACATGTAATATTACACCATAAACATATAGGGGATGACAGACTAATAATGTAAACCATAATGGAAAACATAGGATAACTAAAAATTTAGAAAACTGTATATCCTAAAGTATGGACCACAATGTAAGCAGAGATGTCGCCTTGTTTGAAAGCTATTGTCTCAGAGTCTGTACATCACTTTAAGTAGATATGATATGAATAAGTTATAAGAATATCACTGTGGAAGGGAAAGGTTCTATGGTGGATGTGTGGGAGTACTGTATATTGTATATATGAATTGCTGTGGTCTAGGGCTCTTGTGAAGAGAAGTTCAATAATTAGGAAAAAAAAGAAAAAAAAAAGATAGGATGTAGAATTTTTCCAAGTCAACACGAATTCTGTATCTGACCTTTAAACCCATCGCCTTATCCCATTTTGCTAGTAAGGGATTCTGACATTATATTGGGCTTCAATTTTCGGGAGGTTTTGGATCACAGAGTGGTTCGGCAGTGGCGGCAGAGGAATACTGGTATAGGACACTATTAACAGGTGATATAGAACTGACAGGGAGCTATACAGGGCATATGTCCAGGGTGCATGGTAATGTTTGGATATACTCATAGTGGTAACAATTAAAAACTACAGCTGGGGGGGTTCTGGGTTCCTGGCCAGGGATGTTCTGTCATGGCCCCAAGGGGAGCAGCGGCAGTCCCCCAGGTGCAACGGTAAGGACCAGGAAGGAATGAGAGTCCAACAGTGAGAGCATGATACTAATGACTATGCTTGTGAGCCTATATGCCTGAAATAAGAACAAGGCCTAGAGCAGCACTGTGCCTGGGAATTTCCTCCTGACAGCCTTCATGTTACTCAAATGTGGCCAGTCTCGAAGCCAGACTCAGTATGTAAATGCAATGCCTTCCCCCCAGCGTCAGACATGACACCCGGGGATGAGCCTCCCTGGCACCGAGGGATCACTACCAAGTACCAACTGATGATGCAACTGGAAAATGACCTTGAATTGAAGGTTCAATGTGGATCAGCAGAATATCACTGTCTACATATAATAACATGACTTTAAATTGCTGTTTGACCTAATGTAAGGGGGAAATGGAAAGGAGAAATGAGTTTATATGGCTACGAGTCTCTAAAAAAGAGTCTGGAGGCTTTCAGAAGGATTGCCCTTATGCACAACTGAGCAGAGTCTAAGAGACAGATAAAGTAGATACAACCCCAGGTATTCATTCCTTTGAGGGCTAAAGAGACCCACGGGTTCTATGGTCATGGCAGATGGGGTTTACTGCCATGGCAGATGGTCCTTCTTTGGAGCCAGTGTTTCTGCGTGATGGAGCTGGACTCAGATGGGATCTCTTTGCAAAAGTCTTTCATGCTACTTTACTGGAATTGTAGTTGGTTTTGGGGTTTAAGATATATTTAGGGGATTTGAATCTCTGGACTGACAATATGATAGCCAGGCCCTGAGCCCCAACAGACTTCAGCTCCTACAATCTGATTTATTGGACTCACCTCACTCATCTAAGATGGAGTTGAAGAAGGACAACTACCACACCATGGAGTCTAGAGGGCCTACAACTGAAAGCAAGAGGATTGCATCCAGTATCCATGTGGAATCTGAGCCTCCTCTTGACATAGAGGTGCAACGGACACAACCAATCCAAGGTCCACAGAGAAAAGGTGGCATTGGAGTGGGAAAAGTGGCCATGGTGGCTGCTGGGTATGGGGAATGGCAGGAAGAGATGAGAGGTGGAGGCGCCTTTGGGACTTAGAGTTGCCCTGGATGGTGCTTCAGGGGCAATCACCGGACATTGTAAATCCTCCCAGGGCCCACTGGATGGAATATGGGAGAGTATGGGCCATGATGTAGACCATTGACCATGGGGTGCAGAGATGCCCAGAGATGTACTTACCAGGTGCAATGGATGAGTCATGATGATGGGAGTGAGGGTTGCTGGGGGGGGAGTGGTGGGGTGGGGGTGGTAGGGTTGAATTGGACCTCATATTTTTTTAATGTAATATTTTTACAAAATCAATTTTTAAAAAAAGCATTAGTTATCTGCGGCGGCTTGCTCGGTCGGTAGAGGTGGGGTCTGGCTGCGGACGAGGGGTCGGTCCAGCTCTGGACGAGGGGTCGGTCCCGCTTGGGATGAGGGGTCAGTCCCACTTGGGACGAGGGGTCGGTCCGGCAGCAGACGAGGGATCGGTCTCACAAGGGGTTGCGCGGTTCGGCTGACGGGGTCGCCCGGAGAAGCAGGCGACGAACTGGGGACAAGGGAGACCAGGCCCTTGTCGGGGGCTCTCAGGACTGGAGGGCACACGGCAGAAGAACTACCGCGGAGACAAGGTAAACAGGCAAGTCCACTTTATTGAGGGAGAGGCAACAGTTTTATAGGGGCTGGGGAAGGCTGATTGGTCGAAGCCACGCCCTGTTCTGATTGGTTGCTGGCGAAAGGTCAGTGGGTGGTACTGGATGGGGGAGGGGTGGTGGTTAGGGATTGGCTGTCGCTGTTGCTGGTGGAAGGGGCAGGGTTTAGGGATTGGTGGCTGCTGTTGCTGGGGTGGAGGGCAGACTTGAGTTTCCCGCCCACGCCTGGCTGTTGCTGCTGTCGGGGGAAGGGAAAAGGGCAGACTGTATTTTTCCGCCCACGCCTGGCTGTTGCTGTTGTTGGGGGAGGGGAAAAGGGCAGACTGGAATTTTCCGCTCTGCGCCTGCGCAGGGAGAAAGAAGGCATCGTGTGGCGCTATCTGGGAGGAGGGGCGGCCGCGGAAGCATGGCTGCCGAGAAGGGGAGACCCGAGGGCACTCTGCGCCCATGCCGAGCTCCCTTCAGGGGTGGCGGTGAGTCCGACCAGCCACCCTATTATGGGGGCAGCGGCTTGGCCTGCCGCAGCCGCTCCCCCGCCAGGCCAGCAAACCACACTTCAGCCCGAGGGGTGACCGCAGTTATCCATTTCTTATTCCCACCATGGCCTCAGGTAAACTATAACCTAGATTCTGACTTCATGATTTTGATTATTCTAATTCTTTCATATCATGAGATCATGCCATATTTGCCCTTTTGTGTCAGGTTTATTGCACTCAACATGATATATTCAAGGTCTATCCATGTTGTTGCATGTATCAGAACTTTATTCTTTTTACAGTTAAATAATATTCCATTGTACATATATATTATATTTTTTTCAAATTCTACTCAATTTATTCATTTTTTAAAAATATTACATTCAAAAAATATGAGGTCCCCATTCACCCCCACTGCCCCCACCCCACTACTCCCCCCACAGTAACACTCTCCCTCATCATCATGACACATCCATTGCATCTGGTGAGTACATCTCTTGGCATTGCTGCACCCTATGGCCTGTGGTCCACACCATAGCCCACACTCTCTCACGTTCCATCCAGTGGGCCATGGGAGGACATACAATGTCCGGTAATTGTCCCTGGAGCACCACCCAGGACAACTCCAAGTCCCGAAAATGCCTCCACATCTCATCTCTTCCTCCCATTCCCTGCACCCAGCAGCCACCATGGCCACTTTTTCCACACCAATGCCACATTCTCTCGATTATTAACCACAATAGTTCATGAATAAGGTATCATTAAGTCCACTCTAATCCATACTTTATTCCTCCATCCTGTGGAACTTGGAATGGTCGTGTCCACTCCACATCTATATCAAGAGGGGCTTAGATTCCACATGGATGTCGGATGCAATTCTCCTGCTTTCAGTTGAAGGCACTCTTAGATCCCTGGTGTGGTGGTTGACCTTCTTCACCAACATGTTAGCTGTGTGGGGTAAGTCCAATAGACCAGAGTGTAGGAGTTGCAATTCTGTTGAGGCTCAGGGTCTGGCTATCACATGGTCAGTCCAGAGATTCAGGTTGCCTGGGTATACATTAAGCCACAGCACCAACTACAGTTCTGGTAAAAGTAACAAGAGAGGCTTGTGAACCAAGATAATATCTGAGTCCAGTTCCATCACACAGAAACACAAGCTCCAAAGTAGGGCCAACTCACATGGCACTGAACTCCATCTGCCATGACCATAGAACCTGTGGGTCTTTGTAGCCCTCAGAAGAACCAATACCTGGGGTTGTATCTACTTTATCTGTCTCTGGGATTCTGCTGAGGTGTTCATAAGGCTAACCCCTCTGACAACATCCCAGCTGTTTTTGGAGACTCATAGCCATATAAACTCATTTGTCCTTTCCATTTCCCCCTTTGATTCAGGTCAAAAAGTATTTTTAACTCATGGAATTATATGTAGATTGAAATAATCTGCTGGTCCGAGTTGACCCTTTTATTCAAGGTCATTTTCTAGTTACATCATCAGCTGGTACTTGGTAGTAATCCCTCAGCGACAGGGAGGCTCATCCCTGGGAGTCATGTCCCATGCTGGGGGAAAGGCAACCCATTTACATGCTGAGTTTGGCTTCGAGACTGTTCACATTTGAGCAACATGGAGGCCCTCAGAAGGTAAGTCTTAGGCCCTGTAGCTCTAGGCCTTGTTCTTATTTCAGGTGCACAGGCTCACAAGCATATACATTAGTATCAAGGGCTCATTGTTGGACATTCATTTTTTTTGGTCTTTGCTATTGCACTTGGGGGATTGTTGCTGTTCCCTTAGGAACTGTGATAGATCTCCCCTGGCTAGGAACTCAGCACTCCCTCAGTTGTTGTTTTTAATTGTATCCACTATGAAAATATCCAAACATTTTTATGTACCCTGGATATATGCCCTGGAGAACTCCCTTCCAACCATGTATCCCCTGTCAATAACATCCCACACCAGTATTCCTCCCCTGCCATTGTTGAACCTCTCTGTGATACAAAACTTCTTGAAAAGTGAAGCCGAATATATTGCCAAGTTCCATTAATAGTAAAGTGGAATATAGTGATCAGTTTAAAGGTTAGATACAGAATACATATTAATTTAGAAAAATTAAGGTAAAAATAAATTGGGGTATCAAAAAATTAAAAAATGCAAAAGCTTTGTTTTTGATGTTTTGCCTTCCAACACTGCAATAAGTGTTGCCCTGTATGCAAATTGACAAGGCAACTACATCCATCTTATTCTCAGTGTCTATGTCCGATCTTATTCTTTTTTTTCTAATTATTAAGCTTATCTTCACAAAAGTTTCAGATCACAGTAATTCATATATATAATATACAGTATGCCCACATATCTAACATAAAACCTTTTCCCTTCCACAGCAATAATCTTTTTACATATTCATACTATATTTACTGAAACTGATGTATAGATTTTGAGACAATAACTTTGACACAAGGTAACATTTGTGGTTACATTGTGGTTTGCATTTTAGACTATACAATTGTCTAAATTTTTATGTAATATTAAGTTTTACATTATGCTTTACACTTTAGCCAATGAACCCCTATATATTTTTGGTGTAATTTTACATGTCTTTTATCCATCCTTGCATAATCTTGTGGAACACTTCTATTGCCCACACAGTTACATTGGTTCCATCTATTCAATACTTCTTTCACCCTCCCCTTAGGGCCCACAGTGACACTCAATCTTCATTACTTGAAGGGCCATGTTCTTAGATACTTGCAGCAGTGTTGAGGGCTTGACATCCTCAACTGCCCTAATGCACTGGGAGCCACCATTTCTCTTGAGAGACACAATTCCCTCAATTTGAGGGCATAGTCCTCCCCAAGATGTGGGTATACTTTCACTCGCATTATATGAGTCTCTATCCAATGATATAGCCCTCTTTCACAAAATGAGAACTCACACACTCCCTAGGAGCCTGTCCTGCATTGGATTATCCCGTTTAAGCATCTTAAAGACATAACCTTCCTTATTATATTTTTGAAAAAGTTTTCTCAGCATTATACTCTCAGCCAAATACCTGAAAATCTCCTATGTTCATATGTTGCCCCACCCTCCCCCCAATTTCTTGGGCAATATTACCCATCCTCCCATCCAGAGCCCCCTTCAAGTCCACAAAGCCCCACCCAAAGGTAACCCTATTCTCCCATTTTATTCCTTTCTTGTACAAATACTTATGTCCAGCTTATCATAGATTTCTCCCATGTAGGTGTCGGCTTACATCATTCCTCTACCCCTCAATTTCCTTTAAGCCTATCATCCAGTCTCTAGCTCTCTGAGGCAGCTTGGTTTACTTATTTCATATCATTGAGGTCAAGTAGCATTTGTCCTTCAATGCCTGGGTTGCTTCACTCAACACAAAGTTCTCAAGATTCATCCATGTTATCACGTGTGTTTGTAGTGTTTTCATTCTTAAAGCTGTGTAGTATTCCATTGTATGTATATACCACATTTTATTTATCCATTCATCTGTTGATGTGCATTTAGGTTGACTCAAAATTTTGGCAATAGTCAACAATACTATCATGAACATTGGTGTTTATGTATCAGTTTGTGTCTTTGTTTTCAGTTCTACTGGGTATATAACCAGCAGTGGAATTACTGGGTCATATGGCAAATCTATGACTAGTTTTTTGAGAAACAACCAAACTGTCCTCCAGAATGGCTGGATCCTTGTGCATTCCCATCAGCAGAGGATGAGTGTTCCCATTCCTCCACATCCTCTCCAGCATTTGTAGTCTTCTGTTTTTTTCATAGCTGCCAATCTTATGTGTATAAGATGGTATCTCATTGTAGTTTTGATTTGTATTTCCCTGATAGCTAGAGATTTGGAGCATTTTTTCATGTGCTTTTTAGCCATTTGTATTTCTTCTTCTGAGAAGTGTCTTTTTAAATCTTTTTCCCATTTTTAAAATGGGTTCTTTGTCTTTTTATTTTCAAGATATAGGAGTTCTTTATATATGCAGGTCGTAAGTCTCCTAGCAGATATATGGTTACCAAATATTTTCTCCCACTGTGTAGCCTCTCTTTTCACTTTCTTGACAAACTCCTTTGAGGTGCAGAAGGCTTTAATTTTGAGGAAGTCCCATTTATCTATTTGTTCTTTTGCTGTTCTTGCTTTTGGTGAGAAGTTCATGAAGGCATTTCATATTACAAGGTCTTGTATATGCTTCCCTACACTACTTTCCAAAGTCTTTATGGTCTTGGCTCTTCTATTTAGTTCTTTGATCCATCTTGACTTGATTTTTGCATAAGGTGTGAGATGGTAATCTTCTTTCATTCTTTTGCATATGGATATCCAGTTCTCCAGGCACCATTTGTTGAATAGGCCATTCTCTCCCAGTTGAGAGGGTTTGGTGGCTTTATCGAATATTACATGACTATATATATGAGGATATATATCAAACTCTCAAATCGGTTCCATTATTCTATGTGTCTCTCCTTGTGCCAATACCATGCTATTTTCACTACTGTAGCTTTGTAGTATGTTTTGAAGTCAGGTAGTGTCATTCCTTATATTTCGTTTCTCTTTTACTATATGTGTTTGTCTATTCAGGGCCTTTTTCCTTTCCAAATAAATTTCATTGCTAGTTTTCCTAGTTCCTTAAAGAATTCTGTGTTGATTTTTATTGGGATTGCAATGAATGTGTATATCAGTTTTGGTAGGATAGAAATCTTAATAATATTTAGTCTTCCTATCCAACAACATGGAATATTTTTCCATTTATTTAGTTCTTTGATGTCCTTGAACAATGTTGTGTAGTTCTCTGTGTATAACTTTTTTTACATCTTTAGTTAAATTTATTCGTAGGCATTTGATTTTTTTATTGTAAATGGTTTTGTTTTTTATTTCCTCCTGAGCTTGCTCATTATAGGTGTACAGAAATGTTATTGATTTTGTGCATTTTTCTTATAACCTGCAACTTTTCTAAACTCATTTATGAGTTCTAGAAGCTTTGTTGTAGACCTCTCATGGTTTTCTATGTATAGGATCATGTCATCTGCAAATAATGAAATTTTGACTTCTTCCTTTCCAATTTGAATGCCTTTTTTATCTAGTTATTGCCTCAGTGCTCAAGCAAGTACTCCTAAGGCAATGTTGAATGGAAGAGGTGATAGTGGGCATCCTCGCCTTGTTCCTGATTTAGAGGGAAGGATTTTAGGATTTCACCATTGTAAATGATGTTGGCCATAGGTTTTTCATATATACTCTTTATCATGTTCAGAAAATTTCCTTGTATTCCGATATTTTGCAATGTGTTTATCAATAAACTGTGCTGTATTTTGTCAAATGTTTTTTCTGCATCTATAGATATAATCATGTGCTTTTTTTCCTTCAATCTGTTTATATGGTGTATTATAGTGATTGATTTTCTTATGTTGAAAAATCCTTGCATACCCGGAATGAATCACATTTGATCATGGTATATAATTCATTTATTGTGTGGTTGAATACGGTTAGCAAGTATTTTGTTGAGGATTGTTGCATCTAGGTTTATTAGATACATTGGTCTGTAATTTTCCTTTCTTGTGGTGTCTTTGTTTGGCTTTGGCACTAGGGTAAATTTGGCATCATTGAATGAGTTAGCTAATGTTCCTTCTGTTTCAATTTTTTAGAAGAGTTTCAGCAGGGTTGCTGTTAGTTCTTTCAGGAATGTTTTGCAGAATTCACCTGTGAAGCCATCAGACCCTGGGCTCTTCTTAGTTGAGAGGTATTGAATGACTTAGTCTATCTCTTTATTTGTGTTTTCTTTGTTGAGATCACCAATTTCTTCTTATGTGTTTCTAGGAATTTGTCCATTTCCTCTGGATTGTCATTTTTGTTGGAATGTAGTTTTTCAAAGTATCCTCTTATGATAGTCTTTATTTCTGTGGGGTTAGTGGTGATATCTCCTTTCTCATTTCTTATTTTGTGTATTTGCATCTTTTCTCATTTTTCTTTGTTAGTCTAGCTAAGGGTTTGTCAATTTTATTGATCTTCTCAAAGAAAAATCTCTTTGTCTTGTTTATCTTTTCAAGTGCTTTCTTATTTTCTATTCCATTTAGTTCTGCTCTGATCTTTGTTATTTCTTTCTTCTTCCTGTGGGGTTACTTTGCTGTTTTTTTTACTAATTCCTCCAAATGTGCAGTTAGTTCTTCAACTTTTGCTCTTTCTTCCTTTTTGATGTATGAATTTATGGCTATAAATTTCCCTCTCAGTACTGCTTTTGCTGCATCCCATAAGTTTTGGTATGTTGTGTTATTTTCATTAATTTCAAGGTAGTTATTAATTTCTTCTGAGATTTCCTCTTTGACCAACTGTTTTTCTAAGAGTGTGCTGTTTAATTTCCATATCTTGGTGTGAAATCTGTGCCTGTGTCCCTTGCAGATTTCCAGTTTCACTCCACTGTGATCAGAGATATTATTTTGTATGATTTCCATCTTTCTGAATTCATTAAGCCTTTCTTTGTGGCCTAGCATATGCTCTACCTTGGAGAATGATCCATGTGCACTTGAGAAAAAATGTATATCCTGCTGTATTTGAGTATAATGATCTGTATATGTCTATTAGATCCAGCCTCTCTAATATACTGTTCAAATTTTTTGTCTCTTTATTGATTCTCTTTTGAGATGTTTGGTCCAAAGTTGATAGTGGTGTATTAAAGTCTCCCACTATAATTGTAGAGGCATCAATTCTTTCACATAGTGTTTCCAGTGTTTGCCTCACATATTTGGAGGTGCCCTTGTTAGGAATATAAATATTTATGATTGTTTGTTCTTCTTGAAAGATTATCCATTTCAATAATATGTAGCATCTTTCTTTGTCTCCCACAATTGTTTTGCATTTAAAGTCTATTTTGTCTGATATTAATATAGCTACCCTTGCCTTTTTTTGGTTATTGTTTGCTTGTAAGACTGTTTTCCAGCCATTCACTTTCAACCTCCATGAATCCCTGGGTCTAAGATGTGTTTCTTGTAGACAGCTTATAGATGGGTCATATTTCCTTATCCAATCTCCCAGTCTGAGTCTTTTGACAGGTGGGTTGGTTTAATCCATTGACATTCAGTGTTATTACTTTCAAGGAATTATTTATGTCAGCCGTATTTTGTTTGGACTCGTGTTTGTCATATTTTGTTTGTTTGTTTCCCTTCTCTTTTTGTCTTTTTTGTTGTTCTTACACTCTCCTCCAACTCTGCTTCTCCTGTTTTTCTTTCTTCCTGCAGAACTCCCTTTAGTATTTCTTGAAGAGCAAGGTTCTTGTTGGTATACTCTTTTAATTTCTTTTTATCTGTGACAATTTGGAACTCTCCATCATTTGTGAATGCTAGTTTAGGTGGGTGCTGTATTCTTGGTTGGAAATGTTTTTCTTTTAGTACCTTGACTATATCATACCACTGCTTTCTTGCCTCCATGGTTTCAGATGAGAAATCAGCACTTAATCTTATGGAACCCCCCTTGTATGTAATGGCTCTCTTTTCTCTTGCTGCTTTTAGACTTTTCTCTTTGTCTTAAGCATTAGATAATTTGAAAAGTATATGTCTTCGGGTTTGCCTGTTGTGATTTATTGTGTTTGCAATGTGTTGTGCTTCCTGGACATTTACATCCATCTCTATCAGTAGATATGGGAAGCTTTCAGCTATTATATCCTCCAACACCCCTTTTGTCCCCTTTCCCTTCTCTTCTCCTTCTGGGATGCCTATAATACGTATGTTTGTGCGTTTTGCATATGTCATTCAGGTCCCTAAGTCCTAGTTGGATTTTTTCTATCTTTTTATCCATCAATTCTACTATCTGTTTGATTTCCGATGTACTGTCTTCCACATCACTAATTCTTTTCTCTGCCTCTTCTAATCTGCTGTTTTTTGCTGTGAGTGTATTTTTGATTTCTTGAACTGTGGTGTTCATTCCCATCATATCTGTTATCTTTTGCATATGTCTGCAATTTCCCCTCCAAGTGTTTTCTTCATATTGTTAACCTCTTCATTTACTTCATTAAATTTGTCTGTGATATGTTGAAAACCTAAACTTTTATGATTGGTTTGGAAGTGTGTGTTTGTAAAAGCTTTATGTTTATTACTAACTCATAAATTGGAGTTCACATTCTTTTGTGGCTTAAATTCTAAGCAGAAAAGAAATGTTCTGCTTCTTGGTGCAAAGCTATTTTCTATGTAAGGGAATATGCCTATAACATTGATAATTGTAGAAAACAGGAGGAACTGATATCATTTATTGATGCATTATTTGTATGTTTTATTTTGCCAAAGGGGTGCCAATGCAAAGTACCAGAAATCTGTTGGTTTTTAAAAATTCATATTATATTTTTATATATTTTGTGAACTTTTATTTTTATTGTATTTTTGAAGATATATAGATCACAAAAAATGTTACATTAAAAATATGAGGTTTCCATATACCCCTCTCCCCACACCCTCCACTTCTCCCACTTTGAAAACTTCTTTCCTTAGTGTGGTACATTCATTTCATTTGATGAGTACATTTTGTAGCATTTCTACACAGCATGGATTATAGTTTATGCTGTATTTTACAATCTTGGGGTAAAAGCTTACAGTTCCAAGGCTGTGAAAAGTTCAACTCATAGCACCATAAGAGGCACTGTCTCACCAAAGTCAGCTGCCATGTGTTGAAGCAAGATGATGGGCAATCTTTGTCTTGTCTCTGCCTTCCTCCATGGGCTTCTTCTTTCAGTTCATCTGCCCCATTTTTTTTCCCTGATTTCAGCTGTAAGCTGGCATCGGGCTTGTCTTTTACCAGGTCTCTTCTCTCAGGTTTGGCTGTTCCACACTCTTCCCAAATTCAGCTGCAAGCTATCAAGCATATAACAAGACTTGTCTCTAGCTGTTCCATGGGCACAGTCTTTTGGAGGCTTCTTTCTTAAGCAATTTTCTCTCTCATGCACAATACAGAATCAAGTATGCCAGCTCCCTTTTTTATGTGTGTCTGTCCATTTATGTCAGCAAGGATGCAGGGACTCAACCTGTCATGATTCCCTGATGTAGTCCAATGAAAAGGCCTAAATCAATTTCATCAAGTAATTTAATCAAAGGCCCCTCAATTGAATTTAATGCAATCAAAGGTATGCAATCATACCCAGAGGAATAGATTTGTTTACAAATATAACCTTTCTCTTTTTGAGATTCAAATAATAATCTTGGCGATGGACTTGGCCCAGTGGTTAGGGCATCTGTCTACCACATGGGAGGTCCGTGGTTCAAACCCTGGGCCTCCTTGACCCCTGTGGAGCTGGCACATGTGCAGTGCTGATGCATACATGGAGTGCCATGCCATGCAGGGGTGTCCCCTGCGTAGGGGAAACCCACGCTCAAGGAGTGTGCCCCATAAGGAGAGCCACCCAGCGTGAAAGAAATGGCAGGCTGCCCAGGAATAGCACCACCCACACGGAGAGCTGACACAAGATGACACAACAAAAAGAGACACAGATTCCCATGCTGCTGACAACAACAGAAGCGGACAAAGAAGATGCAGCAAATAGACACAAAGAACAGACAACTGGGGTGGGGAGGGAGGGGACAGAAATAAATAAATAAATAAATAAATCTTTTAAAAAATAATCTTAAACTGCTACTATACACACACACAAATATATAACTACTTTGTGACAGCACAAAACAACAATATAAATAATTTATTTCATGATATGGCAATTATTTGGGTTGAAAGATCAATAAAAGTTTCAGATTTATTTTATTTATTTATTTATTTAAAGAGTTATTTTATTTATTTCTCTCCCCTTCCCTGCACCCCACCCCAGTTGTCTGTTCTCTGTGTCTATTTACTTGGTGTTCTTCTTTGTCTGCTCCTGTTGTTGTCAGTGGCATGGGAATCTGTGTTTTCTTTTTGCTGCATCATCTTGCTGCATCAGCTCTCCGTGTGTGCGGTGTCATTCCTGGGCGGGCTGCACTTTCTTTCACACTGGGCAGCTCTCCTTACGGGGCGCACTCCTTGCGCGTGGGGCTCCCTTACGTGGGGGACACCCCTGCGTAGCAGGGCACTCCTTGTGTGCATCAGCACTGCACGTGGGCCAGCTCCACACGGGTCATGGAGGCCCAGGGTTTGAACTGCAGACCTCCCATGTGGTAAACGGATGCCCTATCCACTGGGCTGGGTCCGCTTCCCCAGATTTATTTTAGTATCAGAATTTGTTTTTTTTTTTGCAATTTGCCAACAGGTTATAGAGGAAATTAAATTCATTGTATCACAAAATATTAAAACTGGAAGTTGTGGCATTTTACAATTGAGAGAATAAGCTTCATATTAACTAAATACCTTCACCCAGATTACATAACCTGCATTAGTTGCAGATCTAAAATTTAAACTAGCATTCTTTGGTTATCAGACTCTATACTACAAATAATAATGCAACTTACAATTGCATAATGCTTTAGAATATACAAAGAGCTTCTATATGCATTTTCTTTTATCCTCAAAACTATCTTTGAGGTAAGGCAGATAGTATCAACATCTTATAGATAAGAAAATATGGGTTTGGTGAGACATTTCAGTTTTTAAGCAACTTCCTAAAGTCATATAACTAGTAAAGTCTCAGAGCTGGGAATGATGTTCAAATCTTTTTACTCTAAAATACATCCTAATTAAATGCATTAAGAATCTAAATCAGCAAGTTGATCACAAAAATTAATTAGTTTTTAAATTTTACTTTTAACCTCTCCTTTTTTGCAAAATAATTCCCTAAAATGATAAAATGACAGACTTTGAGGAAGTTGAGTTGCAAAATTAAATATTCCCTGAGTCAGTTTTCCATAGTGTTGACAGAACTTTGAACCTTTTTTTTTAAAAGATTTATTTATTTATTTCTCTCCCCTCCCTCCCCCCACCCCGGTTGTCTGTTCTCTGTGTCTATTTGCTGCATCTTCTTTGTCTGCTTCTGTTGTTGTCAGTGGCAAGGGAATCTGTGTTTCTTTTTGTTGCATCATCTTGTTGTGTCAGCTCTCCGTGTGTGTGGCTCCATTCTTGGGCAGACTGCACTTTCTTTCTCGCTGGGTGGCTCTCTTTACGGGGTGCACTCCTTGCGTGTGGGGCTCCCCTACACGGGGGACACCCCTGCATGGCCCTGCACTCCTTGCGTGCATCAGCACGGCACATGGGCCAGCTCCACACGGGCAAATGAGGCCTGCGGTTTGAACCACGGACCTCCCATGTGGTAGACAGATGCCCTAATCACTGGGCCAAGTCCGCCACCCAGAACTTTGAGCCTTGATTCATGAATCATTTTAACTATAGTGGATGAGAAATTTCATATAATGGTGTATACCTGTTTAAACAAAACAGTAGGAAGAAACTTGAGATGACAGTGATAAAAGCCTTAGTCATCTATTTCAACCCATGGAAGCTGGTTCAATTCTTGATCAATCACTGTATATTTGTTAGGTGCCTAGTTGTGTGCTTGGATTTCTGAAGGCAAACTGTATGACCTCGGGTAAGTTAATTAACCTTTGTGTACATGAGGACCCTCACATGTAAAATGGGGATAGTAGTATTACCCATATCATAATGCTGTTGGAAGTATTAAATGAATTAATATGTTTATAATGCTACATGTGTGAAAAAATGTAAATAAATCAAATAAACTGGACACAGTGGGAAAGGAGACTAGAAGGGGAACTCTGAACCTAAGGAAATCAAATAAGAAGCCGTTACAATAATTCATGCCTAGATGATGCAGGATGGGGAGGATGAGATACAAATAAAATTCAAAGGAAGAATGGGGTCCTTTGGTGATGGGCTGGATGGAGATAATGAATGGAGGGAAATCCTGAAATTTATAGTGTTCAAGGACCACTCTTGGTTGGTTAGTTCAGTTCTGGGACACTTCAGATAATTTAGGGTACCCTAAATCTGTACTCAAACAAGCCTGAAACTTTTTTGGCCCCAAAGATATCTCCTGTGTTGGAGTGACTCAAGATTAGAATGAGCAAAGCAAACTTAATCCCCTAAACCCCATCATTAGTCAGGCAATTTGTCACACTGAGAATTGGCTAAGTACCCTGAAAAAGAAGTTTACAATTGACTAAAAAATTATACATTGAAATTGAAAGCACTGATTAGCAATGGATTATATATTTGGTGACTTTATAATGGTATTTTTCAAGAAGGAAAGAAGGAAAGAAGTTTTATTATTGCAGGTTTCATGACACTGATGCATTGCAGAGATTTAGAGTTTGCTAATAAAAATATTTTAAAAGTACTTGAGCATTCAATCAAGATTTTGTTCCTACAAGCAATAGATATGTATATCTATATGCATATATATGTCTCTCTCTCTATGTCTCTCTCTCTAATATAGAGACATAGATATATATATTTACTTAAGGTTCATACAGTGCATGTTATGAGATAATATTGGAGGCATTTGATTAAGCAAATTCCTATGGGTTCATTACAGGTTGATGTTTTGAGATAAGTTCTACTGTGTGAGGGGTTCGGTAGTGAAATCTACCTTTTACAGAAGGCAATGGACAATTATCCCTTCTCGTTTCTCTCTCTACACACATAAACACGCACAAACACATACAAATACACACGCACACAATTTCCTATGTTTTTGTACCTTCAAGTAAAAGGAAGAAAAGACATGTTCAAGATTAAAATAATACAATGTTCCCTTTGTATTTCCTTTCATTTTTCCTGGCTGACTCCTTTGTATCCTTCAGATCTCAGTTCATCACTTCCTAAAGAAGGTACTTACCTTTCCATATTAAAAAAAATAAACAAGGATTGCTCTTATACTCTCTCATAGCTCCCTGTGGTTCTTCATCACAGTTCTTATCATCACACCTTTTCACTTGGTAGGTCGTAGGTAGACAGAAGTTAATGTCTGTCTCCCTCACTATACTAGTAGTTCCATGAAGTCAGGGCAGCTTTGTTTGAGAATGCATCCTCAGTGCAGAAAACGATGTCTGGGACATAGGTGCTCAGTATATATTTGTTTAAGGAACAATTTGGAGAAGGAAGCTGACATGTATTGAGCACCTAGTCCTACGCTAGGCACTTTCACATAAGCCCAACTTTGGTCTTTACAAAACTTCTGTGAGAAACATAGTATTACCATCATTCTACTGATGAGGACTCTGAAGTTCAGAGAGGTTAAGTGATTTTCTAAGGTCACAAAATTATTACATGGCAATGCCAGATTCATACTGAGGAGTTTGATTTCAAAGTTAGCACTCTGCACTCTACCACAGTGCTTCAAATGTATGCTTAGTATTACTTTTCCATTAAGTTGGTGATATAAAAGAAGTACCCCAAGGAGGCCATATTAAAAAATGACAGGAGAAAATGGATAAAGCAAATATAAGAAGCTAAATTTTCTACATTAATCTCTAATATCTAAATAACACCAAGAAAGCTGGATTATAAACAACTTCCCAAAAGTATATTTGTGAAGCAGCATATTTTTAAATCATAAAATCAATAGCACAGCCCTTGACTTTTAAAAGTGATTGTTATTTTTGGTGATTGCTTTTTAAATAGCAAATATAATACACACTCTTAATGTAAAAATCAAACAATGTAAAAATATATAAAGTAAAATGCCAAAATCCCATACTCTCCTCCCAATCCTACTGTCTAGCAGTAATCATAATCAACAGTTTGCTGAGCAGTATACATACCTTTTTCCTTTCTGAAAAAAATCACCTGCAATTTCCATCAAAAGACTGTTATGTCCTTAACCTCTTTAGCCATCTCATTGAATTTATTAAGGAGATTTGTTTGAACATCTATAATTAGTTATCTCAACTTCTTTATGTCATCTGGAGGCTTATCTTGTTCCTATAACTGGATCATAGCTTTCTGTTTCTTGGTGTGTATTTTTTTGTGTGTCTTCACATCTGGCTTACTAGAGTATTTATTCTGGGTACAGTTTTTCTCTTTAGCTTAGAGCTTCCTATCCTTTCTCCCTTGCTGGTTGTGCAGTAGGAGACAAGCATGTAGTTGGTGCTGTAAGCTATGGGGCTCAAGTTGCCCTCATTGCACCAGCGACCAACGAAGCTTCTTCCAACGTTCCCCTTTGCCAGGGATAGGGACAGTCACAGCTGTGCAGAATAATCCAAGTGCAAACCTAGACAATAGTTGCCCAGATACACTGATGAAGCTTCACATTCCTTTCTCCCCTACCTGGGGTGAGGATGGAGCTGCAGGTGTGGGGTGAGGATGGAGCTGCAGGTGTGGGCAGCAATCTATGCAGTGCAGGTACAAGATGACCGCAATTGCCCTGGTAGACTTCTGATTTTCAGTCTATTCCAGCCAAAGTTACCTGCAGTTACCTGTATACGCTGGTGCAGGGCTCCGTGGGCTCCTCCCTGCTAGAGGCGGCACTGAAGCCTAGACTAAGGCAGCAGGCTGATCTGCGTGAAAGAAAGTGGTTCCTGCCAACACTGAGAGATTAGGGATATTAAGAAGACTTTGGATGAGCACAAAGAAGAATTTGAAAGCATGCATAGAAAAAGAGCAGATCTTATGGGAATGAAATGTGCAATAAATGAAATTAATAAAACATTGTAGTCATAAATAGCAGATTTGGGGAGGCAAAAGAAAGGATTGGTCAACTTGAACAAATGACTTCTGAACATGAACATACAAAAGAACAGATGAAGAAAAGAATGGAAAAAATTAAACAAGGTCTCAGGAAACTAAATGACAGCAAAAGGTGTGCAAACATATGGGTCATGGGTGTCCCAGGAGAAGAGAAGGGAAAAGGGGCAGAAAGAATGTTTGAAGAAATAATGGTAGAAAATTTCCCAACCCTATTGAAGGACATAGATATCCTCTTCTGAGAAGCACAATGTACTCCCATCTGAAAAAATCCAAATAGACCAACTCCAAGACACTTACTCATCAGAATGTCAAAGGCCAAAGAGAGAAAGAGAATTCTGAGAGCAGTAAGAGAAAAGCAATGTATAACATATAACGGATATCCAATGAGATTAAGTGCTGATTTCTCACCAGAAATCATGGAGGCAAGAAGACAATTGTCTGATATATTTAAAATACTACAAGAAAAATACTTCTAGCCAAGACTTATATCCAGCAAAACTGTCTTTCAAAAATGAGGGTGAAATTAGAATTTTCACAGATAAGCAGAAACTGAGAGAACTTCTAAGCAAGAGACCAAATTTTCAGGAAATACTAAAGAGTGTGCTAGAGCCTGAAAAGAAAAGACAGGAGAGAGATGCCTGGAAGACAGCTTAGAAATGAAGATTATATCAATAAAAGTAAATATAAGTGTCAAAAGAGTGATGGAAATAAAATATGACAAAAAAACTCAAATAGTCAGGAATAAACTTAACCAATGATGGAAAGCTCTTGTATTCAGAAAACTGCAACTCAATGTTAAAACAAATCCTAAATAACTGGAAGGACATTCCATGTTCATGGATAGGAAGACTAAATATCATCAAGATGTTAATTCTACTCAAATTGATATACAGATTTAATGCAATCCTGATAAAAAATTCCACCAGCGTTAAAGAAATAATTGAAAACACGATCATTAAATTTATTTGGAATGGTAAGGAGTCCTGAATAGTCAGAAACATCATAAAAAGGCAAAGTGAACCCTCATCTCCAGACTTTAAATCATAATACCTACCTATAGTGGTAAAAACAGTGTGGTACTAGCTTAAAAGCAGACACAATAGACCAATGGAACCAAATTTATGGTTCAGAAACAGACCCTCACAGGAATGTTCAAGTGATTTTTGACTAGCCTGTCAAAGTCATACAGCTCGGGCAGAACAATCCATCCAACAAAAGATGCTGAAAAATTGGACATCCATAGCTGAAAGAAGGAAAAAGGACCCCTATCTCACACCTCATCCAAAAATTAACTCAAAATGGATCAAAAAACTAAAAATAAAATCAAGAACCATAAAACTTCTAGAAGAAATTGTAGGAAAATATCTTCAAGACCTGGGGGTAGATGGTGGATTCTTAGAGGAGATAAGAGAAGGACTGAGTGGACTACTGATGTTTAATGTATGTAGAAGTTTTAATTAGCTGCACTGTAAAGGTATGGAAATGTAAAGAGTGGATGGTAACACACAGTGAGTAAGAGCTAGTTTATAAATAGGGATATGACCGAAAATAGTAGTCTAGTTATGTAAATGCCAACTGACAGAATGCTAGAGAATAATCTAGGAGCTGGATAGCGCAGTAAACCAAGAGGTGAATAAGAATTGTGGTTGATGGTACAGATGCAAGAATGTCCTTTTTTAGCTAGAACAAATGTATATCACTACTGCAGGGTGTTGGGAATGTGAAGAAGTTGGAGCATCCTATGGATTGTGGTTAGTAGTAATAATATATTCCTGCATCTATGCAAAAAATGTACTGTTGATACTGAGGCAGTATGGAAAATATGAGCCAAATGTACACTATGGACATGGTAACAATCAAATGATATTATTTTATCTGCGGTAAATGACACAGTGGTGTGTTGATGGAAGGGGGGTAATTCTGCACATGTGCACCATTATTTCAGAAGCTTACAACTTCTGTCATAAAAATATATTTAAATAATGATAATAGGGTGGTTTGGGGGAAAATAAGGACTATGATCAGTAGTAAGATTTTGACTACATTCTTTCATAATTTGTAAAAAATGTCTCATGACAATGCAAGGTGTTGGTGGAGGGTTAATGTATGGGACCTCTGTATGATGTTATGCATGTTTGCTTTGTATGTTCACAACTTTTACTATACACTTAATTGTTGATGTATGTTCATATATAAATGATATAAAGATAATAATAGTATTGGTTAGGGGAAAATACTTTGTTTAGTAATAATATTTTGACAATGCTCTTTAATTACTAAACAGGTTTAAAAACAATCCAAGTTATTGGAGGTAAGGTGAAGTGTTACATATGTTTGTTTGATGTAATACATGTTTGTTTTGTAAGTTCACAACTACTATACACATTTTTATGCATATTTTTATATGAGTGATGTAGTTCAATAAATTTAAAAAATTAAAAAAATAAGAAAGACTGTTATGAAACTCGTAGTTGGTGGTTATTATCAGAGAATCCAGGAGAAGATAAATATTTTGCTTTTAGTGTGCTTGCCCTTAGAGCATGTTTTTTGTAGTCATTGACATGCAGATTTCAAGGGGCCATAGAGAGTTCATAAGGTTCTCCTCACTTTACTTTTATTTATTTTTCATTTTAATACCCTTTAATATAATTATCTAAATAAATGCAAGGAGTTTTCAGTTTATGAAAAGGACTAAAGCAAGTTGACTTTCCCACTATAAAATATTGAAAACCAAGTGCTAAGCTGAGCCACTACCAACTGAAGAAACTAAAATGAAAAAACTTTAACGATAATCTAGAAAAACAAAAGTCCCCTTTAAACTAACTTAATCCTCTGAACTAATTCAATATGTCAAAAGCATGGGAAAAATAGCCTTTTAAAATTTTGTTTTAAATAAAAAATAAAACAAAAAAACTAGTGCTTCATAAAAAATTGTAGAAGTGTGCATGCTCATTATAATATGTAAATTGCAATCAAAAAGAAAGGGAGGGAGAGAAGAACAAAGCAAGCTCAACTTATTCATATAGGGTAATCATAAAACAATAATATTAAAGACCTACAGTAATCTAATAAGCCAAAATGCCTTAGATTTTCTGAAATTCATTGATCACATTTGTTGCCCAAAGACTTAAAATGATTGCATCTTTGACGAGTTAGTAAATGGTTCTAAAATTTTTACCTTCTTGCCTCATGGAATTTACTTTTCAAGAAAGCTTGGTGACAATTCTTTCAGGGTACAATGTTAAGATACTTTTTTGGAAGTACATAGGAAAATGCAATGAAACCAATTACATCTCTAATTATACTTTTTTAACAGCCATAAGAAAAATGTTGGGAGGCTTAATACACAAATGCCTTCAACTTTGTGTACTATATTGTATGTTAAGTTATTCATCTCTGAAGTAGACAAGCTTTCAATTAAATACTAACAATTTACTAATGTTCACTTCAATAGTTACATCCTCAGAATCAACCTTTACTTTCTTTAATGTGAAAGAACAAATCATAAACAGTTAAAGTAAGTCTACCTACCTTTTAGTCTGTCTTTTAAGGCACTGTTCTTTATTTTCTCAATGATATAAGGTGCTTTACAAGTATCAACAATAACCTGCTATACATGAATGTTTTGTATCCCTTCATTTCATTAAAACTGAAATGTAATTCCCTGTGTGACATCTTATTTTTAATGTAGAAAAAATAACTTATCAAGCACAAAAGCTTACTCTAAGGATACAGTTTAGTGCTAAATTCATAAATTATTCCATTTTTTAAATGATAGCCACAATTTCACCTAACTGATGCTCATTTGGCACATTCTTCTCAATTCTGGTTGATAAACTATATCCTGAGTTAGGATGAAAGTAATGCAGCATTCGAGCTTTAAAACAACTAAATTTAAACTGCCAAAGTGTCATGAGGTTGTCTGTGCAGGACAGACAATATTTTTCATCACTTTACAAAAAGTTACACTTGGCATGTCAAGAAGAAAGAACATAATCCCACAACAGCAGCCATTTAAAATAAAAGAAGTTAGCCATAGGATTCGTGCAGAATATTTTAAATATTCCCAAAGAGCAAAATGAACTAACTGATTTTTCAAGGACGATGCTCCAAATTATCCTATATGTATCCTCTGGAAATTTAAAGATCCTAGAATAGCATCTTCCATGCGGGACATCATGAAAGATAATATTTTGGTTTCAGTGAATTACATGAATGAAATGCCAGTCTGTGCTACTTTGATGGTGTGGTAATTTTGTTCTTTAGATTTACAGAATTTATAAAGAATGAAAATTACACCCAAGACAAGGACATTTCTTCCAATGAACCTGGCTGCATTAAAGGTAGAGTTCCGTGCAGGTTATGAGGTTGGAGTCACAGTGGTATTTGTTGTACTTGATGTACGACCTGTGGGGGAAGCTGTAGTGGAGGAAGGCAAAGTTGTTGTAATTTTACCTGTACAAATGGTTGGCAGCAGAAAGGATGTAGGAGCAGAACAGAGTTCTGTGCCATTCACCACATGGCAATCACTAATTCTTGAATTAGGTGAACAGTAGCTCTTATCTTCTTTACATTCTATCCAGAAGCAAATAGTATTAGCAATGCTAGCATTAACACAGGATAAGCAGTTGTTGTAGCTTTTACAGGTTCGTAGTGCTGGAGAGCTGGCTCGAGTAGTGGCCGGAGTGGGGGTTGTCGCGAACGTCAGAGTTTTGTTGGTGGAGGACTTTAAAGAGGGTTTAATCGTGGACGAGTGACTCTGGCGATCTGAGCCATGGCCAGCACACAGAGCGCGGCCAGCGAAGTGGCGGCCCAAAACAGTCGACCACAAAACCCCGACGTCGTGTCCTCGGTGCTGGAGCTCCAGCGAAAGTTGCCGCGAACAACCTCTTCTCATTTTAAGAAACATTTTCTTACCCTGCCTTTTCTTGCTTTGCTATATTCATACCATTCTTTTATTTGTTCCAACATTTATTGAGTACTTACCATATGCCCGACGCTAAGAATACAATGGTGAGCAAGATAGGCAGTCTGTGCTCTCACTATAAAGAAATAAAGGATTTTAATCAGAGTGATAAGTATAATGACAGAATGTGGTTCTTTTTTTTTTTTTTTTTTTAATTTTTTAATTTTTTATTGACTTTGTAATAATATTACGTTAAAAATATATATGTGAGGTCCCATTCAACCCCACCCCCCCACCCCCCCCTCTCCCCCCCCCCCAACAACACTCGTTCCCATCATCATGACACATCCATTGGATTTGGTAAGTACATCTTTGGGCACCTCTGCACCTCATATACATTGGTTCACATCATGGCCCATACTCTCCTCTATTCCATCATGTAGGCCCTGTGAGGATTTACAATGTCCGGTGATTACCTCTGAAGCACCATCCAGGGCAGCTCCATGTCCCGAAGACGCCTCCACCTCTCATCTCTTCCTGCCTTTCCCCATACCCTTTGTCCATTATGTCCACTTTTCCCAATCCAATGCCACCTCTTCTATGTGGACACTGGATTGGTTGTGTCCATTGCACCTTTATGTTAAGAGGAGGCTCAGATTCCACCTGGATGCTGGATGCAATCCTCCCATTTTCAGTTGTAATCACTCTAGGCTCCATGGTGTGGTGGTTGTCCTTCTTCACCTCCATCTTAGCTGAGTGTGGTAAGTCCAATAAATCAGATTGTAGGTGCTGGAGTCTGTTGAGGCTCAGGATCTGGCTATCACATTGTCAGTCCAGAGAGAATGTGGTTCTTAACCATAAGTATACTTCAGAACAATTTGGAGTTCTTGTTAAAATACAGATTGGTCTGTCCCCAGACCTATGAGAATATCTGGAGAGTACATTCTAGGAATCTGCATTTTAATAAGCTCCCAGGTGTTTCTGGTGTTTTTTGTTTCTTTTTTTTTTTTTTTATGGACTGGTGAGCCCTGTATAGAGGATGATCAGGGTGTAGAGGCGAGCACATGGAGGGCAAGTTTTTCTAAAAGGACTCAAGAAATACTTCTGCAAAATGTTATGTCTAAATTGAGAATTGAGACTTACACGGAGAGTAAAAATTAACCAGGCAGTTGGAAGTCAGGGAATTGGAAGTGGATAAGCACAAAGCAGGTAGAGAGAGACTCGATGGACTATGACAGGGACTGGGCCTATGCTCAGGAATGGAAAGAGGTTCATTATTGCTAGAGTAGAGTTTGAGGTAGGGAGGGGAGTGGCAAAAGATGAATCCAACGATGTAGTTAGGGGCTGAGTTATGGAGGGCTTTGTAAACCACCCTAAGGAATTTGAACTTTAACCTAATAACAGAGGGAGAGGAGACAAATTGTAGGAAGACACACAGAAGCTTGTAAAGGGAGGCTTGTTGGAGATCACAGTGAGTGAGCTCAGTGTGCCTTCTATTTGGAGTTACCAAGTATTAAATTTGTATCAAGTATCTATGTGAACAAATTGGACATGTTGGCTGCTGTGAAGGAGATTTTTCTTGAGTGGGAAAATTCTTTTTTTGCGGGGTGGGAGGAAAACTTTTTATACCAATAATCACACATATATAGTTAGAAATACATAATTTAAGAGGTGACTGATGAATAAGAGCTTGAGAGTGGTGGGAGCTTAAATTTTCTCATCAGTAAATCTAGTGTAACAATGTCCTTCTACTTCACACTAATGAAATAGATTAAATTGTCAATACTAACAGAGTTTGAGTTTTATTGGAAGGCAATGTGTAAGCAGGAGGAATTTAAACAGGTGAATGACCTGAACTTTTAAAAGGAAATTTTTTTTTTCGGCAGTGTGGAAGATGGTTTGGAGTGGAGACATGATGAAAGATCAATTAAAGGACTACTGCAATAGTGGAGGTAAGAGATGATGATGGCTAAAACTAAGGTACTGACAGTGGCAATGGGGAGAAGAAACTAAATCTGGGACATTTCTGAGGCAGAAACAGCAGGATGTGGTGAGTTAAGTGAGACTAAGTAGATGCTAACTTCATCGACAAAAATGGAAAATACAGGCGGCATAAGTGAATGTGGGGTTTTAGTGTGTGTGTGTGAGAGAGAGAGAGAAAGAGAGAGATGTGAGTTCAGATTTGGATACAATGAATTTGATGCTTGTAGGATCTCTAGGTAACTATATTTAGCAGGCTGTTTAATAAATGGATCTAGAACTCAGGAGAGAGATTTCTGGTTGGCTACAGTTATGGGAGTTTTTAGCATAATGACAGTAGTTGAACCCAGCAAGTGGATAAGACATCCCAGCACTTGATATTAAAAATAATGCTGGAACCACAGGGATCATTAACAATTAATGGAGATATGGAGGATGAAAAGGAGGTCAAGAAGATTAAGAAACCATTCAATTACTTTCTGTCATATTCTCAGTCAATTAGTTATCTCTTATTTTATACTTACTGTTAGAGGTTTCTCTCTTACAAGGTTTATAATGATTAACTGATCACAAGGTTTACAATGGTTAACAGCGACTTGCATTCCTGTGACATAGAATAGCCCCCCATCCAGAGCCTATGTGCTCAGATAAAGTTTATTTCCTCACAAGAATAGACAAAAGAGCTGCATGACACCACTAAACCCTCCTGCATCCCTAGAATTCACTACCCCTAGCCAACCAACCCCTAACCATCCTTATTCACCCTCAGGTCTTATCCAAGACCCAACCCACCCCCACTAACTAAGCATGTTCCTGTCTAAAGATGTACTATATAAATTCATACTTGTCTCTGCCAGGAGTAGCATGAATTCTCTCTTCAGACCCCAAACATGATGGGGGTGCTGAAGTCTAGTTTTCAGACCCCCTTCATTGCAACAGCTTCCCAATAAACTTCCTTCCTGCAATCATGTCAGTCTTTGTCTCAGTGAGCTCCATTTTTTTCTTTTACATTTGGTGCCAAAAACCCAGGACTGGGCTCATGTTGAGACTGACTGAATGATAAGGAATCTCCCACTGTCACCATTGAGAACCCATCCAACACTGGACACGGAATCATAGCTGGGTGAATCAAGGATTTCTCCACTGGTGGATTGGGCTCGCTCTCTCTTTTTTCCATTGTCAAGGACAACCCACCAAAAAACCTAGTGCTAGGTCAGTGATCTTCACTGACCCCAAGGGCCATGGTGGGAGGAAGGCCTGCATCCTTGTGGGAAGAAATCCCTCAGCTCTGGAGACGTCTGGTTCCAAGCATGGTTTCTGCTTTCCTTGGAGATTTCTAACTGATTCAGGGACACCTGTCTCACTTGGAATTTCCCGCATTCTTTCCTTTATAGAGATCCTTAGTTTGCCCAAGCCAACTAAAATGGGGAATTCAATATCAGCCCCCCCCAAAACCATGTATCTAGGCTGTCTCCTTCATAACCTCAAAACCCTGTGCCTAGAAGGGGACAACAGACCCAAAAAACTCATTTTCTATTTAACCTTTGTGTGGCCAAACAGTGAAAGTCAATGGCTGGAACACAACACTCAGTTTCCAAATTCTCCAAAACTTAGAAAACTACATCCAGTACAGTGGCCAGTATTCTGAGGTTCCTTGTATTCACACTTTCCGTTTCCTTCATTTCTGCCTGCAATCCCAGTGAGTGAGCCACCCCTTCTTCTGCCAAACCCTGTTCTTCCTACCAAATTCTTCTTTTACACCAGAAACCACCTCAAAAACTTTCACCTCCCTCTCACCCACCTCCCAAATCTGTAAATCTCAAATTTTATACTGCAAGCCAAGCTCCTCCTGCACTCCCTCCCTATGTACCTCCAACTTTATCTCTGTCCTCATCCTTGCTGCCACCTTCCACCTCTCAGCCAGGTCATTTTCTGCCCCTCCTTTCTCCCCTCTTCATACATGTTCATGAGGACTACATCCTCCCACCTCATTACCATCCATCTCCACCTCTGTAAACACAAAACTTATCCCCTCTCCACCTCTTAATTTTACAAAAACATTAATACTCCTCCTACCTCTCAGAAAAATAGCAGAAGATGAAAGAATAGTTAAAATACACATTCCCTTCTGACTCTCAAATTTAAGTCATATAAGTGGCCATGGTAGCTGCTGAGGGTACGGAGAGGGAAGAAGAGATATGATGTGGGGGCATTTTCAGGACTTGGAGTTTTCCTGGGTGGTACTGCAGGGACAGATGCTGGACATTGTAGTTCCTATCATGGCCCACTGGGTGGACTGGGTGATAGTGCAAACTACAATGTAGACCACTGTCCATGTGGTGCAGCAGTACTCCAAAATGTATTCACCAAATGCAATGAATGTGCCATGATGATGAAAGAGGTTGTTTATGTGAGAGACGTGGGGTGGGAGGGTATGTGGGGACGGCTTATATATATATTTTTTTCTCTATTTTATTTTAAATGTTACATTCAAGCCTCATCCCACGCCCATTAACTAAGCATGTTCCTGCCAATAGATGTACTGTATAAATTCATAACTGCCTCTGCCAGGGGCGGGCTGAAATCTATTCTTCAGAGGCCCTGTGTTGGGAGAGCTTCCCAAAAAACTTTCTGCCTGCAATCATGTCAGTCTCTGTATCCCAGAGAGTGTCATTTTTTTCTCTAACACATATATTGTTATCTCCCTAAATGCAATAAATATCACCTTGTGTTTGTATTTCTTATACATTTTTTTTTCATTTGAGTGGAAATCTTCATAACGCATCTGTGGAGCATTGGGAAGGTATTATTATATTCATTTTACAGCAGAGAAAACTAAAGCTCTTGGAGGCTAACTTTCTTAAGGCCTAAAAGTTACTAAATAACACAGAACTGATTCTTTTTTAAAGTGAATTTTTTATTTGTTTTCAATGATACATAGATTACATAAAGTGTTACATAAAAATCTGTAGCTAACATGGAGGTGAAGAAGGTCAACCACCACACCAGGGCGCCAAGAGTGCCTACAACTGAAAGCAGGAGAATTGCATCCAGCATCCATGTGAAACCTAAGCCCTCTCTTGATATAGATGTGGAGTGGACACAACCATTCCAGGGTCCACAAGATGAAGGAATAGAGTATGGATTAGAGTGGACTTACTGATATTCTATTCATGAACTATTGTGATTAGTAAGCAAAGATAATGTGGCATTGGTGTGGAGAAAGTGGTCATGGTGGCTGCTGGGGGTAGGGAGTGGGAGGAAGAGATGTGATGTGGGAGCATTTTCAGGACTTGGAGTTGTCCTGGGTGGTGCTGTGGGGACAGTTACCGGACATTTTATGTCCTCCTATGGCCCACTGGGTGGACTGTGGGAGAGTGAGGACTCTGGTGTGGACCATTGACCATGAGGTGCAGTGACGCGCAGAGATATATTCACCAATGTCTCATGATGATGGAGGAGATTGTTGTTATGGGGGGAGGAGTGGGGTGAGGGGGGTGGGGGGTATATAGGGACCGCATATTTTTTAATTATATTATCACTACTGTCTCATTTTCCTATTAATTGAATTTGGCAGTATATTTGGCTTCATTTTAGAACTGTTTCTTAAGCTAGGTTTTTTTTAATGTTTGTTTTTTTTTTCTTTTTGTTTATGCAAAGCTCAATGTTCTATTTTCTTCTTCCATATTTCAGAACATTTTGAATTCTGAGCTTATTCTCCAAGATTTTATATACTCCAGCCAACTGAAAGTTATTATAATGTTGATGAGCATCATCACTGAAATTAATGATGATGACACAAAGCCCAGGACCAACTTACCCAAGACCCATTTTTCTTCATCCCTTTATGTGAGTTTTGTGATAGGCTTATAGAAGATAGGCTTCTCTAAATTTTTGTTATAGGCTTATAGAAGAAAAGGAACATGTCTTAGAGTATATTCTGTAAAATCTCTAACATCTGGTGAGTACTTATTAACTAAGTACAATGTTTACAGTAATAACCTTTCCCGTAATAATCCCAGATATTACAGAAGATGTTAACTGCTATGATTTTTCCAGTTTCAAAGTTCAAATGAAGCAGAGCTCCCTCATTAAATAGAATTGACACAAACTTGGATTTCTGGAAACGTGCTTCCTCCAACTTTACTTTCCGTTCTCTAAAATATTTTCCAATGATCCAAAAGTAAATTGAATTCTCAGTTTCTTCAACCTTCTTAGCCTTTTGGCTGGCTTTCATCCCAGAATTATTATGTCCTTCTGAAGAGTTTTTAATACGGCTCCCAGTTTCTCCACGAAGATTTCTTCTTAATTGGAGGTAGGGAAAGACCAGCATGATTTCTCTTTTGGAGCTGAGATTTCCCTTTAACAGGGAGCATTTCAGAAAGGCAATATCTAAATGGTGAAAGGATAATAGAATTAGTGAGCAAAATAATGGGAAGAGAATAAAATCTCTCTGAGGTCAAAAGCAGTATTTAGCCCCTGTCTCACCTCCACCACAGCCTGGATAGAGAGGCTTTCCCAAGGTACTAGCACAGAAGCAGGAGTACTTGAAATTAGAAAAGCAATATTAGCAAACTATTTACTCAGGATACTAGACAGTTTGAAAGAAGAATATTTGAACAGGGGAAAAGCAGGATTTAAATTACTTTAAAATGTTAATAATTAAGTATTAAATTGGGGATAACTTATTTCATAGATATTGCCTGAATTATTCTTTTCTAGTACTTTGTTCTTTTTCCTTTTGATCTTTTATTCACTTAATTTGAAAAACATAAATTCCAATTTTAGTTTTTGATATTAAAATAAAATGGAAAGTAAGTTAGAAATTTTAAATATCATTAATTGCTACTAATGGTATCCAAAAATATTTTTAAGGATAACATTTTCCACCAATTTCCTCTTATTCTCCTTAAAATATTTGAGGAGTTAGAATAAAAATGGTTTTTTAACCCCAAAAGAATGTTCTAACTTGAAAGTCCCTAGATATTTGCTGAAACTTGTACAGTGAGAGAGAATTTTTACTTAATTGTCTATATATTTTGTCTGCTCTTCATTTACTACTAATTTTCCAAAAAGTCTCCAGGTTTTCCAGGAAACAAAAATAATATTTACTTTCAAATTTATTCCAAAAATATGCTCATGGGAATTTTTTTTGATGCCACAACATTGTAAATAATTTGAATACACATTAAATACGGATTTATAAATAAATAAAAACACATTCTTAGAGAAATGACCCAGTTTATGGCGAGAGCAGTGGGCTCTGGTTTATACTAGTCCTCGGTTTGAATCCTGGGTCAACCTTTTCCAAGTTGTATGATTTCTGAAAGGTTAACTTTTCTAAATGTTCAGTTGCTCATCTGAGAAATCATGAAAATTATATCTACCTCAATACGAGGATAAAATGGATGTATATAAAGTACTTGTCTTTATGCCTAGTACTTTGGAAATGTTCAACATGACTTCAAACAGTTTAGTACATGGTTGTTGTCAATAAATATTTGTTGAATGACAGAAAATGTTTAAAATGTTATATGTAATGTTATGCAGCTGGGGAAGACTATTGATTTATTGTTGAGTGGAAAAAAGATAGTTACTATGACATCAGTTTTATTTATTTTATATATATCTATAACTATATACATTCATAAAAAAGAATGAGTAGTATATTCATTGAAATGTAAATAGTGGTAATCTCCAAATAGGATTCTGAGAGGTTTTTTATTTCTATTTTATGCATTTCTTAAGTAACCCAAAAGTCTCCTAGTCATTTTTCCAGTTTTTTTTTTTGGGGGGGGTTGTAATTTTATTTTATTTTTTTATTTCATTATTGTCTTTTTTAAAGATACATGGATCTAACAAACTTTTACATTAAAAAATATAACAGAGTCCCATATACCCCACTCCACACAACCCCCACTCTTCCCACATTAATAATTTCTTTCCTTACTCATTCGATGAGTACATTTTGGAGGATTGCTACACAGCATGGATTATATTTATGTTGTAGTTTACACACTCTCCAAGGCCATTCAGTGTGTTATGACAGGATATATATAATGTCCTGCACCTGTCCCTGCAAAATCATTCAGGACAACTGCAAGTCCCCAAACATGCCCCAATATCACACCTTTTTATTTATTCCTGAAATAACCAAATATAATGCCTTGAGTACCCACACCAAGTAACAGCAGGATCTATTACTGTCCACTCATCTTTCCTCCCTCAGGGTACCCTTCTTCTTATATACCTGTTCAAGAATCAGGCCAAGCTACAGTCAGTTTTCCCAGTCCCTGAGTTCAATTCTTACAGCTGATGATTTCTTTCAGCACCTCTGCTTCACATGTGGCCAACATCCCCTCCACTTTCATGTTCCCAAACCATCACAAATACAAGGCTAGTATTTTGTGACATCTACTACAATTTTGGGGAGAAGGTAGGCATATTTACACATAAAACCAAATAGGAAACAATTTAAAACTGACTACTGACATATTAAAGGAACCTTACACTGGCTGTCTTGTGCCCAAGGCCTCACTCAGCCTATCATTCTTTTGCCCAGGTCTATTCTTTAAGCCAAGAACTCTTTATTTCCATTCACCTTCTCTTCTCCTAGTTTCTGGGATCCTTAGTCCTTTTGTCCAGACTGCTCCCAGAAAAAATTCATGTTGGTTTTATTTGCCAATTAATTGGACTCTAAGCTCCTATTGCAGATAAGACTCTGGGTCCATCTTGCTTTTTATAAAAGGCTACATTTTCTAAACCAAACAGCCATCTACACCTGAACTCCACCTACACTTAAGCAAAGAGACAGCATAAGCAAAGATGGACTTTTCTCTTATTTGGGGCTAGATAATTAAGTGTGCTTCTTTCAATCAAAGTAAAATTTAGAGGTGATTTTTCAATCTGTCTGTTATAGAGATTTTCCAAATTATCTATAATGAGCATGTGATTTTTAATGAAACAAAACACAGCAAATGTCACAAAAATTAAGTGCTGCTTATGGATGAATACCATGAAAGTACTTTAAGTTTTTATTTCAGAAAGCACCTCATATGTCAATACTGTTTGAATCTGACTCATTGCCCTAAGCTCTCCCCTCCTCCTTTTCTTTCCTTTTCCTTTTGCCTCTATCCTTCCTTTCCTCCTTCCCTCCCTCCCTTACACATTTTTCAAGGAGGGGAGAAGCCTGTGAACCTAAAAGGCACAGGAAAAAAATTGTCTCTGAAAATTAGGGGGATTCCAACATATTTGAACTCTGCTTGCTACAGATGAAAATTACACAAATGCCTTTCTCAATTGTGAGTATTCATTTAGATGAAATCAGTTGGAGTCAGAATTCAGAATACTCGATTGTATTTACTATCTTTAAAATAAACGATCTTATTTATTTTCATTAGACTTGAAATGCATAAGCATATCCATATTTTTAGATCTATGAGGTAGCTTTATATATTGTAAATGCAGTATAGATTATACTAATTCAAAACTTGCATTTTGAACTAGAACTAGAATTTGGCAGATCTTGGCTTAAAAAATTCACTTCCTGGACTAGATTTTTTAATAAAATAGCATGTTAGGAATAAAGCAGATTTTTAAATTTTCTGCTAATATAAGGAAAGTAAGAAAACTTCAAATTCAAATAATACTTTCACTTTTATTAAAAATAAACACTATATTTAGCATGAAAACTTTTAGTTCTTAAACATAAAAACTATATTTAGCGTGAAAACTAAAACTAAACAGTGCCCTCTTGCGGCATAGATTGACTATAAAGTTTTTTGATTAAAATTTTTAAAATTAATTTTATTTTAATTTTTTAAGGAGCTTTAGATTGCATAAATGTTACATAAAAAATACAAGGGATTCCCATATGTCCCACTCCCTCCTCCCCCCACACTTTCTTACATTAACAATATCCTTCATTAGTGTGGTACATTTGTTGCAATTGATGAACACATTTTGAAGCATTGCTTTTAACCATGGACTACAGTTTACATTATAGTTTACAATCTGTCCTGTAAAATTTTGTAAGTTATAACAAAATATACAACGGCCTGTATCCATCATTGCAATGTCATGCAAGACAACTCCAATGTTCCAAAAATTCACCCTTATTACACATTTTCTTCACTCTCCCATCCCTCAGAACCTCTGATGGTCACTGACTTTATATAAATGATATCAGCTTTCTCCCCCTGATGGTGTACTAGTTCTTGCACTGATATTTGTGCAGTTCTGATGGAGGCAGTCTGAAGTTTTCAAGATAAAAGAAATTGCTTTAATAAGTAATTGTTAGCAAGAAACTTGTTATCCAGTTCTAGACAAAAAAAAAACAACTGCATTTTCTATCCTTTCAGGCATCAACTGGACACCTAACATATTCCTCTTCCTCAAACAACAAACATCAACCATCCCCACAATAAATTATGCAAATAGCTTGATTCTATAAAGCATACACCAAAATTATTTCATCCCTTTCCTGGAATCTCAGAAAAACCAAAATGATAACTGGGTTTTCCTTATTTTGCCTGGACTTTTAGATGTGACCTAAGTCAACTTGCTTAACCTCTCTAAATCTCAACTTCTTTGCCCAGAAAAAGAAGATGATAATATCATCTACCTCACTGGATTGTTGTCAGGATTAAATGAGTGAATACAAGTAGAGTGCTTAGAACCATGTCTGACATGACAGGAAGCATGCATTAAAGTTAGCTCTCATTATTATTACAGATTGACCAACATCAGCAGTATACCCATATCTAACATGTGTTGGACTTTGCATAGTTCTATGATGTGAGTTAGTTTGCTTGTCATGCGAAAAGGGCGGGTATCTAGGTTCCATTTATAATCGCACAGGCGAAATGATGATCAGGCTCTCTACTTTTATTTGAACCTTTTTGTCTGTGGGATGGGCCTTGAACCCCATCCCTATTCTAGCATTTATTAAACTTGGAAAAATTAATCTTTCTAAGTTACATTTTCTTTAATGATAAAATGAGGAATGACAGTACATACCTCACTCAGTTGCTTTGAGGATTATAAGAGATAGTTCATGTATCACCACATTCTTAACATCTTGTAGTAGAAGAACATTCCTATATTTATATTATTAACCACAATCCTCATCTACTGCAGAAATCACTGCTATGCATTCCCTATATTGTCCTCCACGGGAAAAAAATATAACTAATGTAATTGATAGACTATAGTTAACAATAATATTGTAATGCTTTTGTATATATATAGTCCATATGTAAAGTCCTTAGCAAAGTGTGAGAACAGAACAGCCTCAACCAAGTTTCTCTAGTGTGGTGAAAAAAAAGATACTCCATTTGAAACAATATTACCACCCATTACATAATATACATTGTTGAGGAAATGATAGAGCAGATGAAATGATGGAAGTAAGAATTCTGTGAGGAGTTGGGAGGCGGGAAGTCAACATGCCTAAACATACAGATATGGGGGTAGAGAATGTACAGTGGACAAGTAAGAAGCATGTTAGTATGACAGTAAACTGTTTGGAAATGGAGTAGGATAGACTTGGTTCTGAATTCAAGTTCTTCCCCAACTATTATGAGCCTTGGGAAGGTTACCAAATCATCTGAACAGTTTCCTCAGAATTGCAGATTAATAATATCTACTGTGATGATTGAATGAGATAATGTATGTAAAGTGCTTCCAATTGAGCCTAGGTCATAAAAAATAACTCAATAAATAATAGCTGTAGTTATTCTTAATTATCTTTAAAAAAATTGTTTCTGCATTAGGAACTTGAGCACCTCATCGTGGCGACCCTTTTAAACATTCTAGTCTCCAAAGTTATGGGAAAGGGATAATAAGTGGAAGTTAAGGCATAAGTAGACATTGGATTATTTAAGGACAGGGCGCCAGGGAAAGGCGGAAGGGGAAAGAGTGGGGGGAAGTGTTTTTGAATTGGCTCCTTAAAACAACAGGCTCTCTTAGGGTGAGTGCCAGACATAAGCTCTGAGACTCTCTCCAGTTTCTTGCTTCACCCTCTCAAGTCTTGGAGAGGAGGAGGTAAAGTGGAGGCCAGGTAAAGTGGAGGCCTAGCCGCTTTGCCTCGCCCTTCCCTCACCACATGGGGGAGCCAGTAGGCACGTAGATATGGGCATTGTGACTACCTCACTATGACGCAGCGACTGTGCAAGGGAGTAAAGCGGCAATATGTCCCTAGGGTCATCTTCTTCTTCCCCTCCCTTCCGGTCTGTTGGCAAGGAGAGGCCAGATGACAACCTGAAATTTGGCCAAACTTGCAGCTGTGATCGCTGGTGAGGTCATCTCCAGCAAACCGGAGGTGTTTCTTTAGGTATAATCTTATTTAGATAGCCTTCTTTTTCCCCTCATATTTCCACCTTGATAGAGGGGTATATCAAAGTGTGAATCAAGTTGAGAAAACCCGGAAACAACCGGCAGCCTCCCATCACAGCACTGTAGTTAAGGGTTCCTGTTCCATCAAGACATTTAGTCATCTGCTAACCAATCAGTCCTCGGCCAACCAGTCCTCAGTCAACCAGGCATGAACCAATCAAGCACTAGCCTAGCTGGCACAAACCAACTGGACATGAACCAACCAGGTACGAGCCAAGCAGGTACGAGTCTACCTGATATGAACCAACCTGACATGAACCAACCAGGCACAGACAAGACCCTACCAAGCATAAAACAACCAGGCATAGGCCAACCAGGCACGAGCCAACACGGTATGAAACAACGAGGCATGAGCCTATCAGGCATGAAACAAACAGGCATGAACCAGCCAGGCACAAGCCTACTGGTCAGGAAACAACCAGGCATGAGCCAATCAGACATGAATTCTTTCCGAGTGAGACCTGCGGAGGCTCGGGACTGCGCTGAAATCCTGCGCTTGATTAAAGTAAGCACGATTCTCCTTATTCTGTGGAGATTCATGGTGTTAGGGCTGAAAGAGGAAGAGAGGGATTGGCTGGGTTTGTGTCCTGGCCCTGCTAATTATGACCCATATATATAAACCTTCCCTTTTTAAAAAAGATAGATAGATCACACAAAATGTTACATTAAAAAATATAAGAGGTCCCCATATACCCCACTCCCCACTCTACTCCACCCACATCAACAACCTCTTTCATCAGTGTGGCACATTCATTGCATTTGATGAATACATTTTGGAGCACTGCTGCACCATATGGATTATAGTTTACATTGTAGTTTACACTCTTCCCCCCCCCCCCCCCCGGCCCATGGAGAATGCATTGTAATGGTCAAAATAAAATGCCAGAAGCTTTCTAGTGAAATTCAACTGTTAAAATGATGCAAGGTCTGGTTACAAATCTGCAAAACTGGGTTATACTTCCTCCCATGGCTTCAATTTTATTCTATCCCCACAAGTTCTAAGTCATTTCTCCAACCTTGCATTAGTCTGTGTGATTAGATCATCAATCAGACTACTATGCCCAATATGCTGATTATGTCAGGTCCACATTTTTCCAGATGATAGAAAATAATTTAAGAGAGGTTTTGGTAACTTTAGTATCTGACACCTGATTGGCAATCAATAAATTTGTTATTGAATTACAGCGAGTCTCTCTACCTGGACAAACTTATCTTTCCTAGCTTTCCAAAAACTGTCCATTGCCACCAACAAGGGGAAAATACATCACTGGGCTCTCACACTGCATTGAACCTGTATCTGTGGAGTTTTTGACCATGTTTACTTGTTAATTTGTCTCATGTACATGAAAATATACAAGTTTCTTGGGAGTAATTTTAACTAGTATTCACTGTAGAAAAATAATAGGAATGCTAAATTACTTATCCTGCATCACAGATATGTATGTAATGATTAATCAAATTGAGCTTTATGTTCTCACAACTTCTTTTTTCTCTCTCTATTTTTTTCAAATGTTACATTCAAAAAATATTAGGTCCCCATATACCCCCACCCCCATTACCCTACTCCTCCCACATCAACAACCTCTTTCATCATGGTGGAACATTCATTACATTTGGTGAATACATTTTGGAACACTGCAGCACCACATGGATAATGTGGCCAAAATTGTCCAAACTCCATTTGGCTTCTGGTTGAATTGAGAATAAAATTCAAACTTCCTATCAAGGATCTACATAATCTTTTCCTAGCAGTCTTTGTATATTTTGAAAGCAATTTCCATTATAAATTTAATGCAATCCCAGTCAAAATTCCCTAACTTTTACCTAGAAGAATAAACATGAGATCATTTCTAGAAAAAATTCAAAAAGAAGAATAATGAGGGGGGATGATCCTTGCCAAATAATATAAAAAATATAAGTAATTAAAATACCATGATTATAGGAGCACAGATAGATCAGTAGAACAGAGTGGAGAGTTCAGAATGTCTCAAGTATATATATATATATATATATATATATATATATATATATATATATATGTGAGATTTTAGTATATGATGAACAGGACATTTCAAGTCAGTGAGTAAATGATGGGTTATTCAATAAATGTGTTGGGATGCTTGGTGGGAAATACAATAAAGGTGAAACTGCACCTCATTTCTTACAGCAAAAAAAATCTTTATCTTTTATTAACGTTAAGGACTTAAGAAGAAAATGAGAATGAATATTTTTTAATCTCATGAAATCTGAATCATAAAGGAAAGGATTAATTTGAATGTATTTTAAAAATGACACAGAAAAAAACAAAATAAAGTTTAAAATTAAATTAGTATAAACACCTGACAGGCAAATGCATGGCAGAGTCTTCAGTAAAGTCTATGAGCTTTATAATACATAGACTTTGTAATATCTTCTTCAAAGGCTTACAAAACCATTGTGCTTAAATTTCAGGGTCTAGCTGTATTCAAGTGTAGTTACCTAGATAATTAACATTCATTTGAGTGAGGCATTCACATAGTTAACATTCTATGTATATTCTTTTGTTCTGTGTGCTGTTTTAGATTTTTAAGTTTCTAGACTGTTCAGGTTAAATCTGATTCACTTTTAAAACTGCCAGGGACAACATCATATGTTAATTAATGCTCAACTAAAACTTCATGACAGTTATTATTGTAAGAATTAGTTATTATCATAAAGCAAAAGTTTTCTTTTGACAGGAATTGGCTGCTTGTGAAAACATGTCAGATGCAGTGAAGTTAACAGCTACAGGTAAGATGGCTTGTGGTAATTTCTGAGCTAAAAAAAGACACATGACATAATACATGTGCACAGTACTACATGTACTTGGATATGTGGAAGCTGCTGCCCTTGGCACTCAAAGACAATGCCATTAAGAGTGCCCTATATTTAGGTCATAAATGTGATAACATTGTCAGTGCTCCAACTACTTTATATTTTCCCTAGTTTTTTAGTATAAAATTGATATTTAACAAAGCTGTTACACATTCTTAACTGCAGCACATCTCAACTAATTTTCAAAACGTAGAATGAGGAGTGTTATGGGTAAAAAGAAAAGAGTCATAATTTAATGCCCATTTTCTTGGTATTAGCCTAATTGGATGAAATAAAATAAAAATAAAGTAAAATAAAGTAAAAGCAAAAATAAAGTGACCTAAAGTATTATGAAAACATTACATTTTGATAGCAAGCAATATTAATAGGTTAAGCTCATGTTCATGTTGAATTAGAACTTTTTAGGCAGGAAATATGACTAAGACAAAAGATAATTAAGGTTTATAAATTTATGAGTGGCAAAGACTAGGTGAAGAGATCTATATTCTAAATAATAGAATACTATATGATGAAGAATAACTTCTTGAAGCCGAATATCTCAAGAAGAATGTAATAAACTTAGACCATTCTAATAAGGAGATGAATGATTTCACAATAATACCTAGCAACAGATCCAAAGGGAATTTCAGGAAAAGTTAAGATATGCTTTGTAGGGTTCTTTGTACAATGCCCTAAACAGCAATCTTGGTGTCTTGGTCAGAAATAGAACCCTGAGCTGCATGGATCTTGGTTCAGTCATCAGTCATCTCATGTGATGATTCTTATGTTCTTATACCTGATAACTAACACCACCTAAATACTAAGTAAATATATATTTTATTTGTCTAATGAAAATAGTAAAAAATAAAAATTTGAAAGTAATGTTCACTTTATGAAAGTAGTACTCAGAATAAAACAATATTACTGTGTTGAGATAAGATCCATATATTATTTCATTGTAGTTAGGAATATACTGTTCAAGGTATTGTGTGTTAACACACAATAATAAATAAAATAAATAAAAATAAATAAAACAACAAACAGTAACAAAATACTTTTTATACTCCATCTTCCTGCCTTAGGATTTCAGTATATGGGTGTATTGTGATTATTTCAGAATAGTCTCATTTCTGTTTTAATCATAAAATGTCCTTATGTACTAGTACAGAGGCAGGTGAGATATTTGATGATATTTGTTCTACTCTTACCTGTCTAATGTACTTTTTTTGACATCTGGATGTGAATTTATATTTCAGATTTACTCAGGGATGGCTTTGGGGACAACCCCCTTTTCTACTGCCTGATTGCAGAAGTACACAATCAACACAAACCATCAGGTATAGTAAATCATTCTTCTCCAATTTAACCTGGACTATGCTTTCTCCATGGTAAAAACAAAGTGCAGTTTGATAACATAATCACTATTAGGCAGAGAAGAAGAGTGTGAACACAGTTTTGTTTTGTTTTTTAAAGAAAGCGTGTGGTATGTACTTCTTTTGTATATGCATAGAAAAATTTCAGAAGAATATATTTCACACTGCTGAGAGGGCTTATCTCTTGAAGGTTGTATTATATGGAACTTAGACCTTCTATACTATACATTTCTGATTTGTTTGAAATTTTGTCCAGTGAGAATTTGTTACTATAATAGATTTTTTAAAAACAAAAATACTCCATTTTGGAAGAAAAAGCTTTCTAATATTCAAGGCATTAACATCTTTGTACCCTTTCCTCCCTTTTCCTAGGCCTAGTGACGGTTGGATTTGCCATGTACTACTTTACATACGACCCCTGGATTGGCAAGTTACTTTACCTAGAGGACTTTTATGTCATACAAGGTTACCGAGGTCAAACTACACTTAAAATATTTTTTGTAAATACTTTTACAACTAAAATGGTATATTTCAATTTAAGGAATAGAGATAGGTTTTGTGTTTTTTTAAAATTTATTTTCCCTCCCGCCCTTGTGACTTGCTTGCTGTCTGCTCTCTGTGGCCATTGCTGCACTCTTCTGTGTTTTTTGCTTGTCTCCCTTTTTGTTGTGTCACCTTGCTGAGCTGGCTTTCCACGGCACTTGCAGGCCAGGTGGCACTCTGTGGCACATGCTGGCCAGGAGGCACTCCGTAGCATGTGGGAGAGCCAGCTTTCAAAAGGAGGCCCTGGGACGTGAACCCAGGGTCTCCCATACAACAGATAGGAGCCCAACTGATTGAGCCACAGCTGCATCCGGATAGGGTTTTATTATGGATATGGTGTTTAAAGTTTATGTATTCATTTGTTTTATGAATCAGATCTCTTTCTTAGTTATACTTGTACATGGTGAAGACCTAATAGCAGATTGCAAAAATATTTTATTAGTTTCCATAAGGGCTTGAATCAGTTAAACTATCATAGCTATATTTTTACCTTTAAGAAATACAACCTTATGAAAAGATGATAGTGACAGAGACTCCTTGTCTTTTCATTGATCTTTAAAATAAACCCCAAATAGGTTTTTACTAATTTTTTTGGAGTTACCAGGGATTGAACCCAGGACCTTGAAGCAAGGGCTCAATCACCAAGTTAAATCCATTCCTCAATGAGAGTTGTTTTTCTTTGTTTTTAGGAGGTACAGGGGATTGAGCCTTGGACCTCATACATGGGAAGCAAGCATTCAACCACTTGAGCTCCATCTGCTCCCCTCTACTGCTTTTGAAACCACATTTCAACTAAAAAAAAAAAAGATAGCACTCATGAGATCTTTTGATGCCAGATATTAAGACTATATAACATTTAAATAAAGGTTTTTTATCATTTATTTCTTTTAAACTAAAGCAAATATCTTAACTGGGCTGTTTCAAATAACTATTTTTATTTGCATTATTTATTTAAAAGGTCTAGGTATTGGAGCAGAAATGCTAAAGAGACTAAGTCAGGTATGTATTACAAATACTATTGGCATTGACTACATTATCTTTTTCCATCATCAGATGTCATTATGTAATAGACAAAAATTAGATAATCTCATCATCTAATCACAAACTATAAAAATAATTATTTTTATTCAAATTAAATTGATTTTCCAAATCAGATACTGATATGTTATATTTGAGTAATATTTAATTAAAAAACTGATTTTTATAATGACATTGTACACTCTTGATTGCAAAGCTGAAGCAAGCATGAGGCAGATTAGAAGAAAATTTTACAAATAAAATAGGTACACAGTATGAGTAAGAAAATAGTATAAAAAACAAGACCCTCATGTATTTTTGAAATACACATGGGAACATGTTCTTTTAGGTAAACCTTTTCTAAACCTTAAAGAAAAATGTCAACTGGGTTTATAGAAAAACCAATGAGCTGTCTTTGCAAATCAGTTTTGGACTTATAAAGAAAAGGATTGTAAAGTTCATTAACAGTAGGACTTTTCCTTTATACATCTCTAAAGAAGTCCAAGAGATAAATATTGAATCATTATTTGAAATTACTATGTGCACATACTGCCTTGCATATAGTAGACCATCAATAAAATAAATGTGTTAATGAAGACTATACTTTCAAATAAAGCTCATCTTTGTTTTCAAACAGATAGCCATCAGAAGCCATTGTAACTGCATGCACTTTCTTGTCGTCATTTGGAATCAGGCTTCTATTGACTACTACACTCGTCGAGGGGCTTTAGACCTTTCCTCTGAGGAGGGCTGGCATTTGTTCAGGTTTAACAGAGAAGAACTCATGGACATGGCTGGGGAAGAATGAAAGAGGACTTGTACCAACCAATCCCAACATATGTTCCAACATTTGAATGTCACCTAAGTCCAACAGCAATTTGACTTTGAATGTTATACAATACAGCAAGTGATAATAACACTGATTTGAATAGAATTTTTTTACTTTATAAGTTTTGCAAATACAGTCAACTCTTCATTATCAAAACTCACATACCAATGGCTAGAACAGTGGTTTTGATCCCAAAGAGTTGATAATTCAAAAATCACTTATACTTGTCTTTGGGAATTTTTCTTCAATTACCATATTTCACCTAATTTAAGATGCTTATTTTTCACATTTTAACGTATCAGAAATTGGAATACGTCTAATGATCAACTAACTCTTTCTTTGAATTAAAATAAATTTATCTTAGATTTGTTGAAATATGGATATGTTTGGTTGCAAACTGATCTGAGGTAGTAAAAACTCATTTCAAATACTGAAGATAAATTCTGAAGAGAGAACTTGTGAGAAACTAGTAAGTGAACTGTTTCCCCAATTTGGGAGGCTCAAGTACCACTGCTTCCTTGACTTTGTCCCAAAACTACATTCCACCTCTGAGCATAGATTTTTGTTTGTACTTATCTTAGGGAAGATACCACATGCAACACTCTATTTGTATATAAGATTCTATCCTTCCTAGTAGAGTATAAGCTCTTTGGTAGAATTATTATTTTTGTGTCCTGTGCTGCAACCAGCATGACAGAATATGCATTCCTCCTATTACCAGATGTTATCATGGGCAGAGAGGCTATACATAGATGATTCAGTCATACCCAAAAGGATCCACGTCTGTGAGAAAAATACAATTAAAATAAGATGTGTGAGCTATAATAGCAAAAAATATCAAGTGCAAGGAACAAAAAGGAAAGAACATCTAAATTTTACCTGGGAGAATTGAGAAAGGTGACACTGAAACTGGTTTTAAAGGTTAGGTAGAAGGTTGGAATATGGAGCAAGATGAGACACATGAAAATTCTAAGAGACACCAGCATAGGCTGAAAAAATGAGGCATAAAATAGCAAAGCATGTTCAAGAAACAAATAGTCTGCCATAGTTTAAATATAGTAAACATTAGCAGAGGGAAGAAATAATTCAAAAGACGAGATGGGATTAGATATGAAGTGCCTTGTGTACCATGCTAAGGAGATTTGATTTGATTCTACAGACAGACAACTCTTTTTGGTACTAATATGACAGATGGGTTAGCAGTATAGGGTAACGGACATTCCTTTAGCTTTGACTCAACCTCTTGCTTTCCTCACTATAGGAAAAAAAAAAATCATGATTCCCCAATATACACTGATTTTCTTCTTTATTTTTTTTAATGTTACATTAAAAAAATATGAGGTCCCCATATACCCCCACCCCCCTCACCCCACTCCTCTGCCCATAACAACAACCTCCTCCATCATCATGAGACAGTCATTGCATTTGGTGAATACAGCTCTGAGTACCACTGCATTCCAATATACACTTGAGCTAAGTTTATGACAAGATCTGGTTAAGATATAAGCAGAAGTCTTTTAAGGGTGTTGTGGAAAGCATTTACTTTTCTAATAAAAAAGGGTCAGGTAAGCAGACTTGGCCCAGTGGATAGGGCGTCCGTCTACCACATGGGAGGTCTGCAGTTCAAACCCTGGACCTCCTTGACCCGTGTGGAGCTGGCCCACCGCAGTGCTGATGCAGCAAGGAGTGCCCTGCCACGAAGGGGTGCCCCCGCGTAGGGGAGCCCCATGCGCAAGCAGTGTGCCCCATAAGGAAAGCCGCCCAGCACAAGAGAAAGTGCAGCCTGTCCAGGAATGGTGCCCCACACATGGAGAGTTGACACAGCAAGATGACGCAACAAAAAGAAACACAGATTCCCTTGCTGCTGACAACAGAAGCGAACAGAAAGAAGAACACGCCACAAATGGACACAGAGAATAGACAACTGGGGTGGGGAGCAGGGGGTGGGGGAAGGGGAGAGAACTAAATAAAATAAATCTTTTTTTTTAGAGAGGGTCAGAATCATCTGGTGCATCTTTTGCCCTGTCCCATCTTCCTACCTTGAATGTGTATATGGCTCCCAGAAGTACAGCAGTCTTTTGTGACCATAGGAAGACAATAAAAATGATAGAGATTGTGGAAAAAGAGAAAAATCTAGGTTACTGACTGAATTATGGAGCCAATAGGTTAGCTTCAGAGTGCCTATTTCCAGACTTTAAATACACCCTTATTTGTTTAAGTCACTGTTAACTAGTTTCTATTCCTTGCAAGCAGAAAATGTCCTGAAGTGACAGCAAAACTGATGGCAGGCAGATTAGGCAGGCTAGTGTAATAATCCAGGAAATTGATGAAGACTAGAACAGGAACAATGATAGTGACTGATAGGGCAAAATAGCTTTGAGAAATATAGAAATGATAGACAGGTAGAGATAATTTCATTTTAGGCATACTGACAATGGGATATCTAAGGGACAGAAGAAGGTGGATATAACTAATAATTAGAAATACAGGTACATAATTCTGGCCAAATAATGGTATAAATAATAATGATGTATAAATGGTGGCTGAAGTCAATGGAATATTTGAATGAAAATGAGAGCACATAGAATGAGGAAACAGGACTAGACATGGAACCTAAGGTGTCTCAGAATTTAAGGGATTAAAAGGAAGAGAAACAAGGGAAGAATGAATAATGACAGGAGACGCAGGAATAATTTAGTAAAGTGAGGAGAAAATTTCAAGAGTGATTATTTCATTCCCCAATTCTGAGGACTCTGGATGGTGATGCCCTCTCCACCTCTTAACTGAGAGGGGACTTTGATCCCACATGGCTGAAGGATGGGACTCTCCTGCTTACAGTTGTAGAACCTTGATTCCAAGGTGTGGTGGTTTTCCATCCTCACCTCCTTGTTAGCTGACCTGGGTAAGTCTAACAAACTGGAGAGTAGGTGTTCCAACTCTGCTGAAGTTCAGGGCCTAGCTGGCACATGGACAGCCCAGACATTCATGTCTCCTGGAAATACACCAATCCCAGCATCATCAACCACAGTACCAACCACAGGTTCAATAAAAGGGACAGGAGGCATGTGTAGAGAAGTCACAACTGAGTCCTACTCTGTCCCACTATGGAGCACAAGTTCCAAAGTAGGGCTTACTGAAAAGGAACCACACTCTGGAGCCAACTGCCCTGACTGTAGGGCCTGGGTGTCTCTCTAGCCCTCAGGAGAACCACTTCCTGGGATAGTACCTACTATCTGTCTGTCTATGGACTAGAGTGGATTTACCGGTATTCTATTATAAAATTATTGTGATTCTAGCAATAGAAGAAATTATATTGTTGATGTGGAGATAGTGGCCACTAGAGTTGCTGAAGGCAAGGAAAGGGAAAAAGGTGTAATATGGGAGAATATTCAGGATTTGGTGTTGTCCTGAATGATGTTGCAGGGACAGATGCAGGGAATTATATATCCTGCCATGACCCTCTGAATGTACTGGGAGAGTCCAAACTACAATGTAAATTATAACCCATGCTGTGTAGCAGTGCTCGTCACATAGACTACATGTTGCATGCTCCAAAATGTATTCATCAATTACAATGAATGTACCTTACTAATCAAAGAAGTTGTCAATGTGGGAAAAGTGGGAAGAGTGGGAAGTGGGGCATATGGGAATCTATATTTTTTAATGTAACATTTTGTGTGATCTACGTATCATTTAAAAAAATTGAAAGTGTCAATCATTAGAGAAAATTGAAGTAGATATAGAGGACAGGGTGTTGCAAGTTAAAGAGTAATTGAAAATGAGGAAGAAAGTGACACTAATTACTTTTTAAGAAAAGAATTATGGCAATCATAGAAAGAAGAAAAGTCAGCTTGAGGGGCAAGGTAAAAGAAAATTTGTTTTTGTCATATTTTTGTTATTCCTGTATTTTTTTCAGTCTTTTTTATTAAAAGACACATAGATCACACAAAATGTTACATTTAAAAAATTAAAGAGGTTCCCTTATACACGACTCCCCACTCCCTCCATGATTCCCACACAGACAACTTCTTTCATTAGTGTGGTATCTTCACTGCATCTGATGAGTACATTTTGGAGCACTGCTATGCAGCATGGATTATAGTTTATGTTGCAGTTTATATTCTCTCCCAGGCCATTCAATGAGTTATGACAGGATATATAATGTCTAGCATCTGTCCCTGCAATATCATTGAGGACAAATCCAAGTCCCAAAAATGTCCCAATATCACACCTCTTTTCCCTCTCCCTGCTTTCAGCAACTCCGTTGGCCACTGTCTCCACATCAATGATACAATTTCTTCAATTGCTAGAGTCACAAAAACTATAGTAGAATATCAGTAAGTCCACACTAATCCAAATTTTATTCCTCCTTCCTGAGGAGGATGGGATGGCAATTTCCACTTCAAATCTAAATCAAGAAGGAACTTAGATCCCACATGGCCGATGGATGATATTCTGCTGTTTGCAGCTGTAGGCACTTTCAGTTCCCTGCTCTGGGGGTTGACCTTCCTCATCTCCCGTTAGCTGATCTGGGTAAGTCCAATGAACCAGAGAGTAAGTGTTGCAACTCTGCTGGGGCTCAGGGCCAAGCTGGCACATAGACAGTCCAGAGATTCAAGTTTCCCTAGCATACACCATTCCCAACACCAACCACAGATTCAGTAAAAGTGACAGAAGAACCATGCATAGAGAGGTCACATCTGAATCTAACTCCATCATATTCAGGAGCACAAATTCCAAAGTAGAGCCAGTAGACAAGACACTGAACCCCAGAGACATCTGTCATGACCGTGGGAACTGGATGTCTTTGTGGTCATCAGGAACACCCCTACTATGGGTTATATATACTTTTGCTGTCTCTGAGATCCTACTGAGAAGTAAGCACAACCACTCTGATGACATCCTGACTCACATTAAAATCTCTTAGCCATATAAACTCATTTGTCTTTACCATTTTCCCCTCTTATTCAAGGTCTTCTAGTTGTATCACCAGTTTGTGCTTGGTAGTAATCCTTCAGCACCAGGGAGGCTTATCCTTGGGAGTCATGTCCCATGCTGGGAGGAAGGTAATGAATTTACATGCTGTGTTTGACTTAGAGAGTGGCCATATTTGAACAACATGGAGGTCCTCTGGAGGTAACTCTTAGACACCCTTGTGTTCTAAGCCTCGTTGAAATTTCAATCACACAGGCTCATAAGCCCAGTCATCAGTATACAGGGCTCATCATTGAACCATCCTTCTGCACTGGTCCTTGCCCTTGTACTTGAGGAATTGTTTCAGCTCCACTGGGGAGTGTGACAGAATTTCCTGGAATGGGAACACAGCACACCCTCACTTGTCATGTGAAACTCTACCTCCAATGTCAATACCCAATGGAAATATGAACATATCTATATACCCTATAACCATGCCCTGGAGAACTCCCATAAATGATACCCAAAATCAGTGCTCCTCCCCTGCCATAGATGAACCCTCTATGATCCAAGACTTCTTCAAAAATGATTTCTAATGTATTGCCTAAATCATTTAATTGGAAAATGAAATAGTAATGATAGAATTAAAGATTAGAAATGGAATACATGATAATATAGAAAAAAATATAATAAAGTAAAAAAATGAATTGTATTAAAAACATAAAATATCACAAAAGTTTTTTTTTGTTCACCTTTCAACACTGTAATAGGTGTTACCCTGTATGTACAGTAGCAAGGCAACCTCTTCCTTTTCTTACTCAGTGTGTACATCCTTTATATATATATATCTATATGACTTCAAAAAAGTTTTATATCACATAAAGTCACAAATAGAATATAGGGAACTCCCATATACCCAACATCAATCCTTTTTCCCTTTCCCCAGCAATGATTTTTCCATGTGGATGTTACATTTGCTGCAAATGATGTACAGATATTGAAACATAGCTACTAATGATGGTTCCATTATGGTTTACATTATGGTTTACATTTTAGACTGTACACTTTTATACATTTTTGGTTACATTATGGTTTACATTTTAGACTATATACTTTTGAAAATTTTTTGGTGATATTTAACATGGCTTGTATCAATCTTTACAGAACCATGCAGAACACTTCCATCACCACCAAGTAACCCCCTCTTCCAATGATTCTATTCCTCTTTCCCCCTCTCCTCAGGGCCCACAGTGACAACTGTGCTTGACTACAGTAAGGAGAAGGCTCAAAGATACTTGCAAAAATGCTGAGGGCTTGATGCACTAGACTATCTTCCCCCATTGGGAGCCACTCATGCTCTTGAGAATCACCCTCCACTCTGTTTGAGAAGATCAGGCCTCCCCAGTATAGGGGCATAACAGGTTTACCACTCAGTAGTGGTCTCCATCCACACATATAGCATACTATGACATGATAAGCACTCACAAACTCCCTAAAAGCCTGCCCCAGGTGCACCCTATGCCAAATGCTCCCCATCAAACATCTTACACCAGTAACCCTTCTTTATTTTATTTTCTAAATAGTTTACTCACATTATAGTTTGAACCACATACCTGACAAATTTCCATGGTTCACTTGCTCTCCCTAACTCTTCCCCCATTTCTTTGTACTATTTGACCCATCCTTCCAACCCTAGCCTCCTCAGGCCTGCAAAGCAAAACCCAATAGTATCCTTATGCAGCCTTCTTATTCCTCCACTGCACAACTACTTACCTCCCCTTATCATAGATTTAGCCCATGTGGACATTGGCTCACAAACTTCCTTGCCCTCATTTCCTGTAAGCCTATCTTTCCATCTCTACCTCTCTGAGACAGCTTGATTTGCTGAATTCATATCAGAGAGTTCATGTACTGTATTCCTTCTTACAGATGAGTAGTATTCTGTTGTATGTATATATCACATTTTGTTTCTTCATTCATCTGTTGATGGGCATTTCTGTTGATTCCAACTTTTGACAATAGTGAATAATTCCACTGTGAACATTGATGTGCATATATCAGTTTGTGTCCTTGTTTTCAGTTCTTCTGGGTATATACCTAGCAGTGGAATTGCTGAGTCATATGGCAAATCTATAGCAAGTTTTTGAGGAACTCCCAGTCTTCCAGAATGGCTGAATCCTTCTATATTCCCACCAGCAGTGGATGAGTGTTCCCATCCCTCCACATCATCTCCAACACTTGCAGCCCTCTTTTTTTTAATACCCACCAGCCCAATGGGTGTAAGATGGTATCTCATTGTAGTTTTCACTTGCATTTCCCTAATAGCTAGTGATATTGAGCAACTTTTCATGTGCTTTTCTGCCATTTGTATTTCTTCTTTGGGGAAGCATCTGTTCAAATCTCTTGGCCATTTCTAAATGTGTTATTTGTCTTTTTATTTTTGAGATACAGGATTTCTTTACAAATGCTGGATATTAGGTTCCTATCAGAAATATGGTTATCAAATATTTTCTCCCATTGGGTAGGCTCTCTTTTTACTTTCTTGATAAACTCCTTAGAGGTGCAAAAGGCTTTAATTTTGAGGAGGTTTCATTTACCTATTTTTTCTTTTGCTGCTTGTACTTTGAGTGTGAAGTTCAAGATGCCATTTACTATTTCCAAGTTCTGTAGATGCTTCCATACATTGTCTTCCAAGATCTTTATCATCTTGGCCCTTATATTTAGGTCTTTGATCCATCTTGAGTTGATTTTTGTATAAGGTTTGAGATAGTAATCCTCTTTGCTTCTTTTGCATTTGGATATCCTATTCTCTAGAAACCATTTGTTGAAGAGGCCATTCTCTACCACTTGAGTGGGCTTGGTGGCCTTCTAAAATATCAAATGACTGTATATATGAGAATCTATATCAGAACTCTCAATTTGGTCCCATTGGTCCCATTGTGTCTATTCTTGTGCCAATACCATTCCGTTTTCACTACTGTAGCTTTATAGTATGTTTTGAAGTCAGATAGTGTGATTCATCCTATTTTATTTTTCTTTTTCAATATGTCTTTGGATATTTGGGGCCTCTTTCCTTTCCAAATAAATTTCATAGTTAGTTTCTCTGGTTCATTAAAAAATGCTGTGTTGATTTTTATTGGAATTGCAGTGAATCTGTAGATCAGTTTTGGTAGGATAGACATCTTAATAATATTTAGTCTTCCTATTCCTGAACAGGAAATATTCTTCCATTTATTTAGGTCTTCTTTGATTTCCTTGAACAGTGGTGTGAATTTTTCTATGTATAATTCTTTTACATCCTTAGTTACTTATTCCTAAGTATTTGATTTTTTATTTACTATTGTAAATGGTATGTGTTCTTGATTTCCTCCTCATATTGTTCATCAGTAGTGTATAGAGATGCTACTGATTTTTTTTGCATTGATCTTATAACCTGTGACTTTACCGAACTCATTTATAAGTTCTAGAAGCTTTGTTGTAGATTTCTCAGGGCTATTTATGTATAGGATCATGACATCTGCAAATAGTGAAATTTTGAGTTCTTCCTTTCCTATTTGGATGCCTTTTATATCTGGTTCTTGCCTCAGTGCTTGAGCAAGTACTTCCAACACAATGTTAAATAGAAGGGGTGATAGTGGACATTCTTGCCTTGTTCCTGATATTAGAGGGAAGGATTTTAGTATTTGAACATTGTAAATGATATTAGTGTAGATTTTTCATATATACCCTCTCTAATGTTCAGAAAGTTTCCTTCTATTCCTATCTTTTTGGTATTTTTATTAAGAAAGGGTGTTGTTTTTATTGAACGCTTTTTCTGGATCTATAGATATGATCATTTTTTTCTTTTCCTTCAGTCTGTTTTTGTGGTGTATTACATTAATTGATTTTCTTATGTTAAAACATCCTTGCATACCAGGAATGAAACCCACCTGGTCATGGTGTATAATTCATTTAATGTGTTGTTGAATATGACTAGCAAGTATTTTATTGAGGATTATGCATCTAGGTTCATTAGAGTGATTGGTCTATAATTTTGCTTTCTTGTGGTGTCTTTGGTTTTGGTATTAGTGTAATGGCATCATAAAATGAGTTAGGCAATGTTCCTACTATTTCTATTTTTTTGGAAAAGTTTAAGCAAGATTGGTATTAAGTCTTTCTGGAAGCTTGGTGGAATTCACCTGTGAAACCATATGCCCCAGGTTTGTTGGGAGGTTTTTTTTGTTTTTTGTTTTTTGTTTTTTGTTTTTTTTAATTTTTTTATTTTTTATTGACTTTGTAATAATATTACATTAAAAATATATATGTGAGGTCCCATTCAACCCCACCCCCCCACCCCCCCTCTCCCCCCCCCAACAACACTCGTTCCCATCATCATGACACATCCATTGGATTTGGTAAGTACATCTTTGGGCACCTCTGCACCTCATATACATTGGTTCACATCATGGCCCATACTCTCCTCTATTCCATCATGTAGGCCCTGTGAGGATTTACAATGTCCGGTGATTACCTCTGAAGCACCATCCAGGGCAGCTCCATGTCCCGAAGACGCCTCCACCTCTCATCTCTTCCTGCCTTTCCCCATACCCTTTGTCCATTATGTCCACTTTTCCCAATCCAATGCCACCTCTTCTATGTGGACACTGGATTGGTTGTGTCCATTGCACATTTATGTCAAGAGGAGGCTCAGATTCCACCTGGATGCTGGATGCAATCCTCCCATTTTCAGTTGTAATCACTCTAGGCTCCATGGTGTGGTGGTTGTCCTTCTTCACCTCCATCTTAGCTGAGTGTGGTAAGTCCAATAAATCAGATTGTAGGTGCTGGAGTCTGTTGAGGCTCAGGATCTGGCTATCACATTGTCAGTCCAGAGATTCAAATCCCCTAAATATATCTTAAACCCCAACATTAACTGCACCTCCAGCACATTAGCATGAAAGTCTTATGAAGGGAGATCCCATCTGAGTCCAGATTCATCACACATAAACACCATTTCCAAAGAGGGGCCATCTGCCCTGGTAGTTAACCCCATCGGCCATGACCATAACTCCCATGGGTCTCTTTAGCCCTCAAAGGAACCAATATCTGGGGGTTGTATCTGCTTTATCTGTCTCTCTGACTCTGCTCAGTTGTGCATGAGGGCAAACCTTCTGCCAGCCTCCAGACTCTTTTTTAGAAACTCGTAGCCATATAAACTCATTTCTCCTTTCCATTTCCCCCTTACTTTAGGTCAAACAGCATTTTAAAGTCATGGTATTTTATGTAGACATGGATATTCTGCTGATCCGCATTGAACCTTCCGTATAAGGTCATTTTCCAGTTGCATCATCAGTTGGTAGTTGATAGTGGTCCCTCGTTGCCAGGGAGGCTCATCCCCGGGTGTCATGTCCCACGCTGGGGGGAAGGCATTGCATTTACATGCTGAGTTTGGCTTCGAGACTGGCCACATTTGAGTAACATGAAGGCTGACAGAAGGAAATTCCCAGGCACAAAGTTGCTCTAGGCCTTGTTATTATTTTGGGTTTATCAGCTCACAAGCATAGTCATTAGTATCAGGGGCTCACTGTTGAACCCTCACTCCCTCCCGGTCCCCACCACTGTACCTGGGAGACTGTCGCTGCTCCCCTAGGGACCACGACAGAGCACCACTGGCCAGGAACCCAGTACCCCCCCTACTGTGGTTTTTAATTGTTGCCACTATGAGTATATCCAAACATTACCATGCACCCTGGACATATGTTCTGTACAGCTCCCTGTCAGTCATATATCACCTGTCATTGGTATCCCATACCAGTATCCCTCCATTGCCATTGTTGAAACACTCTGTGATCCAGAACTCCCCGAAATTTGAAGCCCAATATAATGTCATGGTCCCTTACTAGGGAATGGCATATAGCGATGAGTTTAAAGGATAGATAAAGAACTTGGATAAAGTTAGATAAAGAACTTAGATAAAGAATGTTGACTTGAAAAAATTCCACATCCTATTTTTTTCTTTCCCCCCCCCCCCCCCCCTAATTATTCAGCTTTTCTTCACAGGAGTCCTAGACCACAGCAATGTATATATATATAATATACAGCACTCCCACACATCCACCAGAAAACCTTTTCCCTTCCACAGTGATACTCTTACGCCCTATTCATATCATATTTACTTAAAGTGATGTACAGAGTCTGAGACATTAGCTTTCTAACAAGGTGACATCTGTGTTTACATTATGGTGCATACTTTAGGATACACAGTTCTTTACATTTTTAGTTATCCTATGTTTTACATTATGGTTTACATTATCAGTCTGTCATCTCCTATATGTTATGGTGTAATATTACATGTTTTATATCCATCCTTGTGTACTCTCAAGAAACTCCTCTCTTACCCCCCATTTACTTTGGTTCCACACATTTAACGTCCATTTTCCCTTCCACCTTGGTGCCCTCAGTGATAGCCAACCTCCGTTTCCTGAGGAGCCACTTCCAGAGATAGATGGAATAGTGTTCAGGGCCTAACTTGCTCAACTGCCCCAATGCCCTGGGAGCCACCCTTTCTCTCGAGGGATACAGTTCCCTCTATTGGATGGCATTAGTCCTCCCTAGGATGTGGGTCCACCCCCACTCTCACTACTTGGGTTTCTACCCCATGGTGTCACCCACTCTGGCAGAATGAGCATTTAGACATTCCCCAGGAGCCCGTCCTGCATCAGACCCTCCCCTCCGAGCATTCTAAACAGGTAACCCTCTTTATTATATTTTGATATGATTTTCTCGGCATTTTACTCTCCACCAACACCTGACCCTCTCCTGGTTCATATGCTACCCCTCCCTCCCCCCACTTTTGGGCAACGTTACCCACCCGTCCCTCCCCAGCCACCCTCAAACCCGCAAAGCCCCAAGCAAAGGCAACCCCTTGCCCCCCTTTTATCTCTTCTTTGTGTTCATACTTACCACCATCTCGTCTTAAATTCCACCCCTGCAGACATCGGCTCATATCCTTCCTCCACCCTCCGATTTCCTGCAAGCCTATCGTTCAGTCTCTTGCTATCTAGGGCAGCTTGTTTATTTCATATCATTGAGGTCATGTAGTATTTGTCCTTCAATGTCTGGGTTGCTTCACTCAGCATAAGGTTCTCAAGATTCATCCATGTTATCACATGTGTTTGCAGTGTGTTTGTTCTTACAGCCGAGTAGTATTCCATTGTGTGTATATACCACATTTTATTGATCCACTCGTCTGTTGATGGGCATTTGGATTGATTCCAACTTTTGGCAATAGTGAACAATGCTGCTATGAACATTGGTGTACATATATTGGTTTGTGTTCTTGTTTTCAGTTCTGCTGGGTATATTCCCAGCAGTGGTATTGCTGGGTCATATGGCAAATCTATGGCTAGTTTTTTGAGAAACCGCCATACTGTTCTCCAGAATGGTTGGATCCTTCTGCATTCCCACCAGCAGTGGATGAGTGTTCCCCTTCCTTCACATCCTCTCCAGCACTTGTATTCTTCTGTTTTTTTCATAGCTGCCAATCTTATGGGTGTAAGATGGTATCTCATTGTGGTTTTGATTTGCATTTCCCTGATAGCTAGAGATTTGGAACATTTTTTCATGTGCTTTCTTGCCATTTGTATTTCTTCTTCGGAGAAGTGTCTGTTTAAGTCTTTTTCCCATTTTTTAAATGGATTGTTTATCTTTTTATTTTCAAGATGTAGGAGTTCTTTATATATGCAAGTTATAAGTTTCTTATCAGATATATGATTGCCAAATATTTTCTCCCACTGTGTGGGCTCCCTTTTTACTTTCTTGACAAACTCCTTTGAGGTGCAGAAGGCTTTAATTTTGAGGAAGTCCCATTTATCTATTAGTTCTTTTGCTGCTCGTGCTTTTGGTGAGATATTCATAAATCCATTACCTATTACAAGGTCCTGTAGATGTTTCCCTACACTGCTTTCTAAGGTTTTTATGGTCTTGGCTCTTATATTTAGGTCTTTGATCCATCTTGAGTTGATCTTTGTATAAGGTGTGAGATGGTAATCTTCTTTCATTCTTCTACATATGGCTATCCAGTTCTCCAGACACCATTTGTTGAATAGGCCACTCTCTCCCAGTTGAGAGGGTTTGGTGGCTTTATCGAATATTATGTGGTTGTATATGTGAGGTTCTATATCAGAGCTTTCAATTCGATTCCATTGGTCTATATGTCTCTCCTTATGCCAATACCATGCTGTTTTCACCACCGTAGCTTTATAGTATGTTTTGAAGTCAGGTAGTGTGATTCCTCCAATTTCGTTTTTCTTTTTCAGTATGTCTTTGGCTATTCGGGGTCTCTTTCCTTTCCAAATAAATTTCATAGTTAGTTTTTCTAGTTCCTTAAAGAAGGCTGCATTGATTTTTATTGGGATTGCATTGAATGTGTAGATCAATTTTGGTAGGGTAGACATCTTAATAATGTTCAGTCTTCCTATCCATGAACAAGGAATAGTCTTCCATTTATTTAGGTCTTCTTTGATTTCCTTGAACAATCTTGAATAGTTCTCAGTGTATAAGTTCTTTACCTCTTTAGTTAAATTTATTCCTAAGTATTTGATTTTTTTATTTACTATTGTGAATGGTATTTGTTTCTTGATTTCCTCCTGATCTTGCTCATTATTGGTGTACAGAAATGCTACTGATTTTTGCGGATTGATCTTATAACCTGCGACTTTACTAAACTCATTTATGAGTTCTAGAATCTTCGTTGTAGATCTCTCAGGGTTTTCTATGTATAGGATCATGTCATCTGCAAATAATGAAATTTTGACTTCTTCCTTTCCAATTTGAATGCCTTTTATTTCTGGTTCTTGCCTCAGTGCTCGAGCAAGTACTTCTAAGACAATGTTAAATAGGAGCGGCGACAGTGGGCATCCTTGTCTTGTTCCTGAGTTTAGAGGGAAGGAGTCTAGGATTTCTCCATTGTAAACAATATTGGCTTTAGGTTTTTCATATATACTCTTTATCATGTTCAAAAAATTTCCTTGTATTCCAATCATTTGGAGTGTTTTTATCAAGAAAGGGTGCTGTATTTTGTCAAATGCTTTTTCTGCATCAATAGATATAATCATGTGATTTTTTTCCTTCAATCTGTTTATATGGTGTATTACGTTGATTGATTTTCTTATGTTGAACCATCCTTGCATACCTGGGATGAATCCCACTTGGTCGTGGTGTATAATTCGTTTAATGTGTTGTTGAATACGATTAGCAAGTATTTTGTTAAGTATTTTTGCGTCTAGGTTCATTAGAGAAATTGGTCTGTAATTTTCCTTTCTTGTGATGTCTTTGTTTGGCTTTGGTACTAGGGTAATGTTGGCATCATAGAAGGAGTTGGGTAATGTTCTTTCTGTTTCGATGGTTTGGAATAGTTTCAGCAGGATTGGTGTCAGTTCTTTCCGGAATGTTTTATAGAATTCACCTGTGAAGCCATCTGGCCCTGGGCTCTTCTTAGTTGGGAGATTTTTAATAACTGATTCTATCTCTCTGCTTGTGATTGGTTTGTTAAGATCATCAATTTCTTCTTTTGTCAATATGGGCTGTTTATATGTTTCTAGGAATTTGTCCATTTCCTCTAGATTGTCATTTTTATTGGAATATAGTTTTTCAAAATATCCTCTTATGATAGTCTTTATTTCTGTGGGGTCAGTGGTGATATCGCCTTTCTCATTTCTTATTTTGTGTATTTGCATCTTCTCTCTTTTTTTCTTTGTTAGTGTTGCTAAAGGTTTGTCAATTTTGTTAATCTTCTCAAAAAACCAGCTCTTGGTCTTGTTTATCTGTTCAAGGGCTTTCTTATTTTCTATTTCATTTAGTTCTGCTCTTATCTTTGTTATTTCCTTCCTTCTTCTTCCTGTTGGGTTACTTTGTTGTTGTTTTTCTAATTCCTTCAAATGTGCAGTTAGTTCTTCAATTTTTGCTCTTTCTTCTTTTTTGATATATGAATTTATGGCTATAAACTTCCCTCTCAGTACTGCTTTTGCTGCATCCCATAAATTTTGGTATGTTGTGTTATCATTATCATTTGTTTCAAGGTAGTCATTGATTTCTTTTGAGATTTCCTCTTTGACCCACTGTTTTTCTAAGAGTGTGTTGTTTAATTTCCAAATCGTGGTGTGAAATCTGGGCTTCTTTCCCTTGCAAATCTCCAGCTTTACTCCACTGTGGTCAGAGATAATGTTTTGTATGATTTCAATCTTTCTGAATTCGTTCAGCCTTTCTTTGTGGCCTAGCATATGATCTATCTTGGAGAATGATCCATGTGCGCTTGAGAAAAATGTATATCCTGCTGTGTTTGGGTGTAGCGATCTATATATGTCTATTAGATCGAGCTCCTCTAATATACTATTCAGATGTTTTGTTTCTTTGGTGATTCTCTTTTGAGATGTTCTGTCCAGAGTTGATAGTGGTGTATTAAAATCCCCCACTATAATTGTAGATGTATCTATTCTTTCACTTAGTTTTTCCAGCGTTTGCCTGACGTATTTAGAGGCACCCTTGTTAGGGGCATAGATATTTATGATTGTTCGATCTTCTTGACAGATTTTCCCTTTGACTAAAATGTAGTATCCTTCTCTGTCTCTCACAATTGTTTCACATTTAAAGTCTATTTTGTCTGATATTAATATAGCTACTCCTGCCTTTTTTTGGTTATTGTTAGCTTGTATGATTGTTTTCCAGCCTTTCACTTTCAATCTCCATGCGTCTCTGGGTCTAAGATGTGTCTCTTGTAGACAGCATATGGATGGGTCATATTTCCTTATCCAGTGTCCCAGTCTGAATCTTTTGATAGGTGAGTTTAATCCATTGACATTCAGTGTTATTACTATCAAGGAATTATTTGTGTTAGCCATATTTTGATTGGATTTGTGTTTGTCATATTTTGTTTGTATATTTTTTTTTGTCTTTTTTGTTGTTGTTGTTGGTCTTATACTCTCCTCCAACTTTGCCTTTCCTGTTTTTTCCTTTCTTCCTACAGAACTCCCTTTAGAATTTCTTGAAGGGGAGGTTTCTTGTTGGTATACTCTTTCAGTTTCTGTTTGTCTGCGAATATTTTGAACTCTCCATCATGTTTTAATGCTAGTTTAGCTGGATAGAGTATTCTTGGTTGGAAATTTTTTTCCTTTAGTACCTTGACTATATCATACCACTGTCTTCTTGCCTCCATGGTTTCAGAAGAGAAATCAGCACTTAATCTAATTGAGCTTCCCTTGTATGTGATGGTTTTCTTTTCTCTTGCTGCTTTTAGGATTTTCTCTTTGTCTTGAGCATTGGATAATTTGACAAGTATATGTCTTGGGGTGGGCCTGTTGGGGTTTATGACTTGTGGAGTGCGCTGTGCTTCTTGGATATGTACATCTGTCTCTTTCAGTATATTTGGGAAGTTTTCAGCCATTATTTCCTGCAACACTCTTTCTGACCCCTTTCCCTTCTCTTCACCTTCTGGAATGCCTATAATACGTATGTTTGAGCGTTTTGCATTGTCATTCAGGTCCCTAAATCCTAATTGGATTTTTTCTATCTTCTTATTGACCCCTTCTACTATCTGTTTGATTTCTGATGTACTGTCTTCCACATCACTAATTCTCTGCTCTGTCTCTTCTAGTCTGCTGATATTTGCTGCAAGTGTATTTTTGATTTCTTGAACTGTGGTGTTCATTCCCATCATATCTGTTATGTTTTTGCGTATGTCTGCAATTTCCCCTCCAAGTGATGTCTTCATGTTGTTAACCTCTTTCATTACTGCATCAAATTTGTCGGTGATAAATGTTCTGAGATCTTTCATTGCTTGTGCCAAGTTTTGCTCCCCTTCGTGATTATTGGTTTGTTGATTGGATTCAGCCATGTTTTCCTGATTATTGGTTTGGTTCGTAGATTTTTGTTGCTTTCTGGTCATCTCTTTATTTTGACGAATTTAATCAGTTCCTTAGCTTCTTTGTCTGCTCTTGGAGGTTAATTAGTTGTTATTTTTGCACAGGTGTTATATCTTCTCTTTGTCACTTTTTTCTTCTTATTCTAGTTACTTGTTGTTGGTTAGGTTCACTTTAGAGGAAAGTATTAGTGTTGGGGAAAGGCAATTGTGTAAGCAAGGGAAAAGTGTAAAGTTGTATTGGTGATGTATGTTAATAAAGCAGGAATATGAGATCTGGAACGATGGAGGTTAGATTCATGTAGATTGTATAGAGTTATAGCTGTAGGTAGAGTACCTTTTATGAAGTTGATGACTGAATTTGGGAGGAATATGGTATGAACTACACAGCTATTGTTTTCATGAGAGAGGGAAAAAGAAAAGAAAGGTAATAGTTTCAAGAGTGGATAATAGACAGAAAACAGAACAAAGGTATTAGAAATTAAGAGTTAGACACTTTGTGGATCAAAGAACGGGAGGTGGGAGGTGGAATATAGGAGAGACAGTGGATGATAGTGGATATCAAGATGCAGGGGAAGGGGGATAGTGTAGGTAGCCTAAATCAGTTCACACAGAAATGAGGCAGTGGAGGATGGGAAAACCCAGCAAATGTGAGGTGTTCCCTGTAGCACCTATTGTATACTTGAATTAAAGTAAAAATAAGTGGAAGATGAGGGACAAGAGGGAAAGAGAAAACCGAAAAAAAAAAAAAAACTAACTAATTATAATAAAGAAAAAAGAAAGGCAAGAAGAAAGGAAGAAAGAAAAAGAGGATGGGCAAACGGTGGGGAACGGATAGGGAGAAGAGAGATACAGGTACACACGTGTCACAATTGCAACACTATCTAAAACAACAACTTCCCACCGCTTTGCCCTAAAACCCCCCCGTCTGTCTGCCCAAATGGGTCTGCAAGCACCTCCCTTCCCACAAACCCCCAATAGGCCGCCCAGGGCCCACGAACTCCCCAGTACTGCAGATGCTCAAAAAAAAAAAAAAATTAAGTAAAATTAAAAAAAAAAACAAAAAACAAAAAACAAACAAACAAACAACAACAAAAAAACAGAAACCCCTCCGCAGGCCCGGCTCCGCCCGCCGCGGATGCTTGGACCGGCTCTGCCCGGCTCCTCACGCTGCCTTGGCCTGGCCTGGCTCCGCCCAGCTCCGCTCGCTACAGGGGCCCAGCCGGCTCCGGCGTCCACCTCCCGCCACCGCGGCCTGGACCGGCCCTGCCCGGCTCCGTACCCGCCGCGGCCTGACCCGGGCCCGCCCGGCTCCAAACGCTACCGCGGCCCGCAGCCGGGGCCTGCACCGGCCCCGCCCGGCTCCAAGCGCTACCGCGGCCCGCAGCCGGGGCCTGCACCGGCCCCGCCCGGCTCCAAGCGCTACCGCGGCCCGCAGCCGGGGCCTACACCGGCCCCGCCCGGCTCCAAGCGCTACCGCGGCCCGCAGCCGGGGCCTGCACCGGCCCCGCCCGGCTCCAAGCGCTACCGCGGCCCGCAGCCGGGGCCTGCACCGGCCCCGCCCGGCTCCAAACGCTACCGCGGCCCGCAGCCGGGGCCTGCACCGGCCCCGCCCGGCTCCAAACGCTACCGTGGCCCGCAGCCGGGGCCTGCACCGGCCCCGCCCGGCTCCAAACGCTACCGCGGCCCGGCTCGGCCTGGCTCGGCCCCGCCCGGCCCCGCTCACCGCCGGCGCAGCGCGGCCCGGCTCCGGCGTCCGCCGCTGCGGCCTGGCCTGGCTCAGCCCCACCGAGCGGGGCTAGATGCCTCGTCTCCGCCTACCCAAGAAGGGAATCCTCTACAGGTAGCTGGGATCTCCGTGTATATTTCACAGACGAATCCTCTCTGTTACCTTCCCTCCAAATCGATGTCCAGACACCTCCGGACCAGCAAAAATCCCGAAACAATCCGGTCCCAAAGAGTCTCCAACGCCGCCCAGCCGATTCCCTGCAGAAGACTCTAACAGGGATGTTCACTCAGCCGCCATCTTGCCCCCTCTCTCTGTTGGGAGGTTTTTAATGACTGATTTTTCCTCTGTACTTGTGATGGGTTTTTGAGGACATTGATTTCTTCTTTCATCAATATAGGCTGCCTAAAATGTTTCTAGGAATTTGTCCATTTCCTCTAAGTTGTCTTTCTTGTTGGAATATAGTTTTTCAAAGTATCCTCTTATGATAGTCTTTATTTCAGTGGGGTCAGTGGTGACATGCCCTGTCTCATTTCTTATTTTGTGTATTTGCATTTTCTCTCTTTTTTGCTTTGTTATTCTATCTAAGGGTTTGTCACTTTCATTGATCTTCTCAAAGAATCAGCTCTTTGTTTTGTTTATTTTTTCAAGTACTTTCTTATTTTTTATTTCACTTAGTTTTGCTCTGATCTTTGTTATTTCTATCTTTCTTCTTTCTTTGGGATTATTTTCTTGTGTTTTTTTTCCCCTAATTCTTTCAATTGTGCAGTTAGTTCTTCAATTTTAGCTCTCTTCTTCTTTGATGTATGAATTTATGGCTATGAATCTCCCTCACAGTACAACTTTTGGTGCAATCCATATGTTTTGATGTGTTGTACTATCATTTTCATAACTTTCAGTGTAGTTATTGATTTCTGTTTAGATTTCTTCCTTCACCCACTGGTTTTCTAAGAGTGTATTGTTTAACTTCCATTTCCAACTTCATTCCATGTGGTCCCAGAGATTGCTTTGTATGTTTTCAATCTTTCTGAATTTATTGAGACTTTCTTCGTGGCCTAACGTGTGATCTATTTTGGAGAATGATCCATGTGCACTTGAGAAAATGTATATCCTGCTGTATTTGGGTGTAATGTTCTGTATATATCTTTGATGTCTAGATCCTCTTCCATATTGTTCAATGTCTTTGTTTCTTTATTAGTTCTCTTTTGAGATGTTCTGTCCAATAGTGATAATGGGTGTTAAAGATTCCTACTATAATTGTCAAGGCATCTATTCCTTCCCTTAGTTTTTGCAGTGTTTGCCTAATATATTTGGAGGTGCCCTTGTTAGGAGCATAAATGTTTATGATTGTTCTTTCTTCTTGAAAGTATCCCTTTTGAATTCATATTTTTTGAATGTAATATTTTTTTAAAAATGAATAAAAAAAGAAGACACTGGATGAACACAAATATCTTTTTTAATAAATAAATTTTATTGATACATATTAATACAGCATTAAACAATCCAAAGTGTACAATAAATGGTATTTGATAAAATAAAAAAAAGAAAGTATCCCTTTCACTGATATGTAGTGTTCATCTTTGTCTCTCACAATATAGTTTTGCATTTAAAGTCTATTTCTCTTATATTAATATAGCTACTCCTGCCCTTTTTTGGTTATTGCATGCCAGTAAGATTGCGTTCCAGTCATTCATTTTCAATCTCCTTGAATCCCTGGGTCTCCGATGTGTTTCTTGTAGACAGCATATAAATAAGCCATAACTCCTTATCCAATCTTGTGATCTGAGTCTCTTAATCCATTGACATTCAGTGTTATTACTTTCAAGGAATTACTCCTGTCATTTTCTTTCCTCCTGCAGAACTCCCTTTACTATTTCTTGAAGGGCAGGTTTCTTGTTGGCATACTCTCTTAGTTTCTGTTTATTTGTGAATATTTTGAACTCTCCATCATTTTTTAATTCTAGCTTTGCTTGATAGAGTATTCTTGGTTGGAAATTCTTTTCTTTTAATACCTTAACTATTTCATACCATTCCCTTCTTGCCTCCATGGTTTAAGTTGAGAAATCAGCACTTGATCTTATGGAGCCTCCTTTGTATATGATGTATCTCTTTTCTCTTGCTGCTTTTAGTTTTTTTCTCTTTCTAATGTGCATTGAATAATTTGACAAGTATATGTCTTGAGGTAGGCCTATTGGGATTTGTGCTGTTTGGGGTTTGTTGTGCTTCCTGGACATGTACATGCATCTCCCTCACTAGGTTTGGGGAGTTTTCATCCATTATTTCCTCCAACATCCCTTCTGTCCCATTTCCTTTCTCTTCTTCTGGAATGCCTATAATATGTATGTTTGTGCATTTTGCATTGTCATTCAGGTCCCTAAGTCCCTGTTTGATTTTTTTCTGTTTTTTTTTTATCCATCAGTTCTACTACCTGTTTGATTTCAGATGTACATCTTCCACATCACTAATTCTTTCCTCTGCCTCTTCAAATCTGCTGTTATTTGCTGAGAGTGTATTTTTTATTTCTTGGATTGTGCTGCTCATTCCCATCATATCTATTATCTCTTTGTGCATGATTACAATTTCTTGTGTATGCTTTCCAAGTGTTTTCTTAATATCCTTAATCTCTTCCTTCACTTCATTTAATTGGCCCATGATGCATATTACAAGAGCTTTAATTACTTGTTCAGTGTTCCACTCTGCTTCCTGGTTTTTAGTTTGTTCACTGGATTGGGTCATGTTTTCCTGATTATTGGTATGGTTTGTAGTTTTTGTTGCTGTCTGGTCATCACTTTATCTTGATCATTTTATTCAGTTCATTAATTTCTTAATGTCAGAGTTTAATTAGTTGTTTTGTGTGCCTGCTAAGTCTTCCTTTTGTCACTTTCTTCTTCTTACTTTATTTCCTAGTTTTTGGCTAAGCTCCTGTGAGGATGCACTTAGTTTGTAGCAGTCTCTCCAGATCAACGTCCAGACACCTCCTGCTTTTAGGTTCCTGAAACAGCCTGGTCTGGCAGGATTGCAGTCACCTCTCAGCTGGTCCTGGCACCCATGTGAGTCTTTAGTGGAGAGCTGAGCATATGCTTTTTAGTCAGCTGGCAGGACCTTAGTGAGCCCTGTGTCGAGTTTGCCCTCATGCTCCTGGGACTGCCAAAGGACTGCAGAGTGGGTTTCCCTGCTCCTAGTGGCCTGGCTCACAGTAGAGTCCCCTTGCTCGCACTGAGGACAGGCACTAACTGCCTGCCTGGGACTCCAGCACTTATGCTCCCTCCCACTCTCACACTCCCTCCCTCTCTTGTGTTCCCTCCCCATCTCTAAATGGTCTTCTAAGCACTATTGGGATTGCTAGGTAGCAAATGGTTAAGTCTTTTAAAGAGTTAGAGGTGTTTGGGGGCATTTAAGAGAAAGTCACATAAATAAAGACAATTCAAGCCCAAGTGCCATAAAATATGCATATTTTATTCCAGCTTGGGGAAAGGCAAAAAGAAAATGTGGGTGAAAATCCTTTCACATACAATTCTAAATTTAGCTGGCTTTAATTCCAAAAAGCTAACGCAGATATATTCATATATGTGTATAAATATGTATACGCACACACACACACACACACACACACCTAGTTTCAGATTTTAGTCTCATCAGTATTCATCAAGTCTTTATTCCATGCTTTTCATAAATTCTTTTCATGAATGCCCTTAAAAGCCAAAAATACATCCTAATACTTTTATTTCTGCTATCTTATCATCATTTAATATTGTTTGAATTGTATTCACAGTTTGTGCATTTGAAAATACAAAGGAAAAACTGGATTTAAGTTATATTCTATACATCAGTTACCTATTATATGATTTTTAAATATTATTTTTAACTTTACATATCTTGTCATTTGTATACAGTCTATTTCAGCTTCCATGCTGTACATTCTATATCTTCTGGGCAGGACTGCCCATGATCCATGAGCTTGGTGTCATACATAAACTGCATAGCACCTGATAAATTATTAAAATGAAAAAAATGGTCACTCACTTTACAATTTATTATTGGTACTAGGAATATAGCAGTGAAGGAAACAAATGAAAATCCCTGCCAAAATGGTCCTAACATTCTAGCTGGGTGAGACAATAAATTAAGTAAAATAGATAATACATCAGATGGTGGTAAGTGCCATGTAGAAAAATAAAGTAGGGAGGGGCATATGGATTGCTTAGGTGATTTAAAATTTTAAATATAATAGGTAAAGAAAGCTTTTCCAGAATGATGATATTTGAAAAAAGTACTGAAGAAGGTGAGGGTGTGATTCCTATACATATATCTGAGAGTAATGCCTTACAGGATGAATAGGTTTCAAATGTAATCAGCTGAGGCATGTGTGAGGAACTAACAGGTGGCCAATATGGCTGGAAAAGAGTAGGTGAGTTGGGGAGCAGGGCATGGTGAGAGAGTGATGGGAGATGTGAACAGAAAGACAGTAGGCGACTAGGTTATGTAGGACCATGTTAATGACTTTGGATTTTTTTAAGTGAGATGAGTAACCACTGAACAATTTTGAGACATGATCTTATATTATTTATATTTTTTATATATTTTTATATTTTTTAAAAGATCATTCTTATTGTTCTGCATGACATTGCAATGATGGATACAGGCCATTATACATTTTTTCAAAACCTATAAAATTGTGTGATGCAAAGTGTAAACCATAATGTAAACAATAGACCATGGTTATTAGCAATTCTTCAATATGTGTCCATCAACTGTAAGAAATATACCACACGAATAGAAGATGTTAGTGGGGAACAGTGGACAAGGGGGAGGGGATGGAGTACAAGGGAATTTCCTGTATTATTGAAGTAATATTTATGTAATCTAAAGCTTCTTTAAAAATAAAATAAAGATAACTTTTAACAATGGGGAGAACAGATTATAGGGGAATAGTTTGGGAGCAGGGAGATCAGTTAGTGAGCTATTGCAGTATTGGAGAGGAGAGATGCTGATGGCATTAATTATGGTATAGCAGTAGAGGTGAGGTAAATGGCTTCGATTCTGGGTAACTTTTTAAGGTGAAATGGGTAGGATTTCCCAAATGGATTGAATATGTGGTGTGAGAGAAACACTTTAACTTGAAAACCTGGAAGAATGGAGTTGACGTTTACTTATATTGGGAAAAAAGTTGAAGAGAGAGGTTTTGGGGAAAGCAAGTGAAGTGTTAAGGTTTTGGTGAGTGAAATTTGAATTGTTTACCAGATATCTGAGTACAGATATTGAGTAGGAAGCTGGAAATATGAGTCTGTAAAGTTCAGAGAAGTGGCTGGCTGATTTATAAATTTCACAATACTGGTCTGTATGTGGTATTTAAAGCTAGGATACTAGAGAGTCAGAGGATTCCAAGGAATGACCCCTTTGAGAACCCCAACAGTTTGAGGTCAAGAAAATTAAGAGTGTGAAGCAGAGAAGACTGAAAAGGAGCATCCAGTCAGTGACGTAAAACATCAAGAACAAGTGGAATCTCACAGGCCAAGTGAGGAGACTGTTTCAAGGAGAAAGGAGTAAGCACTTGTGTTAAAGGATACTGATGGATTGTATAACATAGAGACTGAGAATTGACTCATGGATTTGGCAATGGGTGGATAAATCGTTATCATAATACATCTACTGTGTGCTAGGCACCATACTACATCATTTCATGCATTATCTCCCTATAACATCATGAAATAGATGGTATTTTTATATTATTATTGTTTTACAGATAGATACATGTTAGTTGAGAAGCTAAGTAAATGGACCAATGTCAAGTGTGCAGGCAGAACTGAATCCAGGTCCATTTGACACCAGGGCACAACAACTATAGCTATTCTGAAAAATGCGGGTTTGAGCAGTGAAAATATCACACATTTTTAAGCACTAAATAAGATATTATACACAAAGTGCTCCATATAATATCTTCTGTGTAATAAGTAGGCAGAAAACAATTGTTCTATATTTACTTTCTGACATCTCTAAAAATATTTTTTCAGAATTAAAAAAAATTTTAACTATGCATTTCAAAATGGTATTTATTTTAAAATAATTTTATTACATTTTGAAGGCATATGTTTTCTATAGAGGAATTTAAATTTCGGTTTTATAATGAAAACAAAGGGGACAAATAGAATTGAATACAATGATTTCCATCAAACCTCTCTTTTCAGAAGCATTTTTTACCTTATAAAGTGTGACACACCTATTTGACACTCCATCAACAAATATATTAATAAAAATTACAAAATCATAAGTAATCACTACACCTGGCACTAATACAGTTCTCCATAATATATTCTTTTTTTATTTTAGAGAAGTTGTGGATTTAAAAAATAATCAGGCATAAAATACAGGATCCCCAAGTAGCACCTTATTATTAACGCCTTTCATTTGTGTGAGGCATTTGTTACAACTGATGATAACACATTATTATAACTGTACTATTAACTATAGTCCAGGGCTTAACTTAGCATTCTCTGTGTAGTACTATTTCATGAATATTTTTAAAAATTATTTTATTACCATATATATACAACCTAATAATTCCTCTTTTAACCACATTCATGTTTATAACTCAGTGCTCTTAACTGCATTCACAATGTTGTGCTACCATTACCACAACCTTTTACCAAAATTTTTCCATTGTTCCAAACAGAAACTCTGTATATTTTAATCCTTAACTCCCTATTCCTTATCCCTACCTCATCCCCTGGCAATCCATGTTCTAGATTCTGACCCTATGAATGTGTTTATACTAATTATTTCATATCAGTGAGATAATATAATATTTTCCTTTTGTTCCTGGCTTATTTCCTTCATTATGTCTTCAAGGTTCATCCATGTTGTTGTATCACAGTCATTCCTTTTTTAAAGCTGAATAATACTCCATTGTGTGCATAATCCACAATTTATTTATCCACTCATCCCTTGATGGACACTTGGGTGCTTTCCATCTTTTGGCAATTGTGAATAATACTGTTATGAACATCAGTGTTCAAATATATATCCAACTTTCTGCTTTCAATTCTTTGGGGTATATTCTTGAAAGTGGGATTGCTGGGTCAATTCATAATTCTATATTTACCTTTCTGAGGAACCACCAATTTATCTTCCACAGAGGCTGCGCCATTTTACATTCCCACAAGAAATGGAAGTGTTTCTATTGCTTTGCATTCTATCCAACACTAGTAATTTTCTATTTTAATAATAGTAACCATTCTAGTGAGTATGAAATGCTATCTCCTGGTTTTGATTTGCATTTCTGTTGATGGCTAATGCAGTTTTTTGGGTATTTGTATATCTTCTTTGGAGAGAAGTCTATTTACACCTTTTTTCCATTTAAAAAATTTTGTTGTTGAGTTTCCTTATATATCCTGGATATAAGTTACAGTAAAAACAGTAATGTCTAGCTTTGCTGGAAAAGACACTTTTAATGACATTGTTTAATTTTTTCCCCAGTAAAAACAGGCTCAGGGGTCCTATGAAGGAAATGTATATAGATTATAATGTGCTGTGAAGAAGAGACCCTGAAGGCTCCCAATCTTCTCTTTGGCATGTGCCCCAATCTATGCTTTCCTAAGGTACACAACATGTAACACTCTTTATCCTTCTTACCTTCTTTCCTTCTTCCTTATTGTTATTCTGCGCCTTTAATTCTCAGCTGACTTAGCTCCTGGTGGGAGCATGGTTGAGGCTGAGGTTGACAGCCCATGTCAAATGAAACTGTGGCACAGCTCCCAGTCCCTGAAATCTTAGTTCTCTGAACAACTGCCACCCCCTATGCTGGGCCCCATACAGGTGGACAGTTCACTTAGCATAATGTCTTCAAGATTCATCCCTGCTATCATATGTGTCCCAATTCCATTTCTTCTTATTGCAGCATTGTATTCCATCATATGTATATACCAAATATTGTTTATCCATTCATTGGTTGATGAACTCACAATAAGCAAGAATCAATGCAACAGTGACTGGTTTAAAAAAAGAAGACAGATTAAAAATAAAGAAAAAAATAAACTCGGAAAAACAGCTTTCTCTATTAGACCCCTAAGTAATCCTTCTCAGCTTTCTTCTTATCTCTTAATAATCTCTATGCTAGGTTTAACTCCATGTGTATATTTTCTGTACTTATTCATATTAATGAGACCATATCCGTATTTGTCCATTTGTGTCTGGGTTACCTCACTTAGCATTATGTCTTCAAATATGCATAGATCTGTGAGAGAATGATCAGGCTGCTCTTGGTTAGTCACCTTCCTGTGTATGGCTCAAATATTATTTTGGCATGTTACTGATGTGCCAGAAGAAGAGAACAGAAAAGAAGCCAAAATAATATTTGAGGAAATAATGACTGAAAACTTCCCATCCCTTATGAAAGACATAAATATCAATATACAAGAAGGACAACAACCACCACACCATGGAGCCTAGAGTGATTACAACTGAAAGTGGGAGGATTGCATCCAGCATCCATGTGGAATCTGAGCCTCCTCTTGACATAGAGGTGCAATGGACACAACCAATCCAATGTCCACATAGAAGAGGTGGCATTGGATTGGGAAAAGTGGACATGGTGGACGATGGGTATGGGGAAAGGCAGGAAGAGATGAGAGGTGGAGGCATCTTTGGGACATGGAGCTGCCCTGGATGGTGCTTCAGAGGCAATCACCGGACATTGTAAATCCTCACAGGGCCCACTGGATGGAATGGAGGAGAGTATGGGCCATGATGTGGACCATTGACTATGAGGTGCAGAGGTGCCCAAAGATGTACTTACCAAATCCAATGGATGTGTCATGATGATGGGAACGAGTGCTGCTGGGGGGGTGGGGGGAGAGGTGGGGTGGGGGGGTGGGGTTGAATGGGACCTCACATATATATTTTTAATATAATATTATTACAAAGTCAATAAAAAAATAAAAAATTAAAAAAAAAACAAAAAAAAACAAACACAACATAGAATAAATCTGAACAGACTTACTCTAATAAACCTACTATTCAGAAAGAAAAATATCAGAGATAAAAAGCGAGTTCTGGTAGTAGTAAGAGAAAAGCAATGCACCACATACAAGGGAAACTTAATAAGACTAAATGCCATTCTCTCATCAGAAATCATAGAGGCAAGAAGAAAGTGGTATGTTATATTTCAGGTACTGAAAAACTGCCACCTAAGAATTCTTTATCTGGCAACACTGCCTTTCAAAAATGAGCATGAGTTTAAAGTCTTCACAAACAAAATCTGAGAGTATATGGATATTATTCAGGGTTCCACAGGGGAACAGAATAGTGAGAAGATATCTGTACATTGTATGAGGTTTTATAAAATTATTTATGGGGATTCATAAGTACAAATTCCATAGTGCAGGCTGAAGAGGAAGGACCTCAGTGTGTTCTCTAGGACACACTGTCCTGGGGAATAGAAGAGATGAAAAATCTCTAAATGCCAAAATCACTTCTCCTTGTAAGGCCTTCAAACGATTGGATGAGACATCACTTATTCCTGACGGCAATATCCTCAGTTGATTATAAATGTAACCAGCAATATACATAATCAACTCACTGACTCAAGCCCAAGAAATGCCCTTGTAATGCAATTATCCCAGTGCTTGCTAGAAAAAACAACTGGGTACATTATCTGGCCAATTTGACAAATTACACTCACCATGACAATCCAGCCCCTGTCAACATGGCAGCCATACACATCACCTTAAACCAAACTTTCTAAATAAAAGAAATTACAGACATATATTTATATACATATGTGTGTCTGTATTTTCACTAAACATTACTTAACTCTCTTGCGTACAACCAAAAATGCACTACATCCCTACAGAATAGAGGGAAAGTCCTTAGGTAATATCCACTCAAATTTGATATCCATAAATACTATGATATGAAAATAATAAAACTTATGTAATATAAGAGGAAAAAAACAATAAGGAAACAGAGCTATTAGTTTTGTGTACACATGCAAACACACTAAAAACAAAATAAGGAAAAAATATTCATGTCTATTACAGTCATTTCTGTAAATGATCATGTGGTCAAAGTTTGTATTTATCACTACCTTTTCTACTACTCATTTCATGTTCCCATTACCCTCAGAGAGCACCTCAATTGGCCATGATTCTTTGCCTGCTGGGGTGAAGCAAACCTTCATTCCTGAAGATTCTTATCCACGGTTAGTCCAGGCTGGATAGGGTTGTTGCAGTTCTCAACTGACTTTAACCACAGGGCATGGTAATACTGTAAGACACCCTAGGGATATCCTATATTCCAGGCAAATTCTTTTATCTCCACTGTGTAGCTGCAGTCCTATTTCTGTTAACAGCCAGAATCAGTCACACCAGACAGTATAGTAATTCCTTTCTTTACCTGTTGATTTAGTCTGCCAAAGTGGTGATAATGCAAAGTACTAGAAATCTGTTGGCTTTTACAAAGGGTATTTATTTAGGGTAAATCTTATAGTCCCAAGGCCATGGAAAGTCCAACTCAATGTACAATAACAGGGATTTTCTCATCAAAGTCAGCTGCCACGTGTTGAAGGAAAATAATGAGTGATCTCTGTTGGGTTTCTGTCTTTTCCCCTCTGGGTCCTCTTGCCGTGAGGCTTTGTGGGCTCAGCTTCTTCCTGATCTTAGCTGTAGGCTGGCATAGGGCTTGTCTCTTAGGCTTCTGATACCAGTCTCAAGTCTCTTCCCAAGGTGAGCTGCAAAATATCAGACAAATGGCTAACCTTTCCCCAGGGCCCCAGGATCAAATATGACACATCTCTATGTTTTCTGTTGTCTTCTTGAGGGAATGTTCATTTATATTGTACCACGAAGGGGTCAGTGACTCAATCTGAGTCATGCTTTAATGACATGATTGAATTAAACCCCTCACATTAACAGGTAATGTATTCAAGAACCCCTCAACTAAATCCTATATAATCAAAGGGTGCCATACCCAAAAGAATAGATTAGTGTACAGACACAAACTTTTGATTTTGGGGATTCAAAAAAGAATATAAAATAATGCAAAGTACTAGAAATCTGGTGGCTTTTACAAAGGGTATTTATTTAGGGTAAATCTTATAGTCCCAAGGCCATAGAAAGTCCAACTCAATGTACAATAACAGGGATTTTCTCATCAAAGTCAGGGCAGATAGACTAGGTGGAGCCCCTGCCTGCCTACTCCAAACACGAGTGTAAGCAAGATTCCCTGCAAGGAAGGGGGGTCTGGGAGGGTGGAGAGTTATTTATTTGTAGTGGGTTTAGCCAGATGGGCCTCACTTGAATATTGGATGGGATCCAGACTCGACAGGGAGAGGAAAGGGGGATCCCTTCAGGCAGGCGGTCACACCCAGATGCTTATGTAAAGAGAGGAATTACATCAGAGAGGAAGTAGAGATGGGCAGCAGATCAACACCACTCTGACGGACTGCAGGGACTGTAACCTCCCCTAAGGCAAAGGAGCTGATATGCTCCTGAAAGGCTCATTGACCTAAGGAGACAAAAGAGCTCAATGGAAGGATTCCTGCTTAGCAGAGAGGTGGTCCCTAGCTTGATTCCAGGCTCCTCCTTGAGAAAGTCATCAACCAAGTTATTAGGTATCCAGCTGAAACTTTATGACGGAACATGCAAGACATTCATTTTGTATGAACTTTTCTTGGCTATCTTATTTTTTAAAAAGAGTCCCTTATTTTACTCACTAAAACCCAGTTAAAAGCCTGCAGAGGGCAAACTACAATGTGGTTGATTGATGAAAACCAGTAGTCCTTGAAGATCCTTAGGGGTCCTTTCCTTTGTTTCTCTACTTGTTTGCTTTTGTTTTTTTCTTTTGTTCACTGATTAACTCTACAAACGCAATTTCTTTTCTCTCCTTCATCTTTGTATCTTTTGTTTTCTGTTGGTGTTAGTTCATTCCACCTCTTTTATTTGGTCTTCAATTTTTCTTGTTTTTATTTTTCTCTCTGTACTTTTTTCTCTTTTTTCTTTTTTCTTTTTCTTTTCTATTTTCTTTTCCCCCTTTCTTGTCATTCCAGTCTGTTAATCAACTGTATTTATTCTTCTCTATCCTGCTTCTACTTTCATTGTTTCTATTCCACTTTTTAAAACTTATTCCACTGTGCTTCTTACTCACTCATGTTAATTTTTCAATTCCCTAGGTCTTGTATAGTTGCTTTACTACCTCTTAATATTATCATTACTATTATCTTTTTCTCTTCCTTTCTCTTTCATTTTCTCTGGTCCTAATTTTTCTCTTTCAAAGGAACATAGACAACAACAAGCATACAGAGTAAGTGGAATGAAGTGTAAAAGTGAAAGCTTACCCCCCACACAAAAACAAACAAAAAAGTAAAACCATAGAAGAGAAAAGCTAATAAATTCAATACACCTAACAAGATAAAAAGATGCTTAGACACCAACAAAAAATTACAAGACAAACTAAGAAATAGGAAAGCATGGCCCACTGAAAAGAATAAACGAAATCCAAGGAAGAGATGCAGAACATAGAACAAATAATCAGAGATGTCCAAACAAATGCCATCAATCAACTTAAGAAAAGTAAGAGATTAAGAATATTAAGAAGACAGTGGGAGAACGCACTAAAGAAATTGTAAGCATACATTAAAAAAAGGATATGAATGTGGTGAATGGCAAAATACAAGAAATAAAAAATACACTGGAAGCACACAACAGCATATCTGAACAGGCAGAGTAAAGAATCAGTACTGTGGAAGACAGTACATCTGAAATCAATCAGATAGTACAAAAGATAGATAAATTATAGAAAAAATCCATCAGGGACTTACGGATTTGAATTACAAAATGAAACAGACTATCATGTGCATTATAGACATCCCAGAGGGAGAAGAGCAGGAAAAGAGAACAGAAGGAGTGTTAGAGGAAATAATGGCTGTAAACTTCTTAACCCTATTGAGGGAGATGGATGTAATGTCCTGGAAGTTCAGCACTCCCCAAACAGTATAAAACACAATGGACCTACTCCAGGACACATACTTTCCAAAATATCCAATGCTCAAGACAAAGAGAAAATACTAAAGGCAGGAAGAGAATAGAGAACCATTACATACAAGGGAAGCTCAATAAGATTAAGTGCTGATTTCTCATCTGAAAGTATGGAGACAAGAAGGCAGAGGTATGACATAGTGAAGGTAATAATAAAAAAAAAATCCACCCAAAAATTCTCTAATTAGCAAAGTTGGCATTCAAAAATGATGGAGAGTTCAAAATATTCACAGATAAACAGAGACTAAGAGAATATCCCAATAAGAAACCCACCCTTCAACAAATAGTAAAAGGAGTCCTACAAGAGGAAAGAAAAAAAAAAAACAAGAGAGAAAGAATTGGAGGAGAGTGTAAGAATAAATAAAAAGACAAAAAAAGACTTAAAAACAACATATGACATACACAAATCCAAAGAAAATATGGTTAATGTAAGTAATTCCTTGAGAGCAATAACACTGAATGTCAATGGATTAAACTCAGCTGTCAAGAGACACAGATTGGAAGAATGGATAAAGAAATATGACCCATCTATATGCTATACAAGAAACCCACCTTAGACCCAGGGACTCAAGGAGGTTGTAAGTGAATGGCTGGAAAACAATCTTACAAGCATACTATAACCAAAAAAAGTCAGGATTAGCTATGTTAATATTGCACAATATAGACTTTAAATGCAGAACTATTGTGAGGAAAAATATGGACACTGCATATTAGTAAAAGTGGCAGTCATTCAAGAAGAAAGAACAATCATAAACATTTGTACACCTAACAAGGGCACCTCAAATTATGTGAGGCAAACACTCAGAAAATTAAGTGGAGAAATAGATGATTCTACAATTACAGTGGGGACTTTAATACATAATTATCACTATTAGACAGAACATCTCAAAGAGAATCACAAAAGAAACAAAGACATCGAAAAAATATATTAGAGGAGCTGGAACTGATAGACATATTCAGAACAATACACCCAAATACTGCAGGATATACATTCTTCACAAGTACATATATATCATTCTCCAAGATAGACTGCATGCTAAGCCACAGAGAAAGTTTCAATGAATTCAGAAAGATGAAAATCATACAAAATTATGTCTTTGAACACAGTGAAATGAAACTGGAAATCTGCAGGGGTGAGAGAACCAGATTAGTCACAAAGATATGGAAGCTAAGCAATACACTCTTAGACAAACAATGTGTCAAGGAAGAAATGTCAAAGAAATCAGAAACTATCTTGAAACTAATGCAAATGGCAGCATAATATATCAAAACTTACAGGATGCAGCAAAAGTTGTACTGAGAGGGAAATTCATATCCATGAATTCATACCTCAAAAAAGAAGAGCTAAAATCAAAGACCTAACTGCATACTTGGAGGAATTAGTAATATATATATATATATATATATATATATATATATATATATAAACTACCTGCAAAGGAAGAATAAAGAAAGAACAAAGATAAGAGCAAAACTAAATGAAAGAGAAAATAAGAAGCACTAGAATAAATAAACAAAACCAATAGCTGGTTCTTTGAGAAGATAAAAAAATTGACAAACATTTAGCTAGACTAATAAATAAAAAAGAGAGAAGATGCAAATATACAAAATAATAAATGAGAAGGGATATCACAACTGGCACCATAGAAATAGAGTATCATTAGAGGATTCTTTGAAAAACTGCATGTCAACAGAAAGGACAATTTAGATGAAATGAGACAAATACCGAGAAACACACAAGCAGCCTACATTGACAAAAGAAGAAATTGATGATCTCAACAATCTAATCACAATTAAAGAGATAGAATCAGTCATTAAAAACCTCCCAGTTAAAGAGAGCCCTGGACCAGATGGCTTCACAGGTGAATTCTACCAAATATTCCAGAAAGAACTAACAGCAGTATTGCTTAAACTCTTCCAAAAAATAGAAATAGAAAGAACCTTGCCAAACACATTCTATGATGCCAACATTAACCTAATACCAAAGCCAAACAAAGACACCACTGGAAAGAAAAATTACAGACCAATCTCCTAATGAACCTAGATGCTAAAATCCTCAAGAATATACTTACTAATCTTATTCAACCACACAACACACGAATTATACACCATGACCAAATGAGTTTCATACCTGGTATGCAAGTATGGTTCAGCATAAGAAAATCAATGTAATACACCACATAAACAATTGAAGGAAAAAAAACCACAGGGTCATATCCATAGATGCAGAAAAAGCTTTTGACAAAATACAACACACTTTCCTAATAAAAACACTTCCAAAGATAGGAATACAAGGAAATTTTCTTTACACAATAAAGGGTATATATGAGGAACACAGAGCTAACATCATTTACAAAGGCAAAATCCCAAAATCATTACCTCTAAGATCAGGAACAGGAAAAGGATGTCCACTATCACCTCTCCAATTTAACAGTGTGTCCAAAGTACTTGCTCAAGCATTGAGCAAGAACCAGATATAAAACTCCTCCAAACTGGAAAAGAAGAAGTCAAAATTTCATTATTTGCAGATGACATGATCCTTAAAAATGGAAATTCCTGAGAAAACTTCAACAAAGCTTCTAGAACTTATAAATGACTGCAGTAAAGTTGCAGGGAATGAGTTCAATGCATAGAAATCAGTAGCATCTCTCTACACCAGTAATGAGCAATCAGAGGAGGAAATCAAGAAACAAAGAACATTACAATTGTAAATAAAAAAATAAATTCTGAGGAATAAATTTTACTCAAGATGTAAAAGACTTATACACAGAAATCTACACAACACTGTTAAAGAAATCAAATAAGACTTAAATAAATGGAAGAATATCCCCTGTGCATGGATAGCAATACTAAATATCATTAAGATGTCTCTCCTACCCTAACTGAATCTACAGATTTAATGTAAAACCAATACGAATTAACAAAGCATTTTTTAAAGAACTGAAAATGCTAACTATGAAATTATTTTGGAAAGGAAAATGGACCCAAATAGACAAAGACATTGAAAAAGAAAAATGAAATAGGAGAAATCACACTACCTGACTCTAAAACATACCACAAAGCTATAGTGGTCAAAAGAGCATGGCATTGGCACAAGGATAGATATACTGACTAA